>NW_020837988.1:10296925-10309620 GCF_003676395.1 Aethalodelphis obliquidens
GGGGGGGGGGGGGGGGCAGGTGGGAAGGGAGGAGTGATGCCAGCAAATGTGACTTCCTGTCCCAACTAGCAGAGGCTGCTGCTGACCCCCTGCCCATCCCCCCCCCCACTCTGATGCATCTCCTGGGGGCACTCTGAGAAGGTGAGGCTGACACCCAGAGGAGGAGGCGGGAGGGGAGACGCCCACTCAGGCCTTGCTGTCTGGGAGAAGGCCACTGGTCCAAGGACACTCTGATGTGGGAACCCCTCAGCGGAGGCAGGAACCACTCGTGTCTCATCGTCCCCCCTTTACAACGAGCCTCCCCGGGGGCTGCTGGCGCCCCAGCAGAGGTAGACCCTGAGATAGATTCTGGGGGCTACAGGGTCCCCGGTGGAGAGAGAGCTGGTTCCCCAGCTAGCTGTCCACCGCAGGACTGGCCCATCGTGACCCAGGTCACAGGCTGAGCAGCTCTGCTGCTCCCCTCTCCCCAGCGGTTACAAATCAGCAGTTTTAGATAAAGGCAGCAGCAGGAGGAATCACTGGAAAATGTGTCCAGAGGGAACTGTGCCCCCAAGACCCAAAGGCCACGGAGGCCGGCAGCCTGCGTTAACAAGCAAGGTCTCCTCCCCACACAGCTGACCGCCAGCCCAGAGAGTCGGGCTAGACCCCGGCGCTGGGCCCAGAGCTGCCTGCCCAAGGTCCCACCCGCATCTTTCCAGGGTGACCACATCCTTCCCTGCTGGTCCATCCTCAGTGGGAACGCAGGGCAAGTGCCTGGCCGACCCCCCCAGCCACCCCGCACCTCACAGATGCAGGAGGAAGCCGGAGCGGCTGGCCTGTTCCAGAGAGAACCTCGACCCCAGCCACCCCCAACCTCCCAGCAGACAAGCTCCCAATCCTGGCCAGTGTCCCGGGCCCTGTGAGATTCTCAGAGCCACAGTCTATCGGTGAAGGGGGGGATCACGAACACGGCAGTTTCCTTTATGCCAACCAGAGCCGTAGAAAGCAAGCTTCTTAAATAAGCGTTGGATACCATCGGGCATCACCCAGAGCACAGGGAGGTCACAGAGCCACACAACCCTGCCTGGCAGCTCCCAGCTGCCTCCCTGGGCCCCTGAATGAAGAGTCCCAGAGGTGAGTCTGGGCGCCTGGCCCGCCAGCCCGAGACCCCTCTCCAAGGTGAGCAGACCTCACCGTCTGATCGCCTCCATCAGCCAGGACCTGGGAGTTAATTCTCATTTAATGGGCAGCTGCTGTCACGGAACAAATGATGGAGTGATGTGTGAGCAGGGGGGAGCGTGGTGTGGAATAGCTAACGGAGGGCAGGAAGAAGCGGGGAAGGTGAGAGCAAGGAGACAGGGGCTCGACTTCAACAGCTGGAGCCCAGCGAGGGAGCCAGCAAAGGGAAGGGGCCAAGGAGGGGAAGACTCTAGCCGGGTGAGGGCTGCAGACAGGCAGAGGTCTGCGGGGCAGGGGGCTGGCAGACTCTGGAGGCTTAAGAAGCAACCCCGAACAGTGAAAAGAGACAGCCACGAGAGCACCGAGCATCCTCCAGCACCCCCCAAATATGGTCGCTGCCCCTCACAGCCCTGCCCTGATGGATGAGGAGGGCTGGGGCTCCCCCACTCACATCCTGCCTTAGATCCAGGACTTTGCAGCTGCTGACCATCTCACAGAAAGTCTTCTGAAAGGGAATCAGGACCCCGGGTTCTGGGCCTGCGGGACCAGTGGAGCCTGGGGGAGGCGAGACTCCTCAGAGCTCAGCATGGGGGCTGCACCTATGGAATCGTTTCCTGTACCCCACACCCCACACCCCATCCTGCAGGCCTCATCACAGTCCTTGACACATTGCCTCACTGGCCTGCAAATGCTCTGTTTAATCACTTAACATTCACAAAACACTATTAAGAAGGAGAAAGACAGGGACTTCCCTGGTGGTGCAGTGGATAAAACTCTGCACTCCCAATGCAGGGGGCCTGGGTTTGATCCCTGGTCAGGGAACTAGACTCCACACGCCACAACTAAGGAGCCCGCCTGCCGCAACTAAGAGTTGGCGCAACGAAATAAATAAATTCTTTTTTTTAAAAAAAGGAGAAAAACAGCATCAAAAATAACATTATGATGTGCATGGCAAAGACGGTTAGTGGCTGTGGCCCCTTGGGCTGTGAGCGTTATAATTACTCCTATCTCCCTCTCTATGCTTTTCTGTATTTTCCAGATTTTCGGAAATATGTTTGAATTGATTTCAAAATGATCTCCTAAGTTAGTTTTGAACTTTTAAAATTGTTTTAATCATTTTTAAATTTCGGGGAGACAGCGGTTTTATTATTGTGATTTCATTTTATGTGTCTGCCCTCCAGCAAGAACCCCATCTTTCTTATCTTTGTATTGAAGTCCCCCACACAGAGCTGGGCCTCTCTGGGGTTCCCCATGTTTTAGAGAATCATCCCTCTGCCTCTAAGACAGAATCTAGAATTCTCTAAACCTAGTGTTAAATCACCCCTAATGTTCTTGACACCTCAGATTCCAAGATCTTTTTATTTTTTAATTTTCACTTGGAGTAAAATACACAAAACATAAAATTTACATTCACATTTTGTTGCAACCCATCTCCAGAACTCTTTTCATCTTGCAAAACAGAGACTCTGTCCTCATTAAACAATAACTACCCATTCCCCTCCCTCCAGCCCTTGGTAACCTCTCTTCTACTTTCAGTCTCTATAAATTGGACCCCTTTAGGGACCTCATATAATTGGAATCATACAGTATTTGTCCTTTTGTGACTGGCTGATTTCACTTAATGTCTTTGAGGTTCAACCATGTTGTAGCCTGTGTCAGAATTTCCTTCCTTTTTATGGCTGAATAAGAGTCCATTGTGTGGATGGATCATGTTTTGTTCTGTTTCATTTTGATTGTTTTTATTTTTTTATTAAAAAAAATTATACAGTTTTTAAAGGTTATTTTCCATTTACAGTTATTACAAAATATTGGCTCTATTCCCCATGTTGTACATCCTTGAGCCTGTCTTACACACAATGGTTTGTACCTCCCACCCCCTCCCACCTCGTATGTACCCCCCCTTACTTGTAACCATTAGTTTGTTCTCTTTATCTGTGAGTTGGCTTCTTTTTTTGTTATGTTCACTAGTTTGTTGTTCTTCTTAGGTTCCACATATGATTGATATCATACAATATTTGTCTTTCTCTGTCTGACTTATTTCACTTGGCATAATGCCCCCCAAGTGCACCCATGTTGTTGCAAATGGCAAAATTTCATTTTTTATGGCTGAGTAGTATTCCATTGTGTGTATGTGTATATATATTTACCACATCTTCTTTATCCATTCATCTGTCGATGGACACTCAGATTGCTTCCATATCTTGGCAATTGTAAATAGTGCTGCTATGAACATTGGTGTGCATGTATCTTTTCGAGTTAGCGTTTTTGGTTTTTTCAAATATATACCCAGGAGTAGAATTGCTGGGTCATATGGTAGTTCTATTTTTAGTTTTTTGAGAAATCTCCATACTGTTTTCCACAGTGGCTGCACCAACTCACATTCCCACTAACAGTGTATGAGGGTTCCCTTTCCTTCACATCTTTGTCAGAATTTGTTATTTGTGTTCTTTTTGATGATAGCCTTTCTTACTGTTGTGAGGTGAGATCTCATTGTGGTTTTGATTTGCATTTCCCTGATGATTAGCGATGTTGAGCATCTTTGCATGTGCATGTTGGCCATCTGCATTTCCTCTTTGTAAAAAAGTCTATTCAGTTCTTCTGCGTATTTTTTAATTGGGTTGTTTGTTTTTTTGATGTTGAGTTACATGAGCTGTTTATATATGTTGGATATTCATCTCTTATCGGTCATACCATTTGCAAATATTTTCTCCCATTCAGCAGGTTGTCTTTTTGTTTTGTCGATAGTTTCCTTTGCTGTGCAAAAGCTTTTAAGTTTAATTAGGTCCCATTTGTTTATTTTTGCTTTTATTTCCTTTACTTTAGGAAACGGATCCAAAAAACTATTGCTGCAATTTATGTCAAAGAGTGATATGCCTATGTTTTCCTCTAGGAGTTTTAGAGTATCCGGTCTTATATTTAGGTCTTTAATCCATTTTAAGTTTATTTCTGAATATTGGACCCGTTTTGTTTATCCATTCATCCATTGATGGTCACTTGGGTTGTTTCCACCTTTTGACTATTGTGAATTGTGCTGCTATGAATATGGGTGTGCAAGTATCCATTTGAGATCCTACTTTCAATTCTTTGGGGAAGGATTTCTGGATCACATGCGAACTCCACTTTAATTTTTTGAGGAACCAGCATACTGTTTTCCACAGCAGCCAAATCATTCCACGTTCCCAGCAGCGGTGCACACTTGTTTCCTGGTGTTGTCTGGCTTGGTTTCGATGCAGCCAGCCTAATGGGTACAAGGTGCCTAAACTCTCTTTGCAGGAGTCAGCATAGAGAAACTGGAATGAAAACTGCCTTCCAGAGGATTCTGAGGGCAGTGACACCACCCTGTACGATACTATAATGGTGGATACATGTCATAAATTTGTCCAAACCCATAGAATGTATTGATACAACACCAAGAGTGAACCATAATGGAAACTATGGACTTCGGGTGAGGATGAGGTGTCCATGCAGATTCAGCTGGGTGGGGCGGGGGGTGGGTGGGGGTGTTGATAATGGGTAGGCCATGCATGAGTGGGAGCAGAAGGTATATGGGAAATCTCTGTACCTTCCATTCAATTTTGCTGTGAGTCTAAAATGACTAAACCTAAAACAATCTTTATTTATTTATTTTTTAAAATATACCCTCCATACATGTAGGAGACTGGGGAGGAGAGGAAAGTAAGAAAGGGGTTGAGAAGGTGTTGTCCCTCAATTCAACGATGTAAGGGCCCAGTTCTAGACTGACCTACAGTCTTAGGCAAGTACCTAATGTCTGGGGCCATTTAGTCAAATCCTGGAGGTGCCCCAGGCCCTGAGCCCTCCTGAGTCCCCCATCCACTCCATGTCCCTCACACCTCCAGTGCTGGACCTCCAAGTAGGAAGGGTGATGGGCCCCTCTCTCCTCAAGTAGAGCCCCGTGGGAGCTGAGTCTGGGGTCTCCCGCTGGGTCTGTCAGGCTCTCCAGTCCAATGGGAGAAGGCCAGCCCAAGGGAAGCCGGCACACCTCCCCGCTCCTTTCCTCAACCATTCATCCACCCATCCATCCCTCTCTCCATGAACACTCTGATATCTCCACGTGTTTAGATATGAACACAGTACAGACATGTCCTCTCAGGGACCCACTGCCCAGTGGTGGGGAAATCAGACCCTCAAACTCATAATTTCAGAAAAGGTGACAAGTGGTTCAACAGAAGAACCACAAAGGACAGCCCCAAAGGTTCCCGACTCTGCCTGGGGCAACGGGGAGAAGCTCCCCAAGTGGGGATGTGGGTGGGGGGACCAGGGCTGGCCCTGAGCAGAGAAGAGGCCCTTCCTCGGTTTATGAAGGAGATGGTGGCTCTGGGGAAGGACAGTGATGCCGACATGACACTGGGGGACCCTCGGGGTCTGAGCACCGGTCCTGAAAGCCCTGCCTGGGAACCTGGGTTTTGTCCTCTAAGTGACAGAAACAGGAGAGGGGGCAGACTTACTTTTATAAAACTTGGGTGGAAAGTGAAATCTTGTTTCAGGAGAAAGATCAAGGTCTGATGCTGGCAAATTAGAGGCTGTGATCCACTCCAACCCTGCGGGCTGAGATCCGTGGGCAAGTGGGCGTCAGCAAAGCAGCCCTCCTCCTATCCTCTCCCTCCCTCCCTCCCTTCCCCTCTCCCTCTCCTTCTCTCTCTCTCTCTCCCCATCTCTGTCTCTGTCTACTCCCTCCACAGCTCTGGCTCCATCTTCCTCCTTTCTCCCCGATGGTGGTCAAGCCCACTGATCCCAGGAAACAGTCTGCAGTCTCTACAGGGACCTCACCCTGCAGGGTTGTCCCCACCCCAGGACTACCTGCTCTTCAAGACAAACCGTCCCCCACCCAGCCTTCCCACCCACCTCCCCCGTCCCATCCCATCCCAGGCTCTGGAACAAGTGGCCCCATCTCCGGGGGGACCTCCCTGCACACCAGGAGGGAAGCCTGCGGGGAGGGGAGAAGCTCTGAGCAAGGGGAGTGCCCAGAGTCCTGCTAACCACAGCACATAATCCTGTTAAAATATTAATCCTCATTTAGCCAGGAGGCTAGGTGGCCGCTGAGATAAAGGCCCTGAGAAGTAATAAAAGGCAATAGCAATTGATAAAGTGGATCATTGTTGCACTAATAAAATCTCAGTCGGGAAGGTCAGGTCACTAATCAGGACAACCATCAGCAGGCAGGTCCCGGCCTCAGCAGGAAGGGGTGACCGCCTCCCATGACACTGGAGGGTGCCCATGGTGGGAGGTCTCCAGGAGAGAGAGGGGAGGAAGCCAGTTCTCTCTGCTCCTTCTCTCCACAGCACCACTGGGCCGAAGCAGCCCTTTGAGAAGGAATCACCATACTTGGACCACGGTCTCCCTCCCACGTAAACCACTGTCTGTAAAGATTGTGGCCACTCTGGGCGGCACACCTGAGAAGCCCAGGCCTGTCTGTGTGTGGCTCCTGGTGGCTTCCCACTGCCCCCCAGGCACTTGTTCCAGGCTCAATGGCTCATCCCACACACCCCTCTCCAGGGACATGAGGATGAAGCACCCAGTCCAGCCCCCAAGCCAGGAGTTCACATGGACCACCTCCCAAGATGACGAACGCAGCAACAACCTGCATCCTGGTCCCTGTTTAGGAACGGTCATCACCGTGTCCCCAAGTCAAATTCTTCTTTGTCCAGGTCCCGCCTGATGGTGACCTTCCACTCCAGCTAAATTGTATAACTGTTTGCTTCCCCAGAAGCAAACAGTGTGCCGGCAACACCACAATCTCCCCGAAAGAGCACGAACTGGCAGCTGGGAGAGACCCACCCAGACCCAACTTTGCACTCATCACTGTGGAAATTCGGGAGGTGGGCCCTTGACCTCCAGGGCTCATCCAACAGAGGGGACAGCCCATGGCTGGAGGACCCCTGATTCCACACCCACTCCCCACCAGGACATCCAGGGCTCCTTGGCAGGCAGCACAGCCCAGGGGGCACGGTGACCAGAGAAGGAGAGAGAGATTCCCATTTTTAGAAGGAGACAAAGGAGAAGCAAGGAGATCGGTCAGGAGCAGATGGCCACAGCAGTGGTCCCGACCTGCTAATTTCATCCACCTACTCTCTCATTCATGCATCAAGATCATGCAATGCCTACTGTGTGTCAGGAGGCGGGGATAAAGAGTCGCTCACAGCCTAGCAGGGGAGACACAGAAACAATTGCAATGTAGTTCACTCATACCAGGTTGTGAATGAGAACAGGGTGGCACTGACCTGGGAAGCTGACCTTATGGGGACAATGCCTGGTATGTCCCTCTCCCCAGCAGAAACCGAGCACAGGGCTGGGCAGGCCTGTTCTCCCCACCCTGAGCCCCATGCACTGCTCAGCTGCCCAGGGTTACATGTGTGCTGCACACCACCACCTGTACATGTGTCAAATCCACCCGGTCCCCAGGCCTCTGGGTCAGGGCCCCCTAAACAAGAAAAACAGCAAATAAACCACTTCATGCATCCCTCTGTGTCCTCAAGGAGGGGTCCTTCAGGACCTCTCTCCATCATGGATCCTGGTTTGCCCATAAACGTTGCACCCAGAGGAGCACATCAGCCCTGTCTCTCAAAGCTGCACATGCACCTGACTCAGCTAGGGAGTCCTTGGCTTCAAGAACAGCTAAGACGGTGACTTTTTAAATGTTTTATCAACACCCCAGTAGCAAGGCGCACACCCACCACCCAGATCTAATATCATCCTCCAATAACAGGAACCAGGGCTCCTTGAGAAACACCTGATTCCAGGACTGAGGTAGAACATGTACAAGATGAACCTGGAGCATCCTGTGCTCCAAAAAGCAAGGGAGTGCTCCAGGAGACAAACAATGGGGTGTGTCAGAGTGATGCAGGAGCCAACTGAAAGAGTTCCCAGCAGCCAAAGCTGGAGTGATTTAAGCAACACAATAAGTAAGTAGTATTGAATTGTAATTCAAAGTATAAAATAAATATCCATGCGTTCATACTGATATAAATGATTGAATAAATTAATAAAGCAGGAGAATAGACAAATGGATGTAAATGCTCCCAAGGAGGTGGAGCATGACCCCTCCCTCCTTAAGTGTGGGCGGCACTTCCTTCCAGAGAGCGGAGCATGAGAAAGGAGGGCGGGGAGAGTAACTTCATGGTGGAGATAACTGGCAGACGCTCTGCTGGCCAGATGGTCAAGGTCAACATCCACAGTGATGAGTCACGTGGACAGTATGTACCCTTGACAGGACATAATGAGAAGATGCTTTATCTCTGTGCTCTTCCTCCCAAGAAGCCATAACCCCAGTCTAATCAAGAGGAGAACATCATATCACCCCAGCTGAGTGACTTTCTACAAAAGCCCTGACCAGCACGCCTTAAAATCTGTCAATGTCATGAAAAACAAGGAAAGTATGAGAAACTGAGACATCCAAGAGGACCGTAAGGAGATGTGACAGCTCAGTGTAATGGGGGATCCTGGGACAGAGAAAGGACACTGGGGCAGGCACTGAGGAAATCTGAACAGAATAGGAACTCGAGTTTAAAACGACTTATCGGGCTTCCCTGGTGGCGCAGTGGTTGAGAATCCGCCTGCCGATGCAGGGGACATGGGTTCGTGCCCCAGTCCAGGAAGATCCCACATGCCGCAGAGCGGCTGGGCCCGTGAGCCATGGCCGCTAAGCCTGCGCATCTGGAGCCTGTGCTCCGCAACAGGAGAGGCCACAACGGTGAGAGGTCCGCATACCGCAAAAAAAAAAAAAACAAAACGACTTATCAATACTGGTTCATAAACTGTGCAAAAATACCACATAATGTAAGATGTTAATAATAGGGGAAACTGGGCATGGGGTGTATGGGAACTCTCTACTATCTCTGCAATTCTTCCATAAACCTAAAATTATTGCAAAATAAGTTTATTTTTTTAAATGTTTTGCCTAACCAGAAAGTATGGTAGATACTTGCATACATTTTCCCTCTAAATGCGTTTATTCATATTCAATAAATATGCGTTGAGCACCTACTCTGGGCTGGCATCATGCCAGGCTCTGGGGACATAACAAACAACAATACAGCAGGCCCTGCCTGCAGGGAGCTTTGAGTCTACCTGAAGAATGACCACCATGCAAGAGGGTGGGGAAAGTTACAGGTGACAAACTTAAATGACAGGAAAATAGATTTCAGAAGTATATCTTCCCAAAAATATATGCCGCAAATTACACAAAGAACTAATAAAGCCCTAAGATTCGATGACCGCTTTGACCACTCAATCAACGGTCAAAGATGATGAAGCATCTGCATGCAGGTAGCTAGAGATAAGAAATCGTGACATGAAACTCTCCTGGCCTCTCTGGCTTAATACGTTAAGACGTCATTACACACCTACCAAGCTACCCAAAAGGAATAAAAAATAAAACCCAATGAAAATAGTGGGGCAGAGGAGGTATCAGCAACTATCCACTTCACCCGTTCCTGATGGCAATCTGATTGTAAGAACCAAGTAGCCTTTACATCCTTTGTCCGATAACCCCTCGCTAGGGACTGTACCCCAAGGAAATAATGTGACTGGGAAAGAAAAGAAAAAAGTCAGTGATACCAAGATATTCACAGCTGCACTATTCTTTAAAGAAAAAAATCAACAGCCCCCAAAGCTGGACAAGAAGATCCCAAGTGGCTGGTAAGTCAATGGGATCTAGAAGTGGTTCCAAGGGGGGTTCTGTGGCCAGAACACCTGGGCGCAAGTCTCAGTTCCTCCACTAGCTCAGTGACCTTAAACCTCTCGATGCTTCAGTTTCCTCACCCGTAAAGTGAGGGTATTACTAACTCCTGCCTCCAAGAGCTGCTGCAAAGCTTGAATCAGATCGTGGATAAAGCCCTGGGCTTGATCTGCAGAGATGCCCTGTCACTGTTAGCTACAGTCAACTGCACAATCTTTCTGCTGACATGCTCTAGGAGACCAGGGAATAAAAAGGAATCTGATGGGGGATGAGCCAAGCAGCTCCCTGTGACAAAAGGTGAGCGAGGAACAGAGCCAAAAAAAGGAGGGGAGCTCCCCCAAGTCTGGCTGAGAGCCGGAAGCGGACCTTTCATGCCACCTGCAGGGCAGAGCCAGGCCAGCAGGACAGGGTGAGCGGGCCAGGGAACTCCCATATCCCCGATGAGGACCAGCAGAAGGATGTGCAGAGTGAGAGCAGAACAGCGACTCCTCCCTCACCACACCCCACAACCACCCGCCACCAACATACCCCAGGTCTGTGCCCCTCTGCCCCTAGCCCCAGCTTTGCCCCTGGACCACTGCATCAGCCCCTCACTCACACACAGCATGCTCCCGACCCCCCACACAGCAGCCAGCATATTATGACACACACACCCTGCTTAAACCCAGCAGGGCCTCCCAGAGCCATTATCCTATTGGATTAGGTTAAGATAGGTCCTGCTGAGAGTGACAGAAAACCCAAATAACGGCAACGGAAGCAAAGACAGAGCTTGTGTAACTCTCCCTTCGAGGGTGCCCCAGGGGCTGAGCCATTCGAGGCTGGCTCGGCCACACTGCCCAGGACGCCTTGGGGGACCAGGCTCCTTCTGTGTACCCTCCCCCGGGGAGACCCTCATCATCGTCAGTCCTCGGGACAGCCTCTGAGCTTGAAGCACCAGAGGGAGAAAGAATCAAAAAAGAAGGGCAAAGCTGGCGCTGGGAGGAGACTGGAGGCTGTCACATGACATTTTTCTTTTGACCCATTGGCCAGGACATGCTCACATGGCCAAACCACACTGCAGTGCATGTTGGGAAATGTAGTCTTTTTTTTCTTGGCAGACATTTTATTATGGAAGAAAGGGAGAATAGATATTAGAAGATATAAGAACTGATATTAGAAGACAACTAACATAAAATCCAGATTCCCCCAGACCTGCCTCCCAGCCTCAAGCCTGATCACTCCCTTCCTCCACCTCATCACCCTCATTGTCTGTCCTTACCTGGAAGGCTTTCCTGCCCACTCTTCTCCCTGCTAAATCCATCCCGTAGGTCTGAATCCTCAGAGTAGGCTTCAGGTCCCCACTCCCAGCACTAGTGTGAATGTGGTCCCCGCTGCTCTCTCCTAAGGCACCCACACTTCCACCGTGTTGCCCCACATTCGGTGGCTACTCACACAGGTACCTGGTCCACCGGCCGGAGCTCCGGGCCATGATCTCAGTGAGGCAAGGCCTGCCCTCTGGTCCTCCTGCACCCCAGCTCTGCGTGACGCCGGCCCACAGCAGCCCCCACATGCCCTGGTTGTAGGAGTCCATGCGGGGGACCATCTCCAGCTCTCAGACTCCAGCATCCGAGAGAATCATGAGGGGTGGCACCGTGCGTGGATTCCCCCCAGGGTGTGGCTCTGCAGATGGGGGGAAGGGCCCAAGAATCTGCACCCCGGGGTCCCCACCGCCTCACCCCAGAGGAGGCTGCTGACGGCTCTGTGACGCTGGGGATCGCCTGATGAGAATCCCTCTGGCCAGCCAAGCAGAGTCCTAGGTAGGACCGCCCTCAGCAGGTCAGCAGCGGAAGACAATTTAAACCAGGACATACCAAGGACTCGACACCTCCCGTCAAATTTCTCATGGGCACCTCCAACTGGATGTGGCCAAAATAGAATGTTCTGCCCTCGACCTGGCCTCTGACCTCTGATCGCCCAATGGGATACACGCAAGACACGATCACCCTGGCTGCCCAGGCGGGAAACCCGAACGTCTCCCTTGATTGCTCCCTTTCTGTCCCGCCCAACATGCAATCTAGAAGCAAATCCCTCCAGGAAAACCTCCAAACTCCCTCTGCATCTGTCACTCACACTGCCACCACCCTGGTTTAGACACCAGCAGTCCCCTCCCTGTGGAGCACCCAACCTCCCTTCCATTGTCATGCTGACCGTCCTGCAAATGGAGCAGCCTGTGTGTTCTTTCTTTTTTTAATGTTAAATCAGTTTATGTCACTCCCGTGTTTAAAACACCATCCCATGGGGGCTTCCCTCGTGGCGCAGTGCTTAAGAATCCGCCTGCCAATGCAGCGGACACAGTTTCAAGCCCTGATCTGGGAAGATTCCACATGCCACAGAGCAACTAAGCCCTGCGCCACAACTACTGAGGCCGTGTGCCACAACTACTGAGCCCGTGTGCCACAACTACTGAAGCCTGCGCACCTAGAGCCCGTGCTCTACAACAAGAGAAGCCACCGCAATGAGAAGCCCGCGTACCGCAACCAAGAGTAGCCGCTGCTCGCCACAACTAGAGAAAGCCCGTGGGCAGCAACAAAGACCCAATGCAGCCAAAAATAATAAATAAATAAATTTATTTATTTAAAAAAAAAAATCCCATGGCATCCTCCCTGCACTGCACAAGAAGGCCAGGCTCCGTACAACAGCCACACGCCCCAGGACCTGCCCTGCCGCTCTCCCACCTGCCCCGCCGCTCTCCCACCTGCCCCGACCCACTCCCCTGGCTGGCGATCCCCGGAATCACTCCCTCACAATCATCCTCTCACCAGGCCCTGGCCGACCACCGATCTGGTGCTGCCCCCTCCCACAC
>NW_020837988.1:10309630-10414779 GCF_003676395.1 Aethalodelphis obliquidens
ACCGTGATGAAAGAAGCCAAGAACACCGTTTATCTCGTTCACTGCTGTGTCCCCAGGACTTAGAACGGGGCCTGGCTCACAGAATCTGCTTCATAGGTAGTGAGAGAGACAGAGACAGAGAGAAAACTGCACAATGAACTCAGGGTTCCCTCTCCCGCACCACCCTCCCCATGAGCACAAGGTAAAAAGGGAGGCCCCCCTTCTGACCACCTTGTTGATGCACTCCAACGATGAGACTGCCCACGCCTGTGCACCCCTCTGAGGCTCCCTGGGGCCCGAGAAGGAGGGCACAGCAGGTGCTAATCTGGGCCATCAGGTTGGACCTCTGCCCGCCGCATCCCAGGAGCCCCCTTAACACAGGCAGGGAGGGGAAGAGGCACTCCCCCAAGCTGGGGCTCCCTGTGGACAAGGTCAGCCTCCTGGACCCTGGACCCCGGCCAGCCCACCCCACAGCCCTGGCCCAGGCAGGCCTGAGACCCACGTACCCCAAAGGCCTCCCCAAAGTATGGTGTGGAGGAGGGGCTCCCATCCAGGTGCTCTGGGAGCACAGTAAGCAGGGCACAGGGACAGAGAGTTACTATGAGAGCTGGGGCGGGGATACAGGCTTTCCCAATGGAGTAGGCCCGTTCTGCTCTCCAAGCCTTCGGGAATGGTCCCCATGCTTCCCGTGAAGACACTTATTCACGAAGTGGGCAGGGCATGGAGCCCAGAGAGATCCGCTGGCAATAAAGGCAGATGCGCATGAGGGCCAGGCAAGGACACGCGGTCAGGGGCCACTCTCTAAGGCACAGGTACGTGCACAGTCTCATTTCAGTTGCACAGGATAAGACTTGCCCAGTGACCCTGGGACTTTGCTCTGCTCCTCAGAAGGCACCTGCCTGGGTTCTTGCATGTCTGGAGAACGCATCATGCGAAGCCCGGCTGTCCTCCTCGCCGTGGCTCTGGCCACCCTCCTGGTTCCAGCATCAGGGGCGCCCATCCAGCGGCAGGGGTCCCGGAACAAGCTACTCCTGGTGAGCTTCGATGGTTTCCGCTGGAACTATGACCAGGACGTGCACACCCCCAACCTGGACGCCATGGCTCTCGATGGGGTGAAGGCTCGCTACATGACTCCGGCCTTTGTCACCATGACCAGCCCCTGCCACTTCACTTTGGTCACCGGTGAGTGTTGGCCTCAGGTGGGGCTTGGGGGTGGAGGGAGAGCTGAGAAACCAGGGAACCAACAAAGGGAACTGAGCACATGCATGGAGCCCTGACCCATGGGGCTCGTGGTGCCAGAGACCAAGGAAAGACCAAGGAGGGAACACTGTCACTGGGCAGACATGACACGGCCAACGGGGTGGTCAGCAACCCTTACCGTTGGTGGCAACGGATAGAAGGCAGATAAAAACACCTGGGTGTCTCAGTTTAAACGGTGATCACAGCCAGGGTGGCAACCTGGGAGGGCTTCTGGTGGAGGTGAGGGTGGCCAGGACTCAGAAAGGCAGGAGAAATGAGCCTGAGGCTCCTGCTTTTTCCACCGCTCACCCCTCTCAGCCACCCTCGAACCCACTATTGCTCTGTTTAGGCTAAAAGCCTAAAATCCAGGTGTCACAGAGGCACACTCCCTCCGGAGGCTGTAAGGAAGGATCCTTCCTGCCTCTCCCAGCTTCTGGTGGCCCAGGCGTTCCTCAACTTGTGGCCACAGCTCTCCAACCCCTGCCCCCTTGTCACATGGCCATCTCCCCTCTGTGTATCTCTCCTCTTCTTATAAGGACACCTGTCATTGGATTTAGGACCCACCCTGATGCAGAATGCCCTCATCTTAACAAAACCAGTTACATCTGCAAAGACCTTATTTCCAAACAAGGTCACAATTGTAGGCTCCGGGTGGACACAACTTTGGGGCACATCATCCGGTACAGACAGCTTATTCTCACACCAGCATTCCCATGACCACAGACCCTTCCACACACAAACGGAGGCACCTGGTGCTCCCTTTTGCATGTCACCTCCTTACTTAACATGTCACAATGGGGATGTGGAGAAAGGAGGCGAGCTCTTCATCACCCCGCTTTTTCCACCTTCTGAACTCACACACAGGCATTTTGCCCATGAAAACAATAAATTGTAAAACCTGCCTCCTCTTGGTTCATTTATCTGCCTGCCTGGGATTCTATTTCACGGCTGGGCCATAATTTATTTAATTAGCTCCCTCCTGATAGCCAGCCAGGTTGCTCCCAACCTTTTGCTAAAACCAACGAGGCTGCAAACAACATCCCGGCATGTGTGTATTTGCACCTTCGTGCGCGTTTAGCTGCAGGATAAGCTGCTCAAAGTGGAAGCAGAATCTCTGAGTCAGAGCATGTGGCTGTGATGGCCCAGCCCGGCTCCCATGGCGGCGTGTGCTTCCCCGCTGCCCTGGCTGTTTCCTGCCCTCCCACCACTTCCTCTACGCGCCCACCCACCCCACAGGCAAATACATCGAGAACCACGGGGTGGTTCACAACATGTTCTACAACACGAGCAGCAAGGTGAAGCTGCCCTACCACGCCACACTGGGCATCCAGACGTGGTGGGACAACGGCAGCCTGCCCATCTGGATCACAGCCCAAAGGCAGGTATGCCGCACCCACACCCACTCGGACAGACGGGGGAGGTGGGAGGGGGACCCAGCCAACGAGGCCATGACCACGTGACATCCATGGCAGGCCCAGTCCCCGCCCTGGGAGTCAGACAATCCCGGCACAGAGCGGTGTTGAGTGGGGTCCCACGGGAGGTGGAAGCCTGACGCCCATGAGGACCCACCAGCAGCTACACAGCCTGCCCAGTCCTCCCTGGAGCCCTGGGACCCAGAGGGGTTGTTCCACCCTCCCAACCGGAGTGAAACCTGGACTTCGGTACTGGTGGGAAGGGGGCCGCGGGGAAAATAATGTGACTCCACAAAAAGGCAGGTAACAATGAAACGGCTTTGTGCTCTTCCCCTGTCGCACGCCTCTCAGGGCCGGGCAGCTAATTCTAAAGAGGTGGGTCATCCTAGTGAAAAGCCCAGGACCCCAGCATCTTGCAATGTTCTGGGCTTCCTGGCAACAAACTCAAATTTTTCAAGGTGAGCCCAGAATAAACTTCAGAGGTTACCCCCACCTCATAGGCAAGGCATCCACTCATATCTGAGTCCCCTCGCTCTGGAAGGAGCTACCAGACACCAGGCTGACTTGCAGAAAGTGTAGCCAAGAACTTGGCATCTCGAGGAAGAATGGCCAGAGGGAGTGGCCAGGCAGACGGGGCATGCATGGACAGATGGTTGTGAGGACAGATGGATCTGTAAATAAAACAGCAATCGGTTTATGGAAAGACAGACGGATGGCCAGGTTGAAGGCTAGAAGGGCAGGTCATGGGCGGTGTGTGGAGGGGCCGATGGACACACGGCTGGACAAGAGTACAGCAAGCAGAAGCCGGGTTGCAGGCCGGAAGGGGAGGGCTCTTGGGGCAGCACTGTGACCTAGGGCTACAGTGTCGATGAGGATGCAGCATATCTGGGATACTTTTATACCTACTATCTCATTAGTGCTGAGTCCACTAGGCACCTGCTCTCTCCTCTATAAAATCAGTATCAGCCTTGATAACATAAGAGCTATGAAAGGCCTTTCAGAAAATACAAAGTCCCGTGCCTGCAGTAAGGAGCAGGGATGGGTGAGTGGGCAGAGCAAGGGCAGGCGGTGAGGGCAGAAGCGTCAGCAGCTCATGACAGGCAGGGGACAAGTGGTAGGAGGCCCGTGGCACTGACACCGCCTTCCCCGGCAGGGCCTAAAGACCGGCTCCTTCTTCTACCCGGGCGGGAATGTCACCTATCAAGGCGAGGCCGTGACGCTGAGCCGGAAGGAAGGCATCCTGCACAACTACAAGGATGAGAAGGAATGGAGAGCCAACATCGACACTGTGATGAAGTGGTTCACAGACGAGGGCCTGGACCTGGTCACCCTCTACTTTGGGGAGCCAGACTCCACGGGCCACAAGTATGGCCCCGAGTCCCAGCAGAGGAAGGATATGGTAAGGCAGGTGGACAGGACTGTGGGCTACCTCCGGGACAGCATCAGGAAAAGCAGCCTGGAGGGCAGCCTCAACCTGATCATCGTGTCTGACCATGGCATGAGCACCGTCAACAAGAAGGCCAGCGACCTGGTGGAGTTCCACAAGATCGCCAACTTCACCTTCAAGGACATTGAGTTCGAGCTCCTAGACTACGGACCAAACGGGATGCTGCTCCCCAAGGAAGGAAAGCTGGAGAAGGTATACCAGGTCCTCAAGGACGCCCACCCCAGACTCCATGTCTACAAGAAGGAGCTCTTCCCCAAGTCCTTCCACTACGCCAGCCACCCCAGGGTCACCCCCCTGCTCATGTACAGTGACCCTGGCTACGTCATCCATGGGGTGAGTTCCTGGGGGCGCAGGTGCTTCCCTGGGCTGCTGGATCTCTTTCCAGTTCTGTAAAAAGCACCCTCTGTTTCTAGCCAGACCCTAATTTGAGGAGAGTCAGCCACCAAAGGGACACACCTGCACTGTGTAACAGGAGTCGGGGGGCGGTGTACGTGCATTGCATACCTGTGTGTACGTGTGTGCATACGTGTGCACGCATATATGTGTTTGTGTGTGCACATGTGTATAGGGTAAAGTGCAGGAAGATTAGCTGTAAAAGTGACACGGAAGAGGTGAGAGCAAAGAGCCCAGGGAGGCTGAGTGGGAAGCAAGACGCAGAGCAGGGCAGGAAATCTGGGAGAGGAAGTACTGAGGTTTGAGGCGCCCAGCAATGGAAAGGAGCCCAGCAAGCATCCTTGGGCTGAAGCTCCACCCCACTTACTTGGCGGTCTCCATTCATGTCACCGGGTCTTCGCTAAGCCTCCCTCTTTAGGCCACTGATCTTTGGGGGCTGAGAATTCAGAGAGACTGAGGCTCAGAATCCTTCCCACCCACACCCCCGCTTTGAACTCCTTCCAGGGGTCCTCTGCCAATGCAGGGCCATGCAGAGGGTGCTGGTGGAGAGGGTGGGGTGGGCTGGGAGGGTCAGCAAGAACTTACTCGGGGTCCTCCCTTCCCGCAGAGAGTGAACGTGCAGTTCAACAAAGGGGAGCACGGCTTCGACAACAGCGTCATGGACATGAAGACCATCTTCCGGGCCGTGGGCCCCAGCTTCAAGAGGGGCCTGGAGGTGGAGCCCTTTGAGAGCATCCACGTGTACGAGCTCATGTGCAAACTGCTGGGCATCGTGCCCGAGGCCAATGACGGGGCCCTCAGCACCCTGCTGCCCACACTCAGCTCCGAGGCCGGCGCCGGGGCCCTCAGCACCCGGCTGCCCACACTCAGCGCCGAGGCCGGCGACGGGGCCCTCAGCACCCGGCTGCCCACGACCCCCTCAGGTGCACCCCTGCCCTCCACCTGCACCCATTGCACCTCCAGGCAGTTGCAGGTGATGTGTGCGTGCCCAGCCTGCCACTAGGTGTCATCTTCTCTTTCCCTGTCCCTGGCTCCTGGGAACATCTCGAGTCCCTGACATTCCCACGGGCCCTGACATACTACAGTGCACTTTGTGCATCTTGGCCACGCAGACAGGAGAGCAGGTGGATGTAAGCAGCCTTGTTTAAGGCGGGGAGGCTGAGGGCCAGAGGAGCCGGCAGTTTGCCCACAAGACAGGCCTTCCAGGTGAAGTCCACCTCCAGGTTCCATGGCCACATGAGGGCTCCTTTCTTCCTAAAGTCTTCCTCTGCCAGCCTCCCACACACATACCCTCACCGCAACCCTGACCCATCTCAGGGGCAAAGGTCACCTGGGAGCTGGCAAGGTGGCAGCCCCCGTGTGTGCCTGGCTGGAGGTGGGCAGGCCCTGCCGAGCAGGGGCTGTGAGGGGTCACATTGAAATGAGCCAGGAAGCCAGTGCAGCTGGGGCAGGAGAACAAGGCCGGGGGGCGGGTGGGGCCGGTGATGAAACCAGGGCACTTGTGGGGGCAGCCTGGTGGCATCTCGCCCGCCATTAAGCAGTTGGGGTGAGGGACATGCTCCCATTTCCCTCATTCACTGGCTCCTCCGACTTTCCTTAGGGTCTGCCCTCCTGCCAAGAAGCTGGCCCCCCTTGGTGACAGGACTGCTGGTGGCTGCAGTTCTCCTGGTCAAGGTCGCATAATACCCACTGCTCAAGGTCAGAGGCCCAGGAGGTAGAGGGGAGGGTGGAACCATGCTTCCTGCAACTTCAGCTGACACCCCCGCCCTGTCAGTCCTCGGGCGCCCAGGCAGCCCCTGCCAGCCTCTCTGCTCTAGACTCGGAGCAGTTCTTTCTAAAGCAGACAGCCCAGACAGAACTTCCCCGGTCCCTTCCCTCCTGCCTGCAATGTCTCTGTTCTCCCTGGGAACAAGGGAAGCCACGGTGGGTCAGGTTTGGGAGGAGAACTGCAGGGCAGTGTTCCTGGAATGTGCGGGAAGCAAGCTCGGAGGACTCAGCTAGCTGCTGGGTGACAGCCCCTGGCCAAAGCAGAAGCAGGTCACTCGTTCTTTCTAAAACTATGCAGCGGGAGCCCGCTTGGTGTTAGGCTCTGGCCTGGGCTCTGGGGACACACAGTGAACCCTGGAGTTTGTAATTTAGGGGCCAGGGAGGGCAGATAATACGAAGAGAACAAATACATACCCAATAATGGCAGAGAGCAGGCCATAGAGAGGGTGGGGGAGAGGGGACTGCTGTTTAGGTCACCTGGCCTCGCCTGGAAGAGCCTCTGCGGGGTGGGGGGGATGTGGGATGAGGCCTGAATGATGAGGACCAAATGGCCGCACCAAGCCCCAGGGGACGAGATTCCAGGTAGGGCAGAGCAAGAGAGAGGCCCTGAGGTGGGACTGGCTCCTGTGCTTCTGGGAAAGAAAGGAAGCCAGTGTGCTCAGAGGCTGGTATACAAGCATGGGTACGCGATGGGCTTCCATGGGAAGGCCCTGGGGGAGCCCCCAGCTGAGGTCACGCAGGGACGTGCCGTGGTCTGACACGAGTGATCAGGTGGCACATTAACTGCCGGGCAGGAGCACAGAAACAAGAGCAGGTGCGGCCAGTGAGGGGGTCACTCAGGGGTCCAAGCAGGACATCTCAGTGGCAGGGTGGAGATGGGGCAAAACGGACAGATTCAAGATACCTTTAAGGTTATACCTGACCTCCAAGGTTTACGGATAGATGGTGGGAGATGGAGGGTGAAGAAAATGGAGAGGTGAAGGATGAGTCTGAGGATCGGGGCCTGAGCTGCCCAATGAAGGACGGAGCCACTTACGGAGAAGTGAGCAGGCTAGAGTCATTCTGTACCCGCATGCCCCACCTTCACCCACCCTGTGCCCTCCCAGGTCCAGCTGAGGGTCAGGAATTCCCACAGGGGCCCTCCTCAGACTCCGCCCACCATGGGTGCCTCTGTGCTCCACCCTGGCCAGCGAATTCCCTCTATCCCTCCCTCCGGGCACGTCTGCTTCATCTCCTCCACCAGACCCGCCTTTCCCCTGCCGCATCCCTTCTTCCCAACCCAACACACACCTGTTCTTCCAGGTCCGCCTCTTCTAGGAAGCCTGCAGAAGCTGGCCACAGGGCCTGAGCCTGCTCTGACGGCCTACTGGACATGGATGGGCCTGTCTCCTCAGTAGACCTGGGGCCATGCCTCCCTGTCCCGACAGCCCCAGCCCATGCTTGGCCATGATGGTGCCGGCACTACGACCTGCCCAGGTTAGACCTCCGGAGGCACAGGTCCACTCACCGGTCCACGGCTCCCAGACTCGCAGGACGCCCCCACTCCTTCCCTCCCCCTCCCTCTCCTTCTCACCGCCCTCTTCTGCCTCCCCACTTCCTCTCACCGCAGAACTGTCCTGTGGAGGTGCCACTATCTGTGGCCACGGGGTGGGGGGTGTCGGGAGCCTGCTCGGGAAGGCGCCGCAGGTCTGATGGTGGTCGAGCTATAGGACCAAACCCTCAGATGCTCGGACCTCCACCTCCACCTCCGATGGGCGGCGAAGAGGCTCTGCCTGGAGTTCCCTGTCCCAAGTCCACATGCCTCCAGCCTGGGGCCATCTCCATCTGGGCTGACCAGGTCCTGCACCCAGGCCACCGGGAGGGTACCACCAGGCAGAAAGCATGGATGGGAATAAAGGACCGGGCTGGTCGTTACTAAAACGCAGTGACCAGTGTGGGTGTGACCTTTTGTTCTAAAGCCTGCTGGTTTCTTACAGCCTCCCCACTTGGATCCAGTGTATAATAAACTCCTAATTCCTTAGGAGGCTGACAAACACAGGGGAACCCACTCATTCTTGTTGGGGATGGGCCCTAGAGGTACAGCCAGCAAGAGGTGGTAAAGGGTGGGATCCCCGTTAAAAAGGAAAGTGGGGGGGGCTTCCCTGGTGGCGCAGTGGTTGAGAGTCCACCTGCCGATGATGCAGGGGCACGGGTTCGTGCCCTGGTCCGGGAAGATCCCACATGCCGCGGAGCGGCTAGGCGCGTGAGCCATGGCCGCTGAGCCTGCGCATCCGGAGCCTGTGCTCCGCAACGGGAGAGACCACAATAGTGAGAGGCCCGCGTACTGCAAAAAAAAAAGGAAAGGGGGGATGAGAACTGACAGGGAACCAGAATCTCTATGCCACATTGTTCAGCAAAAAAGAAAACACTGCAAATGGTAGAATGCCACTGGGGCGGGGAGAAAGGGGGGATAAGTCTAGACATAAGACATGTCCCTGGAGAAGTTTCAAGAGAGGGTGAGCATTGACTGGGTCCAGAGAGGGGACCTGGGTGACCAGGCCAGGAGCAGGGAAGACACTGTCCACCACCTAGTGCCTTGGACACTGTCAGTACTGAGCCACTTCAAGGACTGTGCGTTCACAACTACTTTCAAGAGCGTAGACTTTGGAGTCAGACCAACTCCTGCTCCAATCTGTCCCCACCCACAGGCTGTGGCCTTAGGGGGGTCATTTACCTCCTCCAACCTCAGTTTCCTCATCTGAAAAGAATGGGATGATAAGGAGGTGCCTGCCTCCCTGAGATTACCCCAGGATGAAGCACCGGGGCAGATGCTTCATAGATGGTAGCCATGGGAATGATTAAATCCCTACTGTGGGAGGTACTGGACTTGTCAAATTCAGCCCTTTTTCTTTTTCTTTTTAAAATATTTATTTATTTATTTTTGGCTGCGTTAGGTCTTCGTTGCTGCTTGCGGGCTTTCTCTAGTTGTGGCGAACGGGGGCTACTCTTTGTTGCAGTGCACAGGCTTCTTATTGAGGTGGCTTCTCTTGCTGTGGAGCACGGGCTGTAGGTGTGCGGGCTCAGTAGTTGTGGCACGCGGGCTCAGTAGTTGTGGCTCGCGGACTCCAGAGCGCAGGCTCAGTAGTTGTGGTGCACGGGCTTAGTTGCTCCGCGGCGTGTGGGATGTTCCCGGACCAGCTTTCGAACCCATGTCCTATGCATTGGCAGGCAGATTCTTAACCGCTGCGCCACCAGAGAAGTCCCAAATTCAGCTCCTAAACAAATAAATCCAGCTGTACCGATGGGAGACGCACTGTTTGAAGGACAGCTTTGTCAGGATCTGCCTGTTCCTCACCTATGAATCCCCCTCTCCCTTCCCCGGGCCTCTCGCTTCTACCTGCAGCTTGAGCTTCACCTCCATCTGCACGATCCATCCATCCCAACCTGCCCTCCATAGCTGCCTAACCACCAGCCTAGAGCTGGAGTCCTGCCTGACCGGAAAGGCCTTGCGGCTCCCTGGCCCTGCATCCCATAGTTGTCCTGGAAGGACTACCCCGCCCCCACTGCCTGCAGCCATACCAGGATACCCAGACCCTCCTGCCTGCCCGTACCACCTTCTGACTCTGGACGGGCCCAAATCAGGCTGGAGGAGACCGGGGGGTTATCCCTATACATCCACGTCCACGGAGCAGTGAGAGTTCACAGGTGCCGGCATAACAACCACGACCCCCGGGTTTCCAAGAGACACCCAACCTTTAACTGAGAGCCCACGATTATCATGGTCAGCCTACCCTACTTTCCAGGGACGGGCCAACAGATACTCTGAGAATTACTCTTGATTGGCTCTTTCAAACAGAAAAGAGAAAGAGAGAGAAAAGAGAGAAAAATTATCTGGTCTGTCCCACATTAAGTATCCTGCTAGTACAGATGTCTGGCGTCACCAGAGCACCCAAAAAAAATTCCAGGCAGTTGACTGACTTACTGAATAAGCTTCCTTTATCGGGAACACAGGAGCTAAGGCGGGCAGTGAGCTGTGGGCTGTTTCCCATCTGTGCAGCTGGGGGTGGACCAGGGGTGGGGGCACTGCCCTGAGCAGCATGGCGGGTTCAAACCAGCTCCCGAACTCCAACACTCACTAACTCAACACTCTGCAGCCCTGGGCAAGTTCTCACATCCGGGCCTCAGTTTCCTCACCTGTAAAATCAGGACCAATAGCAGTACCTGTCTCATGGGGTGGGCCTGATGACTGAGTTAATATCTGCAAACTGGGCTTCCTGGTGGCGCAGTGGTTAAGTATCTTCCTGCCAATGCAGGGGACACGGGTTCAAGCCCTGGTCCGGGAAGATCCCACATGCCACGGAACAACTAAGCCTGTGCGTCTCAACTGCTGAGCCTGCGCTCTAGAACCCGCGAGCCACAACTACTGAGGCCCACGTGCCACAACTACTGAAGCCCGCGTGCCTAGAGTCCGTGCTCCGCAACAAGAGAAGCCACCGCAATGAGAAGCCTGCGCACCGAAACAAAGAGTAGCCCCCGCTCACCGCAACTAGAGAAAGCCCGTGCACAGCAACGAAGACCCAACACAGCCAAAAATAAATAAATACATTTATTTAAAAAATATATATATCTACAAGCTGCTTAGAACAGGGTCTGGCCCACGGAAGGCCTACATGTTTTAGGAGTTATGAAGAGACAGGGTATCACGTAGTGAGAAAGTAACAACGGCTCCCTTTTCATCTCCAAGCCTTCTTGTTTCTCTAGCAGAAAGCTTCTGGTTGGTGATACTAAATCTTAAAACACCTCCTTCTGTAGCATAGAGAGAGGACCCAGGCTCAGAGCTCTGGCGGGCAACTGTATAAGGGTGGAATGTTACAACCCTGTTTTATTTGCATTATATTTGTTTTTATGATCATCTTCAGCGTGGATGAGTGCTACTGATTTTCCATTTGAGTCTGTTATTTTAAATTTTTTCCTTTTAAAAGTAACAAGTAAAAAAGAATGAGTTGATTTAAAGAAAAATGTTGACTGGTGGACATAACAAAACGTATAAATAATAAAGGAGGTTATCCGGAAGCAGACCTGCTGGAGGTTGTCCACTATCCTCCTGCCTCCCCTCCCGCCCCCACAGTGAGGCCAGCCCAGGACACTTCTGGAGGGCAGCACTCGGCCTCTCTATGGCCAATGTCCAAAGATTCCCCCTCCCAGCCCCTCCACAGAAATACACTATATTTCAAACATGCCCTGCACCCTTCTCGGCTACCTATCAGAGGAGTTCAGGACACCACAGAAAACTAATGTTGCAGTTTGCTGCACAAAGTTCATTTTACTATCAGTCCAACTAAAAGAGTCTGGAGAAAACCCCAGCTGAAACAAAGCCATGCACTGCATTCTGGAGCCAATGGAGATGACTGGGGACTCACACATCATCCACACACAACTGCCTGTCAGCTCAGAGCCTTTGTTGAATTTGGCCAGTCCCACTGCTGGCAGTAATGGATGAAACATCTGAGTAAAGACTGGGTAGTTCATGCCTGGCTGGGTGTATGATTGGGACACTGAAAGCCCCCTTTGTCAAGAAGCTCTATTCTTTAGAGCCAGCTCTGCACGCTGTCACCAGGAGGCAGCACTCTTGGGCTCCTCAACACCCCTTGAAGCCTTTCTCAAGCAGCTTCTGAAGTAGAGAGGAATTCAGAACCTCCTGTTCCTCCAGCTTCTCCTTCTCCTCTGAAATAGCTGCACTCCTCCTCAGACCAGCCTTGGGGAAGTGGTCAAGCAGTATTTATGTTTCCTCTGGCTTTAGATGGAGCCCCAAGCAAAATACCGGGCGTTCAGAGAAAACTAGAACTTTCTACACTAGATTTGTTTTAGGATCCCATGAGGGAAGGGATCATGTAGCCCCATGCTTAGCACAAGGGCCACCCTGGATCAGTGGTTCTCAAATTGGTAGGTCTGGAAGTGGGCCTGAGGATTTACATTTCTCACTAGTTCCCAGGTGATTCTGATGCTGCTGCCCCTGGCACCACATGTGAGAATCTTTGCACTGGATAAAGGTTATGAATGAAAGAAAAGAAAAGAAAGACGGAGGGAGGGAGGGAGGGAGAAAGGAAGAGAAGGAAGGAAAGAAAGAAAGGAAGGGAGGGAGGGAGAGAGAGAGAGAAAGAGAAAGGAGGGAAGGAAGGAAGGAAGGAAAGAAGGGAAGGAGGGAGGGAGGGAGGAAGAAAAATGGCCTAGACCAACCTCCTCGTGTTAAACAGGATAAGAAGGTGGCGTCACCCACCAGTTTGCTCTGGACAAAGGTGGGAGGGGAGCACAGGTATATCCAAGTTCAATCCTGGTAGGCTTGGCCAGCCTCTTCCCGAGAAGGCTCTACTTGCTGGCAAAGAAGTCTGTGCTTTCCGGAACCCAGCGAGCTGCTCCCCTCTCCACTGAAGAGAAGCCTCCCTTCAGCCCTTCCCAGTCTTTTCATTTGTCCTGGGACTCAACAGGAGCACCTGCGAGTCTTAAAACCCGACCACTGCTTGCGACGCGTTCCGGCGACCTTTAGAACGGTCCATCTCCCCCGAGCTGGAACCGAAGCGCCGAAGCCTTGCTGCGCCTTCACACCTCACAGCAGCAAGCGCTTTGCGCACCGGAGTCGCTGGGAGGCGAGACGGCAAGAATCCTTCGGCCCCCGCCCCAGGCCTGCAGAGCTCCCGACTCAGGTCGCCGGGTCCCCCAGGCAAGCAGGGTCACCAAGGAGGGCAGCGCGTCCAGACTCCAACGTGGGCGCCTCATCCGACGCCTCCCCACCCCCGCCACGGGCCATCTGTTGCCATGGTTACCCGCCGCACTCCCTGCAGCCCGAGCCGGAGGTTCACCTCGGCAGGCAGAGGACCGCTGAGCCCGCTTGAGCTGGGGACTCAAGCAGGACGGGACGCGAACCTCACGCTCCGCATACGTACGCTGTACACTTTCACACGCGAACCGCACACGCCGCGCACTCATCTCACCCGCACTCGGCACGTACCACATCCCACCCCACACACACCACATACACACAAAACACACGCCACATGCACGCACACTCCACACGTGTTGCGCACACTGCATGCACCCCACGCTCTACACCACCTCGCTCCACACCCAGCCACACACAGCATAAAAACACGTACAACACATACACACACACACACACACACACACACACACACACACACACACACACACCCCTACTCGGGACCTGGACGCCGGAGGATACCAGCCCTAAACAGGCGCCCCCCGCTGGCCCTGCGCCGACTTCTACCTCCGAAGGCACAGCCCGCAGCCGGGTAGAACCCTTGCCCGCGCACGCGCAGCAAACTGGTGCGCCCGTTCCTTTTGTGATCGGCGGGCAGCGGATTCCCTGGCCCTCTCTGCAGCTCGACCTTGAAGGTCATTTAAGGGACGGGGCAGCACCGAGGGGCGCGCACCCCCAGGCTGGACGGTCAGCGCGGTGGCCCCGGACCCCCCACTCCTCAACCCGCCCGGAAGCGCCCTGACCCCGCGTCTCCTAGCGACCAAAGCCCAGCGGGCCAGCCCGAGGGTGTCCCGGTCGGACCGCCCGGGGGCGCGCTTCCAGGGAGAGCTTGCCAGGGCCTGAGCCTGGGGGACCCAACCACCACCATCGCAGGAATGCCGCCTCCTAACCCCATCGCACCTCCGGAGGTTGCCCCTCCATCCCACAAGGCAGAAGGAGGCTGAAGGTGGTGAATCTCCCAGGAGGAGAGACCTAGGCCACTCACATAACCCCAGTGCCAAGAAGGCAAGTCGCTAAGACCCGGAATCTTTTCCATCCGGATGAGAATTTACTCTGGTCAATTTTTTGTTTTCCTTTTGGTGATAAATCACTGAAACTTTCAGCTTAAATCTCCAAAGAATTTCAAAAAGTGGAGCGACATAGCTCTAACAAAACTATCCCATTACCATGAATAAATTTTATATGAGCAAGTTTTCTCATAGTCTACACCAATAAAAATGAAAAATGGGGTTGGAATTGATTCTGAACCACATCTCAGATAATAAGTGATATTCATCCAATGACACATGAACCATTTGAAAACATACAGCCCCAACTATCTCGTTAAGAGATGCAGTCCAACAAAAATTTAACTTTTATATGTATATCATAAACATATACCACAATTTTAATACATTTTTATTGGTTTGAGGAGTTGATTAATTGTATAAATCACTCAACCCAGAGAAACTTTTTTTAATAGAGTCTTAGAGTCACAGGAAATAAAATATTTAAAATTTACATTACATACATGTTTTTGTTGCAGAGACCTATGCTTGAGTGGTTAGTGAATTACTTTCAAACGTAAAAATGTTTTTATCAAAATAAAATTCAGTGGAAGAAGTGAAAGGTGGAGGAGAAAAGAACGAAGAAGAATCTGCCCATGTCTTTGGTATCATGAGGCCACATTGCTGCCTAAATTACATTTCGTTTGATATATTTAAAAGAATTGTCCAAGGAAAACTGGAGGCAGATGCATTTAGAAAAAGAAAGTTTTCTTGCAAAGAGTGCAGAAGAGGCAGACTTTAGAAGGACTGGCTCACCAAATCCAAAAAGCCATCAAGTATTTAAAGGGGAAAAAAAAATCATGAGAGAACTAAGGTCACCAAATTTACATTCATCTGTCCTGGGTGGGTCAGCAGCCACTTTCTCCTGCGATAATGCTAACCCTACAGGTCAGGACACGTGACAGGAAGAGCAAAGGTCGGAGCTAAAATTCTTGTTGTTATCGAATAGAGTCGAAGTTCACAGGAAATAGGCAGGGTTGGATCATTTAGAGACTGTGATCTACGTTTATCTCAAGGTGCAAAGTGGTTTGCTGGGTTGGTTTAGGTTTTTTTGTTTTTTGTTTTATTTGGCTGCATTGAGTCTCTGTTGCTGGGCACGGGCTTTCTCTAGTTGTGGCGAGCAGGGGCTGCTCTTCGTTGAGGTGCGCGGGCTTCAGTAGTTGTGGCCACGCGGGGTCAGTAGCTGTGGCTCGTGGGCTCTAGAGCGGAGGCTAAGTAGTTGTGGTGCACGGGCTTAGTTGCTCCGCATCATGTGGGATCTTCCCAGACCAGGGCTCGAACCCGCATCGCCTGCATTGGCAGGCGGATTCTTAACCACTGCACCACCAGGGAATTCCCGGTTGGTTTGTTTTTAGCGGAGGAATGTAACTTGCTCAATAACCTTGGAAGCAGGACAAAATGTCAGATTTTGCTTCTCCAGAGTGAGGAACCATTTTATTTTTGAGTCGAAGTTTACAATACACTGGAAATCACATCGTTTGCAACCTTGTAAACCTCATGATGAAAAACAATAGATATCAACCTGAAAAGGTACCAAAGCTGCATGATTTTTCCAAATTCTTTTAGGAGTTATGTGGACAAAGCAGCTTGAAGGCCATTGACCTAGTTCAACTCCCTTCTGGACAGACTTGTCCACTGTTACAGAGTGCTGGTAAAATGCAAGGGAAGCTGGGCAAATGACCAAGGAGCACAAGGAAAGACACTCAATGTCACCATCTTCAAGGAAATGCAAATTCAAACCACAGTGAGATGTCACTTCACCACATAAAATGAATATAATTTTTTTCAAAAAAGGAAAATAAGTGTTAATGAGGATATGGAAAAGTTGGAACACTCATATATTGCTGGTGGGAATGTAAAATGGTGCAGCCGCTATGGAAAACAGTTTAGTGGTTCCTCAAGAAGTTAAATATAGGGCTTCCCTGGTGGCGCAGTGGTTGAGAGTCTGCCTGGCGATGCAGGGGACACGGGTTCGTGCCCCGGTCCGGGAAGATCCCACATGCCGCGGAAAGGCTGGGCCCGTGAGCCATGGCCGCTGAGCCTGCGCGTCCGGAGCCTGTTGCTCCGCAACAGGAGAGGCCACAACAGTGAGAGGCCCGCGTACCGCAAAAAAAAAAAAAAAAAAAAAAAAAAAAAAAAAAAAAAAAAAAAAAAAGAAGTTAAATATAGAATTACCAAAGGACCCAGCAATTCCACTCCTAGGTATATACCCAAAAGAGTTAAAAACAAGTGTTCAAACAAAAACTTGTACACAAATGTTCATAGCAGCATTCTTGACAGTCGCCAAAAGGTGGAAAAAGCTCAAAAGTCCATCAACAGAAGAATGGAAAAATGAAATGTGATGTATCCATACAGTGAAGTAGTATTCAGCCATAAAAAGGAGTGAAGCACTGACACACGTTACAACACAGGTGAACCCTGAGAACATGCTAAGTGAAAGAAGCCAGACACAAAAGGTCACATATTGTATGATTCCGTTTATATGAAATGTCCAGAATAGGCACATCCTTGGAGACAGAAAGCAGTTAGTGGTTGCCAGCGGCTGAGGGGAGGGAGAAACAGGGGGTGACTGCTTCATGAATGCAGGTTTCCTTTTGGGGTGATGAAAATGTTCTGGAACTAAATAGTGGTGATGGTTGCATGACACTGTGAATGTACTAAATGCCACTGATTTATACACTTAAGATAGTTTAAATGATATGCTTTATGTTACGTGTATTTTAGGAAAAAAAAACAGGTTCTGGGGCCCCACAAAAAAAAAAGCAGGGAGACTGCATAGTGGCCATGTTTCAGGCCATGAAACACGGGGTACCCAGTTTGCTTAGCCCGCTTCCAACAAAGCTGCCCCAGTCCTCTGCTTAGCTGATAAATGCTGCTGCGGGGACCCACAGGGGAGCCAGGAGGAGCAGCTTGGGTTGTCCCCGCTCTGAAGAGGGCAACCCAACTCCCATCAGAACCTGGCTGGAGCCCCAATTCCTCCATAAGAGAAGCTCAGGGAAGGTGGACGAGGACGCTCCAGGGAGCACCTGGAAACTCCTCCTCAAGGCTGCTCTGGGCTCCAGTTGTGGGGTATCAGTCCCAGTGAATTGATTCCTGGTGGCTCAATGTGGAAAATGACATTTTTCAATCATCAGATTCAAGTCATCAGCAGATTGTTTTTCTTTTTTTAAACAGAGCACACCTTAACAGATACCTCCCACCCTCTCGATAAAAAGTTAAGGTTGACGTATTCCACATCTGGAATTAATTAGGGAAGTGGTTCTTTTAACCGGCAGTTCCTTGGGAGAAACTCATTCTGGAGAACAAATGTAAGAGCCAATGTTTTTGGACAAACCACACCACAGAGAAAACCCCTCTGGAAGTCCAGTGTTTTACATGGAAACTTCTGCTAAACAAACAGGTCAGGGGCAGCGGCACATAATTTGTAAATGTCCAGCCCAGGGAACAGGAAAGACCCAGTGTCTGTCCAGAACAATCATCCCTCCGCAGCTGCACACTCCCTACGGGAGGATCCTCCCAGAAAAGGCTCTGGTTGTTCAGTTCTTACTACGGCTACTCTTAAGACTTTATTAGAAAATTAACGTTTTCCGTTTATGTCATTTTCACCAAAGGTTTGCTTTTCTCATGCGAAACGTGGGTAAATAAATTCTGCAAAGAAATTCAAAGGACCAATAAGCAAGCATAGGGAAGGATGTTCATCCTTTCTAAAGAGCCAACAGCAGAGGGATGCTATTTGGACCTAATCATTGCTTTTTAAGATAAAACACAAAGGCAGGTTCCCACCACCACTCACCCAGATGGGAAGCAACTGTCATCACCCACCTTTTCACTCTTTCTGTGGTTCTGCTCCTCCACCAGTTTTGCCACTAATTATGTATGAGACCCTGTGCAAATCATCACACCTGTGTGCCCAGTTTCCTCTGTTAAAACGGGGTTCTGTGTGGTTTTTGCACTTTATTTATTTTTTATTTTTCAGCTGCATTGGGTCTTCATTGCTGCACGCGGGCTTTCTCTAGTTGCGGCGAGCGGGGGCTACTCTTTGTTGCGGTGCATGAGCTTATTGTGGTGGCTTCTCTTGTTGCGAAGCACGGACTCTAGGCGTGCGGGCTTCAGTAGTTGTGGCACGTGGGCTCTAGAGCACAGGCTCAGTAGTTGTGGCCCACGGCTTAGTTGCTCCGCGGCATGTGGGATCTTCCCAGACCAGGGCTCGAACCCGTGTCCCCTGCATTGGCAGGAGGATTCTTAATCACTGCACCACCAGGGAAGTCCTTTTTGCACTTTAGGGAGTGCAAGTTACATAGACTGAGCAGGGCCTCACTGTCATGTTATTCTGACCACAAAGGCCAATGTGATGCCAAAAGCATTTCCGTTTTTTTTTTATTATTATTTATTTATTTATTTTATTTACTTTTGGCTGCGTTGGGTACGTGGGATCTTTCGTTGAGGCATGCGGGCTCTTCGTTGTGGAAGCGGGCTTCTCTTGAGCTGTGGCATGTGGGTTTTTCTCTTCTCTAGTTGTGGCCCACAAGCTCCAGGGTGCATGGGCTCTGTAGTTGTGGCGCACGGGCTTAGTTTCCCCGCAGCATGTGGGATCTTAGTTGCCTGACCAGGGATCGAACCCGCGTCCCCTGCATGGTAAGGCGGACTCTTTACCACTGGACCACCAGGGAAGTCCCAGCATTTCTGTATTTTGTATCTTCAACTATATCTTGAAGTTACCGACCAATACGCGCTCTTTCGTCCGCAGAGACAATCCAGCTACCTACTATGTGTGTTTTCTGTGGCGGCTCTAACAAAGTACCACAAACTGGATGGCTTCAAACAATCCAGACTTCTGGAGGTCAGAAGTCTGACATCCAGGTGTCGGCAGGACCGGGGTCCCTCTGATGGTTCTGGGGGAGAATGTTCCCTTGCCTCTTCCAGTTCCTGGCGGCTGCCAGCACTTTTTGGCTTGTGGCCACTCACTCCAATCTCTGCCTCCATCATCACATGGGCTTCCCTTCTATCTGTGTCTCTACTCTTCTGTGTCTTATAAAGACACTTGCCATCGGATTTAGGGCCCACTCTGTTCATCCAGGACAATCTCATCTCCAGATCCTTAATTACATCTGCAAATACCCGTTTTCCATAAAAGCTCACATTCGGAGGTACTGAGGGCTAGGACTTAGAACACATCTTTTTGGAGGCTGCCAATCAACCCACTACACCTGCTTACTTTATACATCTAACAACTTTGCCATGGGAGTGATTAGGTATTGTTATCCAGATGGATTACCAACCCATTAATAGGGATAGAGCTACCCCTGGAACCCAGTGCTCCTAAAACCCCAGCCAGAGGTCAGCTGGAATGTCCAGCAGGAACCTGAAACAGGTGAAGGGGCTGGTTTATTTCATAACATGAAACAAATCCTCTGGGCTTTTTGCCCACAGACCTACCCCATTTGTATGTTCAATAAGCAGGAATAGTCCTCTTTCCCCAAGAGATGGAGACCTCTCCAGCTGTTTTTTTATTTTCCACTTTTGATAGAGACACAGGTAATGGAAATATTTTGCTTTTTTCTCAACTCGACCATGAGAAAGACAACAGCATAAGCACAATAATACACAGCAGTCAACCTCTGGTCTCACTGTCTGGATGACACTGTCCCAGGGTCAGGAGCCGCTCCTATCTGCTCTGCGGCGGCTGACATGCAGGACGGCAGCCCAGTGTGGCCAGATCTCCCTGTTTTTCACAAGAAACTTGACAGTGGATGTTCTTAGGGGGTGAAATCTCCCCATTATTAAATGTTGACAATTAATTCAACATATTTAAAAGCCTGTTTGGTATTTGTACGCCCACGTTCACAGCAGCACCATCTCTAAAGTCAAGGGGTGGAAGCAACCCAAGTGTCCATCGAAGGATGAATGGATAAACAAAATGTGGTCTACCCATACAATGGAATATTATTCATCCATAAAAAGGAAGGAAATTCTGACACCTGCTACAACGTGGATGAACCTTGTGGACATGATGCTCAGTGAAATCAGCCAGTCAAAAAAGGACAAATATTCTGATTGCATTCATGTGAGGGACCTGAAGCCGTCAGATTCACAGAGACAGACAGTAGATGGTGGGTGCCAGGGGCTGGGGGAGATGGATGGGGAGTTAGTGTTTAATGGGCAGAGTTTCAGCTTGGGAGATGAAAACATTCCAGAGATGGATGGTGGTGATGGTTGCACAATGACGTGAATGTACTTAATGCCATGGAATCGTCCACTTAAAAGTGGTTAAAAGGTAAATTTAATATTATGTTTAATAATTTACAGTTTAAATGTACAATTGAAAAAATGTTTAAAAGACCCAGCTTGGACCCAGCATGGGCTACACATCACATCTGGATGCCAAATGAAGCCCACTGACTGCCAGTCTGGGGGTTGAGCAAAGTTTCTTGATGGCAGCAAGCCTTATTCCCAGGTGTTTCCCCAGCACCCAGCCCACCACCTGTCTGTCCCCTAGTAGGTTTAAAATATGTCATTTGGTGTTTTGGTTTTTCAATGCAATGTTGGTAATATACACAATACAAAGGAACTGTATACACGGAAAATTGTGTGAGCCTTTACACACACACACACACACACACACACACACCCCTGCACAGAGGGGTGGGTTGGTAAGGAGGTGCATCCAGGGTACCTAACGCCATCCACTTAGCTCCACGAAGAAGCCCAGACAGGCTACCTGTGATGATCTGGATGGTAAAACGTTTCCCTCGAATTACATAAATACATTTTCTTTCGCAGTGGAATGAGAAAGAATGTTGAGGGATACACAAAGCCAGTGAACTAATTGGGAGGATGTGGAAAGTAACCAAGTCATCCCAAAGTGGCTGTGGGAAAAGGCTTCAGCATTTTCAAGTTTAAATTGCAAAGCCAGCTGGAGGCAGATGGGGGAGGCTTCTCTGTACAGGAAAAGGAACAGGCAAAATGCCCAGTCGGATACATTTTTTTCCAAGATCTTCAGCCTGAAACACAAGGTGCTTAAAAAGTCTGCCTTTGACACCCGAGACCTGGCCAGCCCAGCCTAGAACAAGGACAGCAAAGACTTTGGAGGAGGGAAGTAGGAGGTGTCCCCGTTGTCAGCCAGGCTTCCCTCCCTTCAGTTCTATAAACACACCTGTGGGGGCAACAAGCAGGGACAAGGACCAACAAACACAATCAACCTACCTCTTGCTCCAAAACTGGGTCCTTTCCATTTATCATGAACCCTCCTAGGCCACCAATCTCTCCTTCTCGCCGTCCTCACCTTCAAAATGCACACATAAGCTCATCACCAACATTCCATCAGCTCTTTAGTGAGAACCTACTATGGCCGTGCACAGCTTTCTAGGCAGAATCCCTGCATCCCCTGCCCGGAACTCCAAACTCCTGCCCTCAGCTTGGTGAAACCGGTACTACCCCGACCTCTACTGTGCAACACTGCATTCAGGTAACTTCCAGGAGTCAGTGACATTCCATCGTGGAGGCACAGAGGTTTCAACTCATGCCAACGCAAGACACCACGGGCCACATGGAGCTTTGGGTTAGGAAGGATTCTGAGACCCAGTCTAGGCTCAAAGGGAAACCATGCTGTGGTAAGTTGGTGAAGTCATCCCTGGAAATAAGATGGAGAAATGATGGTGCCTCCCAGTTCTGGGTTTATTTTATTCTAAAGCACTTACCAAAATTAAATTTAAACTCCTCATTTTGATACTGTGTGATCAAGGTATACAAGCAAAGGAAGAGTGTGGCTTGACAGTTCAGTTTCGAAACTAACATCAGTAGAAACTCCTGTGTTTTGCTGTAGGTATAAAATTATTTCCTTTCCATGCTTTTCAAATACAAGGTCCTAATTTCTTCAATATACAAAGAGTGGTCGCAAATACAATTTTAAAAAGATGAATGACGTAATAGAAAGGATTTGAATAAAATATTTAGACAATTCTCAAAAAAGAAGTATATTAATGGCCAGCAAATCCAAGAGAAGGTGTTCAGCCTCTCGCTCATAACTAAAACAACACAAAGCAAAGTGAGATGCTATTGCAGGGGGCGGGGTGTGGGGGGATCTATTTTAAAGTTGAATAAAAGCATTTTCACCTAATGGTGGGCATGGGCATTGGTGAAAGTTTCTGGAAGAACAATTTGGCTTCATCTATCAAACTTGAAGATTTTATATATCCTTTGACCCACACACTTCACATAAGCCTGCAAAAATACTTTCTATGAGGCGTTTACAGCAGCATTATTTGCAATGTCTAACACTTGAAAACTACCCAAATTCCATCAACAAGACAATGAGTAAATTCGTGGGGTAGACATTCAATGGGATACTACTCAGCAATAAAAGTGAACTATCTGAACCTTGCAGACTAATGCTGAGTGAAATAAGCCAGACAGGGAATTCCCTAGCCGTCCAGTGATTAGGACTTCTCGCTTCCACTGCAGGGGGCACCAGTTCAACCCCTGGTTCGGGGGAACTAAGATCCCTGCAAGCCACACACTGCAGCCAAAAAAAAAAAAAGCCAGACAGCAAAGAGGACATCCTGTATGATTCTATTTACATGAAATTCTAAAACAGGCAAACTAATTTATGGTGTTATAAGTTGGAATAGAGGTGACATCTTGGGTCGGGGGAGCCCCAAAGGACACTTTGCCTCAGCATCCTCCACCTGAGTGGTAATTACAAAGATATATACATAATGTGAAAATATGCTGAGCTATTTCCTTAAGATCTGTACTCTTTAGTATATGTAAGCTATATCTCAATTTTACAAGTTATTTTTACTGTGAGCATATGTTACTTTATATGTACAAAAATCACAATATATTAAAAATACTCAAAAAGACAAGCTATAAATATATTTTTACCATGAGCATGTATTACTTGTGTGTGTGTGTGTGTGTGTGTGTGTGTGTGTGTATATATATATATATATGGAAAACACAGTATATAAAAACACATTTGAAATATTTTATGTATATATTAAATACACAAAATAGAAATATATCTTTTATGGTGAGCACACATTACTTTTATATATATGGACAACACAAGATGTAAGGAAAATATAAGACCAGACTCTTGAAAGAGTAAATCTCCTCGCCCCCCAACCCCCAACGTGCAAACTAGTCCCCTCCTTTGCACCCAGCCTCGGGGGGAATCTGCATCCCTCCCCAGCCTGCCCAACTCCTCTGTCTTGCCTGCCCTCCTGGCACTTGGCCACCTGCTTCAGGGCAAGAGTCATTTCTAAATACTTGCAGTTGAGAAGCTGTGAGATCAAAAGGAATTCTTGCTTGTGTTCAAGAGGCCTCGTCCAGGGGAAGGCCTCGGCCCAGGTGTAACTATCAATACATCTCCAGCCAAACAACTCTGTGTTGCTGGAGATGGAGATAAAGGACTCTGGGGGGTTCCTGGGAGGCTTCCAGAACATCAGAGGAGGCTTCCTGGGATCGACTATAGTGAGAAGGGCAGGAGAGTTTGGGATGAATCCAAGCGAGACCCCACCTGTGTCGAGGGCAAAATGATTCTCCTGGCTGTTGGCTTTACAGCTGCAAAGTCAGTCCCTAGGGGGCAGGGAGGAGGTGCCCACAGCTGCGCCCCAGGGTGGGTGCTGCAGTCCCCCCAGGCACCTGTGTGGACAACCAGGAAGATGGGGTCTGGGTGGTGGGAAGTGTGGAACACTTCCTTTCTCTCAGGCGGTCTCGCTGGTTAGATAATCAGTGGGTCTGCTGATCTGATCAGGCAGGAAATAGGAAAAAGTAAGCAAGCAGACATTCTCTGTGGGGCAGCTCAGCTCTCCTCCCAGGACGGGGCTTCTGGGCTCCCGCTGCCACCAGATGTTGGCTGTTTCTTTCCTAAATGAAACCACCAGTGCCTCCCAGCTCAGGAACAAGCCCCAGGAAGATGAGGACCACTTGGCACTTTGTCATCTGCTGCAACTTTCAGCTGGAAGCCGGATCAGCTATATAACCCAGGCCGGAAGAATCTCCTCTTTTCAAAGGAGGGAAGCTGAGACACGGTGAGATTGCACATTCCCAAAGACATACAGGGCTACTGAGGGGGTGACAGGCACCCCCTGCCCATTCCTGCTCCCTGGAAGCCATGGCAACCTAAACAGGAGGCCCCAAATGCTACCTAAAGCTGGATACCAGAGAGACAGACAGAAGGGGGAGCTGAGACGTAGAAAAGTGACCAGTCCCGATCTAAGAGAAACTCAAAATGCCATCTGCCAGAGCTGTCTCATGTGTTTTGACTCAAGTTTAAAAAACATGGTGGCTGGGACTTCCCTGGTGGTGCAGTTGTTAAGAATTCTCCTGCCAATGCAGGGGACACAGGTTCAAGCCCTGGTCCGGGGAGATCCCACATGCCGCGAAGCAACTAAGCCCATGCGCCACAACTACTGAAGCCCGCGCATCTAGAGCCCGTGCTCCGCAACAAGAGAAGCCACTGCAATGAGAAGCCCGCGCACAGCAACGAAGAGTAGCCCCCACTTGCCGCAACTAGAGAAAGCCCACACACAGCTATGAAGACCCAACGCAGCCAAAAATTAAATAAGTAAATAAATAAAAAGAGAAGACAATAAAAAAGTAATAATAAAATAAATTTTAAAAAAATAAAAAACATGGTGGATATTTCCAGCACCAGGCTGACCAACCCTTCTATTTTTGCAGGATTCTCCCAGTTCTAGCACTGAAAGGCCCTCACACAAGCTGTGTTAGTTTCCTAGGGCTGCCGTAACAAATTACCACAATCTGGAGGGCTTAAGACGACAGAAACCCATTGTTCTGGAGGCCAGAGATCTGAAATCAAGGTTGGCAGGTTGTTTTTTTCTGGAGGCTGAGAGGGAGTCCATCCTTGCCTCTTCCAGCTTCTGGGTTTACCAACAATCCTTGGCTTGTAGACACATCACTCCAATCTCTGCATCGCTGGCACACAGCTTTCTCCCTGTGTCTGTGTCCCCAATCCCCCTCTCCTTCCTCATATGAGGACACCTGACATTGGATTTAGGGCCCAGCTCAAATCCAGGGTGATCTCATCTCGAGATCTTTGACTTAACCACATATTCAAAGACCCTTGTTCCAAATAAGGCCACATTCACAGGTCCCCCAGGATTAAGACTTGGACACATCAGGGACACGATTCAACCCACTACCCTGGAAACTCCTCCATCTCAGAGAAACTAGCACAGTGGACACCCATCCCCCTCCTGCTGCTTCTACTATCGATGCTGCCTGCGTGTCCAGCCCCAGAGCAGACATTTTCAGGTGGCAGAGAAGATGGGAAGGGCCCTGCTCCAGCCCTGTGCTCATTTCAGAGTGGACACCCTGCCACCGACCCTGGGCAAGGCCTGGGCAGAAATCCCTCCAACTCTGGGTGTGGGGAGAGGTGGCAGAAAGCCCCCTTGCCTGCCGGGGAGCATGTGGTAGCCCCACTTGTTGGTGTGGAAGACCCCATGGCTCCCATATCTGGGGCCTCTCCTCCAGCTCTATTCTACTCTCTGACATTTTACTATATTCTGCTCTGTGCCTTCACCTTGACAAGTTATTTTTGGAGCAGGCATACAATGATGTAATAATGAGATGTCGTAATGACATCTAACATTCACTGAGGCCCAAGTGACTCTCAGTCCTGACGTCACCCCAAGCGGCATCTACTGCTAAATTCCTCCCAACTCGGGGCGAATTCTGAACCTGAATCCAGGTGTGCCGGCCTCTGGAGGCCCAGGCCTCATCCCAGCCTCCAAGTGAGCACTAGCTCATTTCCTACAAGCAATTCCCACTCTCGTAGCTCTGAGGGCTGAACCCTGCCGGCCAGCTAGGTGGTTTAGCCTTTCCAAAAGTGTTCAGAGGGCATCTGTCAGAGAAGCCACCTGCCCCGGCCCTGGGCAGGTTTTCATGAAACAAGAGTCACTGAACTTTGAACCAATCACAGTGTCGTGGACTGAATGCCTGTGTCCCCACCAAAGTTCATATGTGGAAATCCTAACCCCTAATGTGATGGTATTAGGAGCAGGGGGCCTTGGGAGGTGATATTGTCATGAGGGTGGAGCCCCCATGAACAAGGTTAGTGTGCTCATATAAAAGACCTGAGAGCCCTCTCTCACCCGCTTTCCACCATGTGAGGATGCAACAGGAAGTCTGCAGATTGGAACCCCGAATAGGTCCCTCGCCAGAACCCTGGAACCCCAATCTTGGACTCCAGCCTCCAGAACGGTGAGAAATAAATGTCTGTTTTTTATAAGCCACCCAGTCTATGGTGTTCTGTTCTAGCAGCCTGAGTGGACTAACGCAGCCACTTAGCTAAATGCGTCTCCCAGCTGCCTCATTGATCCAGGCCTTACTTCACCATCTCCCGCGGCCTGTAAGAGAGAAACCTGCAGAACAATCAACACCACACAGCACCCAAAGAGGCTGAATCAGGAGCCCGCCAGGGAGAGGAGCCACCAGGGGGAGGGGCCCAGACCCACTCCCGGCTGGGCATCCAGTGTCTGGAGACAGCACCGAGCAAGCAGCACCCCACCCTCCATGGGAGTTGCCATCCAGGCTGGGTAAGCCCCTAAGTCCAGAATGGCAAACAGGAGTGAGAGAGAAAGCAGGCGCATGCAGGAGCCTGTCGGGGGGAATCCACCCAGGGTTACCTGACTTTTACAGTTTTTCAAGAGATGACTAGCTCCAATTAAAAAGAACATGTGTACGTTAGGGAGATCAAATCAAAACCACGATGAGACACCACTTCACAACCACTAGGATGGCTAGAATTTAAAAAACGGAAAATAAGAAGCGTTGAGCATGTGGAGAAATTGGAAGCTGTGCGTTGCTGGTGGGGATGTAAAATGGTGCAGCCACTGCGCTCCTCCAAAATGTAAACAGAGGGGGCTTCCCTGGTGGCGCAGTGGTTGAGAGTCCGCCTGCCGATGCAGGGGACGCGGGTTCGTGCCCCGGTCCGGGAGGATCCCACATGCCGCGGAGTTGCTGGGCCCGTGAGCCATGTCCGCTGAGCCTGTGCGTCCGGAGCCTGTGCTCCACAACGGGAGAGGCCACAACAGTGAGAGGCCCTCATACTAAAAAAAAAAAAAAAAAAAAAAAGGTAAACAGAGAATTCCACAAAATCCCTCAATTCCACTCCTGGGTGTATACCCCAGAAAATGGAAAATGGGTGTTCAAAGAAAAACTTGCACACAGAGGCTCACAACAGCATTATTTGTAACAGCTAAAAAGTGACAACAACCCAAAGGTCTTATCAGTGGATGAGTGGATAAGCAGCATGTGGCACATCCAGGTGGTGGAATATTACACACCGAAGCAGACACACCACACGCCAAACGTGAACCCTGAAAACATGGTGCTCAGCGAAAGAAGCCAGACACAAAAGGCCACATACTGTATGATTCCATTTATATGAAATTCCAGAAGAGGCAACTCCATAGAGAGAGAAAGTAGGTTAGTGGTTTCCAGGGGCTGGGTGGTCGGGGGTGGGGGAGGATGGAGAGTGACCACCGACGCGTTCAGAGTTTCTTTGGGGGATGGTGGAAATGCTCTAAACTGACTGTGATGATGGTTGTACAACCTTATTAATATACTAAAAACCATTGAATCGTATACTTTAAAATGGTGAATTTTATCTTGGTGAATTATGTATACATTTTTTAAAGTGTGCAAGCAAAATAAAGGAGATCTATGGACCACGTTCCACCTGAGAACAGCAATTTTCAGCCCGCAACCTGAGCAGAAGCCCTCCGCCTCGGCACTTGGTCTCCATGCCAACTGGATTCACTTTTTGCTGTTCCTGCTCTAAGACAAAAATGTGAGCTAGAATTCTCTGATAAATATGGTGCTACTGGTTGTGGGCAGTGGCCAATCTTTTTGGACAGCCCTTAGTATCAAGAGCAACAGAAATTATTATACCCTTTGATCCCAAGATTCCCTCCAAGAAAACATACCATAAGGAAATAATTCCAATTACAAAATGTTTTCTATTCAAAAATGCTTATCCAGCATTATTTATTCAATGTTAAAACAACTGGAAATAATCTAACCAGCCAACAATTTGCAGAGGTTGAATAGATCACAATGTGTCAGCAGGGAGGAATCTGGCCTCCATCGCTTACACTGTGTCATGTGGGCAAGTGTGGTGGGCAGAATAACAGTTCCCGGAGATGTCCACACCTGAAAGCCCAGAGCCTGTGAATATGCTGCCTTACAAGGCAAAAGTGATTGTGCAGACGTGATAAAGGTAAGGGCCTTGAGATAGGAGATGATCCCAGATTATCCGGGCAGGCCCATGTAATCACAGCTGTCCTTATAAGTGAACAAAGAAGGCCGGAGGGTGGGAGTCAGAGGAGGAGATGTGAGGGGGGAAGCAGAGGTCAGAGGAAGCAACAGACAATGCTGCACCGCTGGCCCAGAAGATACAGGAAGGGGTCACAAGCCAAAGTAGGAAATCTAAAGTTGCTAAAGTGGGAATAATAATTTTACCTGGGCTTCCCTGGTGGTGCAGTGGTTGAGAATCTGCCTGCCAATGCAGGGGGCACGGGTTCGAGCCCTGGTCTGGGAAGATCCCACATGCCGCTGAGCGACTAGGCCCGTGAGCCACAACTACTGAGCCTGCGCGTCTGGTGCCTGTGCTCCGCAACAAGAGAGGCCACAACAGTGAGAGGCCCACGCGCCACAATGAAGAGTGGCCCCCGCTTGCCACAACTGGAGAAAGCCCTCGCACAGAAAAGAAGACCCAACACAGCCAAAAATAAAAAAAAATTAAAAAAATAATAATAATTTTACCTGCTTCTTGGACTAGTGTGAGACAAGAATTAAACACTAGTGTGAGACAAGAATTAAACACGATCATCTCTATAAACTCTTGTCACAGTCCCTGGCATGTAAGTGCTCAATAATGACAATTATCCAGGGACAACTGTGCCATCATGTAAAGTTACGTTTGCAGAGAACTTTCTTTTTATGGGAAAATGCTCCTGGTGTAACGTTAAGTGAAGAAAGGATAAAGATTATAAACCATATAAAATAGTAAGGAAGAAGCAATTATATAAGTATATTAATATTGCCCTTCTTCTAGGTGATCTTTATTCTATCTAAATGTTCATGTATTTTCTATGGAATATGTTTTACTTTCATAATCAGGAAAAATGTGGGGAATTTCCTGGTGGTCCAGAGGTTAGAACTCGGTGCATTCACTGACAAGGGCGTGGGTTCGATCCCTGGTCAGGGAACTAAGATCCCACATGCCGCATGGCTCGGCCAGTAAATAAATAAAGATAGATGTTTTTAAAAAATAAATAAATAAAAATTTTAAAAAGAAAACTGTGTTTGTTTTTCAAATGGGGCCCCTGGAACAAAGTTTTCTTCACTCCTTTCGGAGTCTCTGTTAATGGCCAAGGCTGACTGCACGCAGCCAACCCACGCTTGAGCTTGTATCCCTCCCTACATCCTCACCATTTGTCCTTAAATGCTTCTGTAGTATCAATTTTTAAAACTGTTGGGTCGGGGCTTCTCTGGTGGCGCAGTGGTTGAGAGTCCGCCTGCCGATGCAGGGGACACGGGTTCGGGCCCCGGTCCGGGAGGATCTCGCGTGCCGCAGAGCGGCTGGGCCCGTTGAGCCATGGCCGCTGTGCTCCGCAGCGGGAGAGGCCACAGCAGTGAGAGGCCCGCGTACCACAAAAAAAAAGAAAAAAAACTGTTGGGTCGGCACTTGTTTGGTGGTGCAGTGGTTAAGAATCCGCCTGCCAATGCAGAGGACACGGGTTCGAGCCCTGGTCCAGGAAGATCCCACATGCCGCAGAGCAGCTAAGCCCGTGAGCCACACGGCCCAGGTAGCCGTGCTCGGCAACAAAGACAAGCCACCGTGATGAGAAGCGTGCGCACTGCAACGAAGACCAGCCCCTGCTCGTCGCAACTAGAGAAAACCTATGCGCAGCAATGCAGACCCAACGCAGCCGAAAATAAATAAATAAATAAATTTATTTAGAAAAAAAAAAAAACTGTTGGGTCTTCCCTGGTGGTCCAGTGGTTAAGACTCTGCGCTTCCAATGCAGTGGGCACAGTGCGCATGCCGCATATCCTGCATGCCGCATAGTGGGCCCGAAAAAAAAAATTGTTTACAATCTGATGGGTGAAAATAGATGCTGTAATTGATATTTTAGTTTGCATTTATTTGATTATTACTAGGATGGGATCATCTTTTCCATGTATTTCTTTACCATCTTAACTTTTTTTCTTAACTTTTCTTCTGCAAATTGCCTCTTTATTTGTCTCTTTGCCCATTTTTTTCTTGGAGTCTCTCTGTTTTTGTTTTTGTTTTTTTGGCCACACTGCACAACTTGTGGGATGTTATTTCCCTGACCAGGGATTGAACCTGGGCCCTTGGCAGTGAGAACACACAGTCCTAACCACTGGACCACCAGGGAATCCCCAGGACCTCTTTTTTTTATTTCTGTTTTTAAATTGAAGTACAGTTGGTTTACAGTGTTTCAGGTGTACAGCAAAGTAATTAAGTTATACATAAAAATATATATCTATTCTTTTTCAGATTCTTTTCCATTATAAGTTACTACAGGATATTGAATATAGTCCCCTGTGCTATACAGTAGGTCCTCGTTTTTTATCTATTTTACATATTATAGTGTATATCTGTTTTTATTTCTATAAAGAATAAAGCATGGATGTTAACATCCTGTCCACTTATAATTTCATTTTTCTCACTACCTTTTTATGATAAAAAATGTCAAACATACAGCAAAGTTGAAGGAAGAGCTCATGAACACCTGGGTACTCTCCACTTAATTCTCCGCATTTTGCCACATTTGTTTTATCAATTTGTTTTTGCCGATTCATATGAAAAGAAGTTGTAGGTGTTGATGGCATTTCCCCACTAAACACCTCAATATACATTGCCTGAGAACCAGGCCCGCCTCCTACCTAGCTGCAAAACCACTATCACACCTGAGAAAATGAAAAATAATTCTCCATCTCATCTAATATTCAATCAAGATTCAAATTTTCCCAGCTGTCCCCAAAATTTCTTTTTTTTTTTTTTTGCGGTACGCGGGCCTCTCACTGCTGCGGCCTCTCCCGCTGCGGAGCACAGGCTCCGGACGCACAGGCTCAGCGGCAATGGCTCACGGGCCCAGCCACTCAGCGGCACGTGGGATCCTCCCAGACCGGGGCACGAACCCGTGTCCCCCGCATCGGCAGGCAGACTCCCAACCACTGCACCACCAGGGAAGCCCCAAAATTTCTTTTTCAAAGCAAGACCCAACCAAGCTTCAGCACTGCATTTGCTTTTTTCTTTTTTTTTTTTTGACTGCACCACCAGGCCTGCAAGATCGTAATTCCCTGACCAGGGATTGAACACGCGCCCCAGCAGTGAAAGCCCCAAGTCCCAAACACTGGACCAACAAGGAATTCCCGCATTTGCTTTTTAATGCATCTTTATAGTTACTCATCTTTTTTATTTTAATGACATTTGTATTATGCTTAGAAAGGACTTTCCATGAGTAAACAAATTTATCTTTCCTATATTTTCTTCTGTCATAGCCTTACTTTTTAAAAAAATTTAAGCTTTTATCGATCTGATATTTTTAAAATTTTTGTGTCAGTGTAAAGTGTACAACTTTATTATTTTTTTTCCTAAAAGATTACCAATTAGTCTGAGACCTCTCATTGCCTAACCATCCCTCCACACTGATTCAAATGTCACTACCATCAGTGGCTCAAAGTCCTCTGTATGAGTTTCCCGGGGCTGCTATAACAAAGTACAGCAAACCACATGGCTTAAAACTTACAGAAATTTATCCTCTCACGGCTCCAGACACCAGAAGTCTGAAATCAAGGTGTCGGCAGGGGCACATTCCCTCTGAAGCCTCTAGAAGAGGACTCTTCATTGCCTCTTCCAGCTTCTGGTGGTTGCCAGCCTCTCTCAAAGTTGATATCTTGCATAATTATAGCACAATATCACAACCAGGAAATAGACATTGGTACAATCCACAAACCTTATTCAGATTTCTCCAGTTTCACTAGTTTCTGCTTTGGGGGATATAGCTTAAATACAATAAAATACACCCATTTTAAACAGTTCTACCCGTTTTGATAAATGTATATAGTTGTGCAACCACCACCATAATTAAGTTTTAGGATACAGAAGATGATGGAAGAAAAGACCAGAGTGGAGGGTCCCCAGACTTTCTGGGGTTTTTTTAATTTGTCTGCGCCGGGTCTTAGTTGCAGCACACGGGATCCCCGTTGCCATGTGCGGGATCTTTCAGTTGCGGCATGAGGGATCTACTTCCCTGCATTGGGAGCGCGGAGTCTTAACCACTGGACCACTAGGGAAGTCCCTCTCCAGGCTTCCTTACAAATACCTTTTCTATTTGTTCATTATGTAAGCAATACACATTCCTTGAGCAGACACGATTTTAAAAAATAAGCAAAAATTAGACAAATGTATTTCCAGCCTTTTGTGGACATAGTTAACAAATATGGAATCATTTTGTGTATATAGCTTTATAGTCTGCTTTTTTAAAAACTTAACACGTCTGTCTGCCCAGGACAAGAAAAAAAAAAATTCTACAGCACTTTTTATGACCATAAGGCATTCTGTTGTATGGCTGTCCCATGAGAGAGGCAGAGGAAATCCTAGGACAGTGAAGAAAGACTTTAGGACCACATCCCCAGTCCAGTTTGGAGAGCATCCTGCCAAAAATCCCACGTGCCTTCTGCAGACAGCCCCCACCCCTGGCTCAGGCAGCCACTGATCTGCTTCCTGTGTCTGTAAGTTTTGCCTTTTCTAGAATTTCATAGAAAAGAAAGCATATATATGTAGTCCTTTGTGTCTGGCTTCTTTCACTGAGCGTAAGACATTGAGACGTGTCCGTGTTATTTCTTTCATCAGTAATCCCTTCCTTTTAGTTGCCGAGCAGCCGTCCCTAGGATGGTTGTACCAAAACGTGTTTATTCATTTACCAGCTGACGGGCATTTGGCTACTCCGAATGAAGCTGCTTGAGCATTCACATACAGGATTCATGCGGACATGTGTTTGCAATTCTCTTGGATAGATACGTAGGGGGATTTCCGGGTCATATGGTAAGTGTCTATGTACTTTTAAGAAACCGCCAAACTGATCCCCAGAGCGGCCGAACCATTTTGCCTTCCCCCCAGCAGCGTGTGCAGGTTCCAGCTTCCCCACACCCTCACCAGAACTTGCTATTGTCAGTCTTCTAAATTGTATCTGCTCGGCAGAGGTGTGGTTTTACCGTGTGTGTCCCTAATGAGCAGTGACATGGAGCATCTTCTGAGGTGCCTGTTGATGGTGATGTCTGCTTCTGTGATGTGTTTGTTTAGATTCTTTCTGGACAGCCCCCCTTTTTGGTTAGTCTCCTGTTTTATTACCTCGTGATCAGAGAATGGGGCCCATATGGTTTCCACTTTTGGAATTTGATATTCTTTGTGGCCTAGAACATCAAGTTTTACAAATGTTTGATGGGAAGTTGAAATGAGTCTTGGGTTGACAGGAGGGGGCAGAAACCCAGTTCATACTAGCTTGGACCACCAGAGGGATGTCCCAACTAGGAAGGCCCCGGCGGATACTCTGGGTTTGTCCCAGGTTTCTCTCTATTTTTCTCTATTTCTCATTCTCTCCTTCTTAGCCTGCCTTTCTCTGTGTGCTGGCTTCAGTGTCTCTCAGTAGAAACGCTTATCAAGGGGTGGCGGGGGGAGGGCATGACAAACATCCCTCCAATTTAGCCACCTCAGAGGAAGCAAGACCCTCCTGCAGGGTCCTTAGGTGAAGGCCGGGGGAGGGCTGTAACTGCCCCAACTTGAGTCACGGCCATCCCCAAGCCAGGAGCTGCATAAACTCCCAGGATGCATGTCCAGCCCCACAGCCAACGCACACCCAACCACACGGAGAGAGTGAGGGTTGGCACCCCAAAGGGAGGTGGGTGCTCTCCCCAGAACCAGGGCTAGGGAGCCAAGCATACAGATACATCCTGCCAGGGAAACAAGGTGCTCCATCAGGACACCAAAAGTACCAGGGTCTGGTCCTCTAAGGCCTCACCGTTTCATGCCCGCTGGGTCTGTGATTTCTCAGAAAGATACCTGAGAGTCTCAGCGGCAACTGTTCTCTCCTTAATTTTTCTAGTTGTGATACTTACCACTTGCTGCTTTTTTTTTTTTTTTTTTTTGGCTATGCCGGGTCTTAGTTGCGGCACGAAGAATCTTTGTCGCCGCGTGCGGGATCTTTAGTTGCAGCATGCAATCTGCTAGTTGCAGCATGTGGGATCTAGTTCCCTCACCAGGGAACGAACCCCGGCCTCCTACACTGGGAGCACAGAGCCTTAGCCACTGGACCACCAGGGAAGTCCTGCTACTTGTTGCATTTTAATGCTACCTCTCCTGCGTTAAAATTCATGAAAAGAAAACCTTGACGGGCTGTAACTTATTAAGATGCCACAGCCTTCTTTGTTCTGGTGCACAATTTTTTAATGATTTTTAAAAAATCAAACCAGCACCTCTTCACTTTTCTTCCCTCTCATAATTTCTACCTCTCTTACTCAAAAAGTCTGTCCTTCTCGAGTCTGCCCCCTCCCACCCCTGCCACCCTGCCACCCAGCCACCCAACTGTCCGAATTTGAGCATCTGAGTTCAGAAATGCTGACTATAAGCATAATGTGTACTCATCACAGAAATCTTGGAAAATATAGACAAGAAGCATCAAAAAACTAATTTTAATCTCACATAAAGTATTTTTATTATTTCTCTCCACTCGTTTTTTAGATGCATCTATATAGATATTTTTATAATATTGAGACCACACTGCATCTGTTTATTTAATCTGCATTTTTTAACCTAACATTACACATGGTTTCCACCATGTCATTTAAAAAGATCTCCTAAAACTTGTATTTTAAGGATCATAGAGAATCTCCTTGGACGAGCACAGCACACTCCATTTAAGTCAGCTGCCCGCTGATGGACATTGAGCTATTTCCAATTTACTGATAAGCTCTACTGCAGTGAACAAATCAGGACATAAATAAATCTTTCTGTACATCTCTGATTTTTTTTTCCTTAGGCAAATGGATAACAGAAGGGCGTGACTGGTGTTAAGGATCTGGAATCGCATTAGCAAATTACTTTCCAGAAACAATGAAGCCATTTGCATTCCCACCCACGGCGCATGAGGGCTGGTTTCACATAGTCACCCAACTTTTACCAGGGCCTTCTAAATTGATTTTTAATTTAATTGAGGACTTGAGGGGTTAAAATCACTAATATGCTCTTTCCTGGGATGAATTTGCCCCATGCCTACCTTCAAATTATTCATTTTTATGGCTAAGGCTGGGGTTACAGTTCTGTGCCAGGTGGTGTGGTGGATTTAGGGACGTACCAATTCCATTCCCACCCTTGAGGGTTTATACCCTGATGGGAAGGAATTTAAATCAAGAAACAATTAAAGAACAATACACAAATTAAATAAACCAAGAAACCCTCATGTACTCGCAGGAGGTCATCAAGCTGAAAAGGCCTGAATGAGCCTGTGAAAGTGAGAGGGAGGTTGTGTACACCTGGGGAATGCGGGAAGTTGGGGTAATTCTTTCCGTGGACATTTTGGCAATTTATGTCAGAGTCATAAAAATGTTTGAATGTTTTCATGGGATTTTTCAAACCAGAAAGAGTGATAAACTTTGATCAGAAGGAAATTATGCTAATGTCGCTACAAAGTAAATGGGCTGGGCTGCAGGCTGGCATGTACTGTCACCCCATACACATTGTCCCTAGTACATACTGTCCCCTTGTACATGCTGTCCCCTGGTACACACTGCCCCTGGGTCATGCCATCCCCTGGTACACAGTGCCCCATGGTGAATAGTCCCCTGGTACATACTATCCCTGGTACACACTGTCCCCTGGTACACACTGCACCTGCCATCCTTTTGCAGGTCCCATGGCAGTACATAAACTGCTCATACCACTGTCTCAGCCGTGGACCCTGTACCTGGTCTTTGTCTCCTCCACGTGAGGATGAGGATGAGGTTGATATGTGTCCCGCATGTAGTAAAGCATCAGAAGTCAGCTCCAATCTGCTGCTGTCTCTCCGGCAGGTGGTCTGAGGCAAACTCCACCAAACCCGTGGATGAGCCCTGGCCTCTAAGTCTCTCCTGCCGCAGCCCCACTGTACCCAAGTCCTTCCCTGGCCATCTTTACCTTTGAGTGGCAGGAACTACCTTCTTCATTCATTCAACAAGTTTTTGAGTGTCTTTTGTGCCTGAGCCCTCTCTACACAGTGGGGCCACAGCAGTGAACTAGCCAGACTTTGAATTGTGAGTCCTCCTACCTTGTTCTTTTTGAGATTGTCTTTTTTTTTTTTAATATTTATTTATTTACTTTTGGCTGCATCAGGTCTTAGTTGTGGCACACAGACCCTTCGTTGCAGTATGCGGGCGTCTCTCTAGTTGTGGTGCGCGGTCTCCAAAGAGTGCGGGCTCAGTAGTTGTGGCTCACGGGCTCAGTTGCCCTGCGGCATGTGGGATCTTAATTCCCCGACCAGGGATCAAACCAGTGTCTCCTGCATTGCAAGACAGATTCTTAACCACAGGACCACAGAGGAAGTCCCTTGAGATTGTCTTGATGATTCCAGGTCCTTTTAGAATTAGCTTGTCAATTTCTTTTTTTTTAAGTATGCTGAGATTTTGATTGCGAGTGTGTTAAATCCTTAGATCGAGTTGGGGATGTTGACATCTTAAAAATAGCAAATCTTCCAGCTCATAAACAGTCTTTCTTTTGGCCACGCATAACGGCTTAAGGGATCTTATTTCCCCGACCAGGGATCGAACCCGCACCCTCAGCAGGGAAAGCGCAGAGTCCTAACCACTGGACCGCCAGGGAATTCCCAACAGTCTTTTTTATTTAAATCTTCTTTAATATTTCTCCACAATAAAGAAATCAGAATATACTGAGGGGAGACTAGGGCCTGAATATTTTTATTATAGAAAATTTTTATAAAATTTGAGTTTTAAAAAACACATTAAACTATAACAAAGATCAAAGTAATCCGTGAGCTTAAAAGCTAGATAACTCAGGAAACAGTATTTTATATAAATTTATACATGCACAAGGTAAAATTTTTCAAATATTCACAAGGTCATAAACTGATCATTAAAAACCTCTTCAGAGACTTCCCTGGTGGTCCAGTGGTAAAGAGTCCACCTTACAATGCAGGGGACACAGATTCAATCCCTGGTCAGGGAACTAAGATCCCACATGCCGCAGGGCAACTAAGCCCGAGTGCCACAACTACTGAGCCTGAGTGCTGCAAACTACAGAGTCCACACGCCCTGGAGCCTGCAAACCACAACTAGAGAAGAGAAAACCCGCACACCACAACAAGAGAGAAGCCCGCACGCCACAGCGAAAGATCCTGCATGCCTCAACGAAGATCCCACGTGCCACAACTAAGACCCAACACAGCCAAAAATAATTAAATAAATAAATAATAAATCTTAAAAAAAAAACACCTCTTCACTGCCCCCCAAAAGTAACCACTGTTATGCATGTCTTGAGTATCCTCTCAAAAGATTTGTATACATGCACCAACACACAAATTCCTTTTGGTTGCACAACAAAAGTAATATCATATATATTTGTAGAGGGCTAAATAATGGCCCCCACATAGATATGTCCAAGTCCTAACCCCCAGTACCTGTGAACGTGACCTTATTTGGAAATAGGGTCTTTGCAGATGTGATTAAGTTAAGGATGTCAAGATAAGAGCATCCTGCACTTAGGGTGGGCCCTACAACCAATGACTAGACTTATAAGATTTAAAATGTCTTTATAAGAGAAAGGAGAGGGAGGTTTGAGACACAGAGAGACAGAAGAGAGACAGGGAAGGAGTCCATGCGAAGATAGAGGAGGAGAATGGAATGGTCTCTGTGCCAAGGGATGCTAAGGACTGCAGGCAACCACCTGCAGAAGCTAATAGCAGCAAGAAAGGATTTTTCCCCAGAGCCTTCAAAGGGAGCTTGGCCCTGCTGACACCTTGATTTCAGACTTCTGGCCCTCAGAACCTTGAGACAATAAATTTCTATTAAGTCATCAAGCTTGTGGTAGCTTATATGGCAGCTCTAGGAAACTCATACAATATTGCTCCATGCTTAGATTTTTCACATAATAACATACTACCTTGGAGATCTTATGTGTCCACCTGGCTGGGTTATTGCCCCCAGTTGCTCAAACAAACACTAGGTGTTTCTGCAACAGTATTTTGTAGATGTGACTAACATCTACAATCCGTTGACTAGAGGTAAAGGAGATTTTCCTGGATAATCTGTGTGGGTCTCATCCAATCAGTTGAAAGACCTTAAGAAGAGAACTGAGGTTTCCCTGAGGAAGAAGAAATCTTGCCTGTGAACATGAATTCCAGCCTGCCCTTCCTGATGGCCTGCCTTAAGATTTCCAATTTGCCAGGCAGCCCACAATGGCATAAGCCAATTCCCTGCAATACATCTCTTTAGGTATTGGCATTTCTATATCGGTGTTTCTCTGGAGGATCCTACTTGATACAATCCACCCCCCAAATGAGGCTGTGGGCCCTGCTCTGTTGTCACTGCTGGCTGGGGTCCCTGCCAGCCCTGTTCCTCACTCTTACAGGGTAGCCTAACACAGTGCCAGGCCAAAAGAGTCACTAAAAAATATTTGCTGTGTGCATGGTCTCATGACCACCTCTGAACCCAAAATTGACCTTGCGAATTCCTATCTGGATGCACCCTCACTATCTTGTCCAACTCTGTCTACTGAAGTCGTGGGTACATTGAGGTGCCATTCATTCTGGGACATGTGCTCCCATCAGCAGCATTCACACTAAGACATGAGACTCTAAAAAGCAGCGACTGCAGGATGCAACTTATACTAAACCCCAAGAAATATGAAATGGTGATGTCGACAGCAGCCCCTTTCACTTACATAGCCAGAACGTGTATAATAGAAGATTTCAGCCCCGAAGAGGAATATTCTATGAAAATACCTCAAAAGACAGTGGTCACCACTGTCATCTGAAATAACTGGGAGTTATTTCAGATGCTCACAGAACCTGTGAGGACATGCCCAGCCAAAGGAGCCGGGCTCCAGCACCTGGCCGTGCATCGTGATTAGATTAACAGCATTTCAACCAGTGTTTTGTTTCTGCAGTTATCATGGACACTTCTGCTGCAGGCCTGCATCCCTCTCACAGTCCAGAGAACAGAAAAACTTGATTTTTTAAACAAATGTTACTCTTTGCAGCAAGAGCTAAACATTGGAACAACTCACCGTCTGTCAATCAGGATCTATTTATATAAACTACCATACAGCAACTACAGAATATCATGGAGAGATTCAAAGGAGCAAGGTAGGTCTATCCACTTGTTGGGGAGCAACCTTCGAGCCATACAACTAAGAGGAAAAAAAGCAGCAGGAAGAACAGCCTTAGTGCACTACCATTTGTGTGACCAGAAGAAACCAGCGGGAGGGTGCACCAGGAGAAAACGCTCCACGCATCCTTGCTGGTTCAGGCACAGAAAGGCCCTGGAAGAAAACCTAGGAAGGGGTTGAGTTTGTTGCTTCCAGAGTGGAGAACTAGACTGCTGGGGACAGGAGGGGAGGGAGTTTTTTCAGTATCCATCTGAACCTTTTGGCACCCGGGGCATGTCCCACTCTCCTTGCTCAGTTAAGAGCCACAAAGGCCTATGGTGATGGAGGAGCAGAGCTGGAGGTTGGGGGGCTGGCAAGGTGCTGCCCGGCATGAGCAGGGGCCCAGCCTTGGACATGTCAAACTAGACATTCCCGCCGTCCTCTGGACCACCCTGTGCTCACCTGCAAAGCGGAATTTTCACGGTGCCTTTTGGTTCTAACATTCCTTGCCTCCAAATGCAGTTCCTCTGATTATCACTGAGATTTTTGCCAACAAGAAGCAGGAAAATGACTTTTTAAAAGAAAATGTGTCCTTTGGACTTATCTTCGTACTATCTCACCAAAGCAGCAGGATTAAAGAGGGTAATGAAAATCTCTTGTTTCACGTGACCTGAGCGACAGACATTTCTTTGTTTGGGTTCTTTTAGACAAGAAGTAACCCAGCAAATGAAGGGAGTAAACAAGAGCATGCATTTGATTCACAGGGGGATTTGCAACCCAGTTCTCAGGTCCATCACTCCTGAAACCCCTGGGTTTATCGATGGTGCCCACAGGATTTATAGAGGATGCTCAAGATCGCCTTTAGCATCCGGGGAGAACAATTAGCAAACTCACGATGTGTATTTGTTTACTGCTTTGAATCCCCAAGCTAATTATTGGTTTTTAAATAAGGACTTCACCCTAAATTTTAAAACTTTGTTAAGTGTAACTTATTGTTAAATTTGAGAAAATAATGTATGATATTTCACACTGGAAAACTGCACTCATAAAATCATTTTTACACTCTAACAATCTCGCACCAGGCAAAGGTTTGAAAAAAAGCAGATGTGGGATGTGTAACAGACGTGACTAATTTGTGTTAGAATACCACTGAAACCAGCTAAGCATCAAATACTTTCAGAAATGCCTAGATGGACTTATACCTCCTAGAGTTGCTGAGAATTCGGGGACAGAGGCAACCCCATCCACCTGGGGTGGGAGTCTAAATCAGTGCCGACCCCTGGGGGACATTTTGGCAGTAGCCAACAAAAAAAAAAGTAGACCCATTGCCCTTCAATACAGCATCAGTACAATACATGCTGTTCCAGAGATGTGCCAGCACCTTGCACATGCAAAGATAAAGATATTCAACCAGGGAATTCCCTGGCAGTCCAGTGGTTAGCACTCCGCGCTTTCATGGCAGAGGGCCCAGGTTCGATCCCTGGTCTGGGAATTAAGATCCCACAAGCCACACGGTGCAGCCAAAAAAAAAGAGATGTTCGACCTGTCAGAATGGTCATCCTCAAAAACTCTACAAATAGGGACTTCCCCGGTGGCGCAGTGGTTAAGAATCCGCCTGCCAATCCCTGGTCCGGGAAGATCCCACATGCCACAAAGCAACTAAGCCCGTGAGCTGCAACTACTGAGCTTGCGTGCTGCAACTACCGGAGCCCACGCGCCTAGAGCCTGTGCTCTGCAACAAGAGAAGCCACGGCAATGAAAAGACCGCACACCGCAACGAAGAGTAGCCCCCGCTCGCCACAACTAGAGAAAGCCCGCGCGCAGCAACGAAGACCAAACATAGCCAAAACAAAGAGTCTACAAATAATAAATGCTGGAAAGAGTGTGGAGAAGAAGGAACCCTCCTACACTGTTGCTGGGAACGTAAAATGGTGCAGCCACTATGGACAACAGTATGGAGGTTCCTTAAAAAACTAGAAATAGAGTTACCATGGGACCCAGCAATCCCACTACTGGGCATATATCCGGAGAAAACTCTAATTCAAAAACATACATGTATCCCAATGTTCATAGCAGCACTATTTACAATAGCCAAGACATGGAAGCAACCTGAATGTCCATCGACAGAGGAACAGATAAAGAAGATGTGGTTTATATACACAATGGAATATTACTCAGCCATAAAAAAGAAGGAAATAATGCCATCTGCAGCAACAAGGATGGACCTAGAGATTATCATACTAAGTGAAGTAAGTCATATAGAGAAAGACAAATATCATATGATATCACTTATATGTGGAATCTAAGAAAATAATATAATGAACTTATTTACAAAACAGAAGAGACTCACAAACATAGAAAACAAACTTATGGTTACCAAAGGGGAAAGGGGGGTCAGGGATAAATTAGAAGTTTGGGATTAGCAGATACAAACTACTCTATATAAAATAGATAAACAACAAGGTCCTACTGTATAGCCCAGGGAACTATATTCAATATCTTGTAATAAACTATAATGGAAAAGAATCTGAAAAAGAATGTATTTATATATATATGTGTGTATATATACATATATGTATAAAGGAGTCACTTTGCTGTATACCAGAAACTAACACAACATCAAAAATCAACTATACTCCAATTAAGAAAAAAAATAAAGATGTTCATCACTGCACTGTTTCTAATAGTAAGAAATTGGAATCATGGACTGATATGATTGCAAAATTAATAAACGACACTCTTTAAAATAAAAGCCTTCTACAACAGAGGTCTCTCATAGGGGGCTGTGGTCTGGTCTCCAAAGCAACATCGCAAAGGAGCTGGTTAATTCTCGTTCCCTACCTCCTACAACAGCGTTCCTTAACCTCCCCAGCCCCCAGGATCCAAGGGGGGTCCAGTCTGTGCATATGTTTAGGGGCCATGCAATAGGCTAGGCGGCCTGGGGCGGGCCTCGTGCAGCCCTGGAGGGCCTACTGCGTGCAGGCTGCCTCACTACTTCCAGACGTAGCCTGCCCGCCCCCACCAGGCACAAGTGGGGAATGGCAGAAACAGGCTCCACAGCCTCAGGACTTGAAGCAATTTACGGTTCCTTGCCCTCATCTGTAAAATGAGGGCTGGGACAGGCTGCCCTTTGTAAGAAGTGTTCTAAACAGTGTGAGCTGCAGACGGCCTCGGGGGGGTCTCCTGGGTCAGGATGTCTGGGGTGGGGCCCAGGGTTCAATATTTGCATTGTGTGCCCAGGGGATACTTAGGCAAACTGAAAGCTTGAGAACTTCTGCAAGGGCCCTAACTGTGCTTATTTTTACTTGAGTTCTGATACATAAACACTGTGTGTCACGTATGTATAACATTTATCCATTGCATATACAGAGTCAGCATCACATAACACAGCTAGCCTGTAAGTTATACCTCAGGCTTGCAAATGTGAGCGGACCTGGTTGGGGGACAAATCATCACATTAAATATTCAAGTTTGTGCAATGTATTATACATCCTGAGTTTATCCCATGCAGACCATTGAGCGTGTGTCCAGTGTGGATGGTGTTAGTTACTCCTTTTAACCAACTCTGATTACGGCAATGAGACAGTATTTGTAAAAAAAACTAAGAGCTGGCCTGAAACTGTTTTGTAAGATGTAGCCAGTGTTATTTAGTTTTAACTGCCAAAGCTGACAGATCCAGGGTATTGGCTTCATCTCAGTTTCTGACTTTTCCATTGACTTGAGAATAATACCGTCACATCATTCATTTCTTGTCTCGGTATCTTTGCTTTCAGATCCACAAGAGCAGCATGAAAATATTTAACCTTTCTTGGTGGTATTTCAGACATTAATTACTTAATATTTGTCATTGGCACTGTCACTTGCACAGAAAGAAAGTGGCATTAAACAGAGTACTTATGTTTGCCTGTATGCCTGTATTTTTTAATATCTTTTTTGTACATGTTTTAAACATTCTCATAAACAGAAAAGTATAAATGGAAATGTAGATAAACTATTCATGTTCCAGGATTAACTTAAGTATCAATAATTGCATTACTTTCATTGAAAATGTCTAAAGTATAGTCCTTGCATTCCTAAGGACTTGTATTGCCCAGTACTTAACCACTAGCTACACGTGGCTATTTAAATTTAAATTATTTAAAATTAAATTAAATTAAAAAGTAATTCCTCAGCAGCACATTTCAAGTGTTCACTAGCCACAGATGGCTGGCGGCTGACACACTGAAGCGCATGGACATAAGGCATTTCCATCCTCTCTGAAACTTCTACTAGACAGCGCTGTTACAGACTCTGCACTATATCCACTCATGTCTAGATGACAGCAAATGCTGAGGAACCATTTGTTGAATGAATAAGAAAATAATTAGTTCTAATTTGTCTTAATAATTCTTAAATGTGACAGTCAAAACAGAATCAGCTTTGGCCCAAACCCATGTTTTGACACAATTGGATTAGCTGGAATCATTCCTCAATTCTGCCAACTTCCGGTTTTGTTTTTAAGGAGCACTTCACAAACTTTGGATCACAAAACTTTGATAATTTAATTATAGTCAAATAGGTCATATTTGTTTCTCCCAATAAATTATCTAAACGTTATTTTACCCAAACTGGGCATCCCCAGTTGGATAGACAATGTATGTATTAAACCTTCCAAGAAATTGATTTTTTTCCCCCAATGAGTTAGGATCACATTCTGGACAAACTTATTTCTTAGGGAAAGAAAACATTCTCTTTTTTAAGCTTTCTTTTCTTTAAAAAAAAAAAAAATTAAGCAAGTATCCCAGGATAACATATATCATCAAGAGGAAACTGGAAACCTCCAGGGCAAAAACCTCACACCCAAGATGAATTCTGCAAGGAAATGTGAGTTGAAACTGATCCAGCTCTTTGTAGGATTACAATAAATACACCTTTGGCCTCAGCTCCACAATTTACTGCCTGGCTCCACAAGATGAGGATACAAAAAGAGCTGTAGAGAGATTGTACGCAGTTCTCTCTACCCCAGGAGTGCAGGTTTTATCCCAAAACAGGTATTCTGGGCTGCAGCCCCCCCCAAGTAAGCAATCAACCCCCCACCAAAAGCAATCTTCCTTCTTCCCACCTCCTTTGCAAATAATATCTGAGTTTGCAAATGTTACTCAAGTTCTCTCCAGGATATCGTATGAACGTAACCTATTTAACCAAATAAACTGAAGAACATGCCAGAAATTGAAAGATGGGCTCCTGAAGTTCCATATTTTCTACAGTAGGCCTTTCCTATTAAAACAACAACAAAAATACATTTCTCCTGCAGAATCCTTTATAAATATGGTTTTAATGATCAAAATTACATTGAGACAGTTTCCTGCAACAAGAAACGACTTTTTGACGTACTCAACCCATAGAGTACTTTGCAGCTGTGTCCAAGGGAAAAACAAAGCCAGAAAATGAATTTTGAGTTAAACTGTACTGATACGAAAAAAAAGTGCTAACGTATATCCCCTTTATTACTAGTTTGACTTGCTCTGATTCAAGATCTAAATGATTTAAGGGAAGAGTTGCTCACGGAATACCGATCTGAACAGCGTTAAGGGTGGCTGCCGAAGATGACCCCACCGGACTCCAGCCCACCGCCTTCTCTAAACCCGGTCCAGTCTCCTCTCTGCCGCATGCAATTGATCCAAAGGACATGGACTGCCAAATCCTAGCGGGCCCATTAACGACTTGGTCCTAGGTTAGAACCATGTCCTCAAATCCCGATCCCATCTCCTCCACATTCATTTCCTTAAAATCATGAAATAAATTTTTAAAAGGTGCAGTTGCTTTTCCCCCTACGTGCGCCCTAAAACTTGGGGGTTGGGTGCCACTCTTCACAACTTAAAGAACGAAGAGCCGTTCATTTCCACCAGATGCATTTTCCTCTCTCGCCTTTGAGATAAAAAGCTGGGCTGCTCCGTTTTTGCCGCTCACCTCCTCCCCCAGCACTTTGTCTTCCATTCCTTCCCCGCCCCCGCCCCAGCCCGTTTTGCTCCCACGCAAAATAGTACGACTGCCCGAGACCAAAGGAGACCAAGTTCAAAAATGCGGAGGGCGCCTGGGCCCTCCGCGCCCCAAGCAGCGCCCCTCGGGGACAGAGGCAGGAAGCGGCCGCCTCGCCGCGTCCCAACTTCCCCCCGCTTCGGGGCAGAACAATGGCTTTTTGCCCGGAAAACGAAGTTCGGAGGAGGCCAGGCGCACCCCGGAGACCAAGCGGGACTCGACTGCTGATCGCCAGGTCCGAAGAGGCAAGGCGCCTCCTTCTTCCCCGCGAGGGACCCGCCCGCGCTCTGCTGACCCACGCGCGCTGCCCGCGGCCCCAACCCACCCAGACCAGGCGCGCCGGACCCCCGCCCGGGGCGCGAAGCTGGTCCCGCCGTGAACAATGCGCGCACCGCCCCCAGGCACCGCCCCCTTGCGCTCATTGGCCCATGCCGGAACAGGGCGGCCCGCACGGGCTGGTGGCGGGCTGGGGCGCGCGGGGCGCGGAAGCGTTGCGCGTGCGCGGGGCGGGCCTGCGCGGGGCGGGGGCGGTGCTTTGTGTGCGGCCGGGAGGGCGCGCGGCGGCGGTGGCTGTGCGGGGAGCGGCGGGTGCCGCGGTCTGGGCGGGGCAGCATGGAGGAGCTGAGCAGCGTGGGAGAGCAGGTCTTCGCCGCCGAGTGCATCCTGAGCAAGCGGCTCCGCAAGGTGCGTGCGGCCCGGCCCGTGCCCACCCGCGCCCGCCCACCCCGGCTCACGCGCCTCTTCTCTCCCTGCAGGGCAAGCTGGAGTACCTGGTCAAGTGGCGTGGCTGGTCCTCCAAGTGAGTCCCCAACAATGCGGCGCCCGCCTTCCCGCCCGCGCCACCTCGGTGTGAAGGGGGGGCGGCGTGGGGTTCCTCGGCCGCGCCGTCGGGGGGCGTCGCGCGCCGGGCGGGAAGTTTGTGGGGGCTCCGCGGGCTCCTCGGGCTTGGCGGGAGGGGGCACCCAGCCTGCGCAGGGTGCCCTTTGTTTACAAGCCCGCGGGTCGCAGGGCTGGGCGGCCTCCCCTTCCAGCCCGCCCAGCTCCGCTCCCGGCGCCCCGGCCGCCTCTCCCCGCGCCTGGCCCGCGCCCCTCCGGCGCCGCGCGTTCCTCCCGCGCCCATTTGTTGCATGCGCCCCCGCCCGCCTCAGCCCTCCCTGCGGGACGCGAGCCCCCCTACTCTAGTCCGTATTTTCCCCGCTGTAACCTGAGCTTTCTATTCATGGATGTAGGACTCCTTTTTTTTTTTTTTTCTTTTAATGGATGGGAGGGGACTTGGCATCCCGGAAGGGGCTCTATTTACAGAGAATCGCGCAGACCCAGTTCCCCTTTCTTCCCGGACCCCACTTTTCTTTCTTTGCTTAACTCTCCGGGTTCCTGGGCCGCGTAGGCCTGGGCGACAGCAACATCTTTGGGCTGCGTTTCTGTGCCCCTAGGCCTCCTTCTCCCTGCATCCTGAAGGAGCCTTCCCTTCCCTCCCTGGCTCCGGACCAGGGTTTGGGGTCTTCCCTCTCTGCAACTTTCCATTTTATTGGGATTTGTTTTCCTCCAGAGGGAGGCTGTAGAGTCCTCCTGAGGCCGGGTGTTAATTGGGGGTTGAGGTTGTGGTTTCCCTTTGAGTTTGAGGACACGGTGTTGGCTTCAAGAGTTTGGTGTCCAGGAGCTCGTCCTGGGCATGGGTGAGACCTTTCGGGACTCTCCCCAGCACCCCGGTGCCCTGGCTGCCAACAGGGATCGGAGAGCAATGGCGCAACCCCACTTGGGCTTGTTTCTGAAGTGGCTGGTCAGTGCCTAGTGCTTTAAGATGCCCTGTTCTTTGCTTTTCCAGACACAACAGCTGGGAGCCAGAGGAAAATATCCTGGACCCGAGGCTGCTCTTGGCTTTCCAGAAGAAGTGAGAAAGTTAACAGACCTGTGGGAGGGGGAGACTGTTGGGGGGACCCTGGCCTGTCACACAGTCGTACAGGGCAGTGATGGCGCTCCAGGAGTCCCAGGCTTGGGCTGTGGTTTGAGGTCCCAGATGAGTCCTCTCCCCACCTTCCCTCGGCTGGCCAGCACTGTGCCCAGACCTTGGGAGTCACTGAGTAAGTGCTGCTTTTGGTCTTTGTGACAGCCAGATTTGCCAAAATGAACCTTCTTGGTTCCTTCGTGAAAAGTTCTGGCTTCTCTTCTTGGCCTTTTCTGTTGACTAGTTTGCAAATAGCACTGGTTAAAAACAAGGATGGCAGGTTTGCCCTAAAAATTGCAGACCTGGCCTCCCAGTCCTCCTTGTGGGTGCCATTGAACAAGAGAAGGCTCAGAGAGGGAGCTGGGACACACAGCAGAAAGTTATGCCTACTGTGGTGTGTCTGACCAAGAACAACACATTTATTTTTCTCTGCTGCAAAACAGCTAGCACCAAGTGAGCACCACGGGGGGCCCCTTTACCAGTCTCGGGCTGAATTTACTTCTGTAATTCTAGATGTCATATCTGTTTTTAGGTAGGAGACTTGGGTTAAAAGAGACCTCTTTGAGATACTCAGGGGAAAGGGTGGTGAGGGGCATGTGATGGCATAAGGTTCCAGGGAGTGCTATTCCAGAGCAGGCTGGTGGGGGCAAGGTGTGGGGATTGCCCTGTTGATAGAGGCTGATAAATTAGGTGCTCAAAATCTTTCCCAGACGGGGTCGATCCGGCCAGCTGTTCTCTGGTAGCTCAAGCTGTGTCCACTTTTTTTTACTATAGCAGGACATTTTGGGTCTTCTCAGAAGGGCCAGAGCAATGGGGAAAAATAGAGATAGATTTTGGTGGGGGGGGGTGAGAGAAAATACATCGAGCATATGCTTGCCTCAGTACCTTTGAAGAAGCTTATGAGCAAGCTGTCTGCTGTTTACTCCATAACTCAGGTCCTATAAGTCGCAGAGGGTGGGAGCTGATACTTTTCTCTGTGAGACAGTGTCCTGACCGTCGAGAGAGTGTGTGTCCTTAACGTCACTCTTACTTACAGCACAGCAGACAGGAACTGAGGTTAGCAAATACCAGAGAGATAGATGCAGCAGTTACAAAGAGCCATGGGGTGGTCTGGTTTACATCACGGGGGGAGAGAAAACTGGGAAAGTGGGTGCTCTGTCTTCCTGTCCACCCCAGAGATCCCCCTGGGAACTAGGAACTGGTGGTGATTTGCTTGGTGTGGGGATGTGACCTTTGACTGTAAGGGGAAGTCTCAGGTTCAGAGCTCACGGGTACAGGTTAATGTGTCAACGGAGACTCCTCTACTTTTAGGAGACATGTTGGGGCTGCTTTGAGTATGAGCTCTGTCTCGTTGTACTAATTGGCTTCTTTAAGAGATCACCTTACAGGCCTCAATGCGATGATGTTTGCCCATTTTGATTACCAGGAAACTGCTCCAGATAGAGCCTCTTCCCCGGGGGTAGCCTGGAATAGAGGCTTTTGGGGCTGGTGGGTGGAGGCGGCTTTCTTGGCTCCCTGACCCCAAGTCATGGAGCTGGTTAATGGTGTCCTGCCTTGAGCCCTGAGCCCCGGCCACCTCGGAATCAGGCGTCACCAGTACTTCCATCTAGAGCAGAGTGTAGGAACAGAAAGGGCTTAGAAAGAGGAAACCAGAAAAGAAATGTGAGCCAGGGGCACTGGCTCTGGGTAGACCGTGTGGGGACCGGGAGCCCTTGGTTACCCCAGTGCTCTGACGACCGTGAGATTTTGTGCGGGCATTAGAAGACTGAGAATGGGGGGCAGTGGTCCTCACCTCCCTACCTCTGGACTCTCTTACTTGGAGTGAGGGGGTTGGACCACGTGAGCACAAAGCCTCCTTCTAGTTGTGGTATTGTAGAATTTCCACAATATCATCTCCCTGCAGAAAGTGGCCAGGATTCGCACAGGGTTTTAAGAGGAGTCGGAGAAAACTGGGAACCGTTCCTTTCCCAGCTTTACTTGAATTTCGTGACTTGACTTTACCCAAAGGTAAATGAAATAGATGGAGGTAAAAATAATACTGAACCCTAATGCAAAGATGGGGGTCTGGACCTCTGCCTTGGATGTGTTAATTAACAGGATATGTTTTTGCAGGGAAACTGGTGCTAAGCTACCTGGGGGTGTTTGAAACCACGGGGTTCCAGGGTGGCAGAAGGAAAGTCTGTGACTCTGATTGCTGATTGTCTTCAGGGAACACGAGAAGGAGGTGCAGAACCGGAAGAGAGGCAAGCGGCCCAGGGGCAGGCCGAGGAAGCACACGGTGATGTCCCCCTGCAGCCGGCACTCCAAGCTTAAGGTGGGTGGCTGCTCCCCTCCCAGCAGTGGCCCTCAGCCGGCTGAGTGGAAGGCAGTGGCGGGAGGGTTGCGGGCTTTGGGGAAGGGGGCCAGCTGGCACCTCCAAGTCTTTCCCTTGCTCAGAAGACCTTGACTCTGCCTCTCTCTAGGCTGCCGCTGTGAGCCTCTGCCAGCAGGGGGCAACAGCAAACCTCAGCTCTCCACCTCCTGCCCTGTCTCTTTGGGGAGGGCCCTGCAATGGTTAAGCCCCCCAAGCTGGTTTCCTGGTCCTGTGACGTCCACTCTGCTACTTTCTCACCTCCATTGGCTTACAGGGAACAAAAACAGGAAGCATGTACACAGTAGGTGCTCATAGGTTTGCCAGGTAGGCTCAGCTAAGAGGGGCACACACACCTGGGCTCCATGGCACAGCCCCTCCTTCCAGTAGCTCAGAGGCAGGATGGGGAAGGGGTCCCGGCCTCAGTCTTAGATGTGTCTGTGATTTCTCTCTTGAAGGCACTGCCCCCGGGGCCTGAACCCACACACTGGCCAGGAGCTCAGTCACTTCTTACAAAACTGCCCTTCCAGGAGGCGGAGAACCCTGCCGTGAGCCTTATTGGCTAGGGTACGCTGGCCTGGTTTTGTCTTCAAAATGTTCTTTTTGAGCAGGATAGTGGGGCTGGAGGATTCAGCTTTACTGCAGGAGAATGTGGGGCATGTACGTTGAGGAACATCAGCAAGGCGGGGGGCCAGCCAGGCAGGGAGGCCCCAGACTCCCTGGGTTTGATTCCATCATCCCCAGTTCGGGGCAGGCGAGCTTTGCGACCGGGAGCAGGTGTTGGCTCTGTCTACCTAAAGCACACTTCTTACACAGGGACCTGAGAAATAGTAAGGTGTGCTTAATTAGTGTTTGGGATGACACCCAGAGGATGAGGAGGGCAGTGGTTTGTTTTCCTATGTGCTGGAAGGTTCTGAAGGGGTCAGCTTTGGAAATGGGGAGATGGAAGCAAGATGTCCGGTTGCTTTAGGTTACCAAGCTCTCACACACACTGCTTCACTCCACCCTTCCCTTCCGAGACACGTGAATCATGCTGCTCTGAATTTCCCTTTTCCAGGTGTCTGCCGAGGGCCAGGAGCTCCCCGTGTGTCCCTGGAAAGCTCGGCGTCCATTGTCAGCATGTGAGCGTTTCCCTCCATCGTTCTGGCTTCACTTTGTGAACCACCTATTTTTCTTCGTTCTCTTTCACTTTTAACTGCATTTCTTGGGACCTCATAAGGACCTCTTCAGTCCTTTCTGGAACCAAACAGTGAGATCGCTCCCTCCTGGCTGCCTCTCGGGTCTGGAAGCCACAGGAGGGGCTGGCTCCAAAGTGTCTGATGCCCCTGGAGACCAGGCTGTAGAAGTGACACCTTCCCCTTTGTCGTTGCAGGAACCCGACGCCCCCTCCAAATCCAAATCCAGCAGTTCCTCCTCTTCCTCCACGTCCTCCTCATCTTCCTCAGATGAAGAGGATGACAGCGACTTAGACGCCAAGAGGGGCCCCCGGGGCCGTGAGACTCACCCAGTGCCTCAAAAGAAGGCCCAGATCCTGGTAGCCAAGCCCGAACTGAAGGATCCCATCCGGAAGAAGCGGGGCCGCAAGCCCCTGCCCCCAGAGCAGAAGGCGGCCCGGAGGCCCGTGAGCCTGGCCAAGGTGCTGAAGACGGCCCGGAAGGACCTAGGGGCACCGGCCGGCAAGCTGCCCCCCCCGCTCAGTGCCCCCGTGGCCGGCCTGGCAGCCCTGAAGGCCCATGCCAAGGAGGCTTGCAGTGGCCCCAGCACCATGGCCACCCCGGAGAACTTGGCCAGCCTGATGAAGGGCATGGCCGGCAGCCCCAGCCGGGGTGGTATCAGCTGGCAGAGCTCCATCGTGCACTACATGAACCGGATGAGCCAGAGCCAGGCGCAGGCCGCTGGCAGACTGGCTCTCAGGGCCCCAACTGCCAACAAGTGCAGCCTAGGGCTGGACCTGAAGGTGAGGACGCAGAAGGGGGAGCTGGGGATAAGCCCCCCGGGAAGCAAAGTCCCAAAGGCCCCCAGTGGTGCTCTGGAGCAGAAAGTCGGGGGCACAGGAGGGCCTCCACACGTCCACAGTGGCAACAAGGTCCCTGCCGGGTGCCTGGGCCCCCAGCCTGCACCCACCCAGGAGCTGAGCCTCCAGGTCTTGGACTTACAGAGTGTCAAGAACGGCACACCAGGGCTGGGCATGGTCGCCCGCCATGCCACAACCACCAAGGGTAACCCTGCCCCCCACCCAGCCACTGGGAAGGGTGCCGGGGGTGGCCTCACTGCGGTGAGTGGGGCTGGCCTGCCCACCGACGCCAGCAAGAGTGAGAAGCTGGCCTCCAGGGCAGCAGCCCTGCCCATGCCTGCCGGCAAGAGGGACTTTGTCAAGGGCAGCATGGCCCCAGGGCAGGAGGGCCACCCAACTCCGGGAGAGGCGCGGAAGACAGCTACACTGTCTGAGATGAGCACCGGCGAAGAGAACAGCAGCTCTGACACGGACCCTGACTCGGCCTCCCTGCCCAGTGCCGGACAGAACCTGTCAGTGTCCGTCCAAACCAGCCAGGACTGGAAGCCCACCCGCAGCCTCATTGAGCACGTCTTCGTCACCGACGTCACCGCCAACCTCATCACAGTCACGGTGAAGGAGTCTCCCACCAGCGTGGGCTTCTTCAACCTGAGACATTACTGACACCCCCTGGCTGCCCGGGTCTCACCTTCCCCTCTCTGGCCTCTGGCTTTGCTTTGATACATGGCCCGCCTCCCAAACCCTCTCCAGGGGCCGGTGGCCTCCTTCAAGGGCAGGCTTGGATGGGAACTCCCCTGGACCCAGCCCTGCCTGCCACTTTGGCAGGGGAGGCTCCGTGATGCCTTGCCACCCGGCCTCGCCCTTGTTCCTACCTCTGGGCCTTCGCTTTGCTCTCCATTTGCCTCAGGAAGTCTAGGTGGCTGCCTGTGGCTCAGCGAAATGTTTCTCAAGAGCATCCTGTGTTTCTTGAGCCTGACCATGTTCGCTGTTTGAACTGCCTCCGTGGCCTGTGATGACAACGGTGGTCACCTTGCCTCCCAATTTCCCAGAGCACAGGTGTTAGAGGAGGGGGCTTCTGGCCCAGCTTGGCTGTTTCTGCCCAGCTGCTGGAAGAGAAGGTGTTAGGGCTGGGGGGAGGTAAGGCCTGGGGAGCTGCTCCAGGGAGGACTCTGCTCAGTGTGTAGAAGGGTGGGGGGAGCAGGAAAGGGGCCTTTCTGGTCGGAACTCCCCCCTCAGCAATGCCTGAGCTGGCAAGGGTGAGGGGACTGTCCACCTCCCTGTCCCTGCCCCCACCCGGGACAGATGAGGGCTGTGGCCTTAATATAAGGACAGGTGTGGCAGTTGGGATCAGGAACCCTGAAGAGGTTGGTGTTGGTGCGATCTAACCCTGATTCAGATTAACAACAGCAGCCCCCAGATGACTCAAGAGTCCAGCATGGGCAGGGAGGGGGCTGATCCCAGAGCTCTTCCACCTAAACCGAGTGTCGGGGGCCGCTGCTGCCTTCCTTTCTGTCAACCTGTTCAAGGACTGTCTTAGTCCTAATCATGGCCCCACAAACTGCCCCAGATCCACTGGGAGGTGGGCAGTTGCTGGCAGTAGGTCCCCCCTCCCGACATGCGCTGGCTTCCAGCTGCTGTGCAGGTGCTTCCCACAGTTCCCACCTACCTTCCCCTGACAATCCCTCCCCACTTCTGGGGGTTCCATGTTCTCTTACCCAGCTGAGAAGCTGTATCCCTGTACCATTTTGGAAATGGGACAAAATCTGAGTGACCCACCTGGCCTTCGGAAAGGCCAGAGCTGCCAGCCCGACTGCCTCCCCCCAGATGGCTGAGTCCGGCAGCTGTCTTGGCAATTCCAACCAACAACAGAATTGCCATTACTGATTTGGGGCAGAGAGGTACATCAGTGAGTGGGGTCACTGGTCTTTATGCCAAAAAAAAAAAAGTGGGAATGCAGGGAACTTTATTTCTGCTTCAATTATCGGTTAACATCAGCCAGCAGGTGTGGGATCTTCTGTTGTCCCCATAGCCCTAAGTGCAGTGGACACGGTGGGCTCTGGTTTCTGAGGGTGGGCCTGCCAGAACTCCAGTCCCCTCAGTCCCTCACCCTCCACGCCAAATAGGAAGAGATGGCTTTTGCATAGCCAGATCGATTTCAACAGTGTGCCTTTGGGGACAGATCACATCCAGGACCTCATTGAGGGGCATCCAGATGCAGCTTCCGACTCTTGTACGTGATAGCCATGCTGGCTGCAGCAGGAGTGGTGCCCACCCTGGCAAACCTGAGGACTGGGGGTCCTGGACAGCCAGGCTGAAACTGGAAAGTGGGCAGTAAAGGGGGAGAATGCCCCCTCCACTGCCCCAGCAGGAGATGGCGAGATGCCAGTGCACTGCACAGTCTGGAAGGAAGGGGTGCCAGCACCCTGGGCCCCTGGCACCAACCTCCCCTCCTGTCCCCAGATGTCCCTGGGTGAGACTAAAGGGGCTCTTCTGGGCTGCCTCCCCCTCAAAGGAGCTCATAACCTCCAAGTTTTGCTGCCTTAGAGGCTGCAGAGCCAGGCCAGTAGCAGCTCTCCCCTGCAAGCCCTCAGGGTGACCCTGATCTGGGCTGATCTGACAGCCCCAGCAGCCAGGTCTCCAAACCCTGATTAGGTGCCTTTCTGTTTACCAGCTACTTCAATCCCAAAGTTTGAATCTGCAAACACCTTACTCCCAGCCACTTTGCCTTCTTGCTGTGTTGTGTGTCTTTCTTGGTGTTTGTGACTCCAAGAGGTTCATGTTTGTGTGTGTTTGTGTGTGTACACACATGTGCAGGCGTGACAGCCTTCGCTGAAGAGTTGGACAGGTGCTCAGAGTTGGTCGTCATGTTTACCAATAAATAAAAGTAGTACTTTTTTTGCTGCTGTGTGTGTGTGTGTGTGGCTAGGCATTGGTCACACATCTGACTTGTTTATCCTGCAGGGTTTCTTATGCGAACTGCATCACAGTGTATGTTGAGTGGGTGTTTCAATCCTGTTTTTCTGTTTGCTTTTGTAACGGATAGGAAGGGGCCAGTCTATCTTCTTCTTTAGAGGATTTGGCATATTTTTATATATATTTTTTGGTACCAAAAAGAGTGTTCCTTGTTTTTGGTTACACTCAAGATTCTGACCTGACTAAGAGAGCTCTGAGCCTAGAGGTTTTATTAGGGGGAAACTAGGGGGGAGAACCAGAGCTTTGGACCATTGCCAATCACTGGCTTGATTTGTGTTTTTTAATTTAAAAAAAAAAGCCAAATTATTCATGTATGCCACTTCTAATTACTTTAAAGTGTGGCTGTTTGTTTGCTTTTTTTAAAAGAGAGAGAACAAAAGTGAATATGTTATTGCCCTGGGAAACTTAAGATCTTTGTTGAAACAGCACAGCGGCCCAGCCCCCATATTCAATCAGGACCAGTTAAAGGAAATGCTTCCCCCAGGAAACCCACAATGGTTCTGGGGGAAAGGGGTGGGAGGAGGGGAGAGGTAGTGCCTAGAGGACCAGATTTTTGCTCAAGTGCATCTAAAGATTCTGTGGATCTTCTAGTATTTTTGGAGAACTAACGCTAGCAATAGGTTGCAGATCTTTTTAGACTGATGTTAATTTATTTTGCAGGGGAGAGTCATTAGCAAAGGTGTCAGGATTTTTGTCTTAACTTTTTGTTAACTCTTAGTATATCAATAAATTCTTTTCTTAACTTTTCAGCCTGGTGTATGTCATGAGTGATACCTGGAAACAACAGTCTCTTCACTTTCCCTTTCTTGAGGCAAAATAGTTATCTGGACTTGAACTGAATCATGGGGTGAAAAAATTAAAGGCTTTGGGAAAGGCTCAGCCACTTTCCTGGGATGGAAAAAAAAAAAATGTTCTTCTAAGCAAAGAGGTGGGGTTGGTCATGAGTCCCTACACCAGCGTTTCCCAGGGACGGCAGTTTGGCACCAAAGGGGACATTCGGCAATTCCTGGAGACAATTTTGGTTGCCACAACTTGGGGGCAGGGGTGAGTGTTGTTGCTACTGGCGTCTAGTGGGTAGAGGCCAGGGATGCTGCAATACATTATAAACTCACTCTGAGACATCTCCCAGAAACTAACACTTTAGGTTAAAACAAAATTTCCACACACACACCCAGTATCCAATGATACTGTGTTGGAAAGCTGCTTAACCCCTTGAATCCACCACACGTGGTAACACTTCTAAAGGACACAGCAATAAAATTCCAGGGGAGTTGCCATGAAGCACAAGAAACTGAATCAGTGGTGCTACTGCGACTCCTAACCCATGGCTCATAATAAAGAGATGATTTGCTTATTATATAACCTTCCCTGGTCCTTTAAGGTTTGCATTACCCTCAGCATGAATTTATTCATAAATTTCAGCCTCTGGGGAGAATGAAGCTCCCTTTGAAGTAAAGAGAGAAGTTGGGCCTGGATGTTGGCCACCACTGATTGAAAGGCTAGTTGGGGCGAAGGCCTGAATGTTTTAGTTTGGGAGGAGATTCCCAATACAAACAGCAGTGCACCCCCTCAGCTCTGCCCGGCTCCAGAATTCGCCCTGCGAATTTGCAATCAGATTCCTGCAGGGAAGGCTGCGGGCATGTTTTCTTTTGTTGTGCCTTCGGTGGCTGCAGCGGCTTTCTTTTGGAGGAGGTGGGCAGGGACGACCCTAGCTGTCCTGTCCTGGGCCTTTGAGAGCAGCAGAAAGGGGTTGGGGATGGCCGGGAAAGAGCGGGCTAGAGGGAGTAAGAGCCCGCGCCCTTCCCGGTGGCGGGCCCGAGTCCACTTGTACAGAGCGCCGGGCAGACGTGCACGAGGGGGGGCCCTGACCCACACTGGCCTTTGTTAGTTTCTGCGCTGCTGATCTGATCGCCTAATCCACCGCCTTCCCAGAAGAATGGGCTGGGCTGCCAAGGGGCCCGACCTGGCCCGCGGCATCCCGGGGGCTCAGCCCCGCGCCTCCTGGTCCAGCCCGAGGGCGCCTGGTGGATCTGGCGGGCTGGACACATCCTTCTTCCCTACCTTTGTGGTTGGAGGGCCTGGCCGAAGGGAGGGCGCAGAGGGGGAGCCCGCGGTGGCCCACTCTAGAGTACTTTTGGGTAGGGGAGATGAGGCGTTTCCTTCTCCTTTTGGGACCCAGAAAGGCACCGCCGCCGGGGAGGGGGTGGGCGCCAGGGAGCGGGGCTGAGGCCATCGCCTCTAGAGGGCGCGCGCGACCCGCGAAGATTGGGCCGAGGGCTCTTTGGACGCGCGGGGAACATTCCCCACCCCGGGGCTCCGAGCTGCTAAGGGGAACCGAATTGGACGACCCGCAACCCAACCGCTCTGAGATGCCCCCCAGCAGCCTCCGTTTCCAAAGTCTCACGAAGAAAGCCCCGGCCCCAGGCCACAGCCTCTTTCGCCGTGTCCAGGCTCCCAAGGCTGGAGGTAGAGCCCGAGCAAGCCCTGAGACGCTCCAACTAGAACTCCAGCTGGACCGAAGCACCCCTTTGGTCCCAGGGGACTTTGGGGTGAGAAGAGGAAATCAGAATACGAGCCCCCAAAGTGCGAGGGCAGGCCTGTTCGCCATTGGGTCTCCCGCACACAGCACGGGGCCTCGACTAGCATCTGTACTGTTAAGCATCAAAGGGACCAAAAAAAATCCAACCCGACGCTTTCCGAAGAGCCATAAAGATTCCAGTTCAACCAGTGTGTGTGCTGGGCCAGGCTCCGCGCTGGCGGCGGCCCCACGAGGCGGCCCTGCCATCCGGAGGCAAAGGAATGCCCCAGCCGGAGGCAGCGCCACAGGCCCAGGCCTCCACACCTGGTCTCTTTCCCAGAGAATCTGCCCAGGCAACGGAAACTCGTGGAAAAAGCACCAGATCAAAGCCGAGGCTGGTGGTGGCCAAACAACTGGGGAAAGTGGGCAGAGTCGGTGCCCTCCATCTCCCTATCTCCCAAAGCACGAGCCCACTCTGCTGCCCAATGCGGGAGGGAGTCTTGGTGGAGCAGCGGGGCCACGGCTTTGGGGCTTTGGGGCTGGCCGCCCGCCGCGACCCTCGCCAAGCCACTCCACTCCCCGCCCTCTGACTCTGCCCGCCGGCCCAGTCCCTCACGTCCGAAGGGTGACCCACTGCCCCAAGCCCAGGCTCCTGGCCGCGCCCTCCCTCCCGGGTCCTCACACAGGCCACAGACTAGAGAAAGGAGGCGGGGAGAGCTCCGCCAAACGTGGGGTCACCGATTCGATGGACAAGAGCAGGAGATGCGCCAGCCTACGCGTGCCCACACGCCTCCCTTCGGGCTCTGCCAAGTACGCCTAGATCCGCGCTTCTCCACGGGGCGACGTCTGCTAGGGCTATGGGGGTGGAAGTGAGCTCAATGTGGTGGCCTCTTTGGGGTCCCAAGGGCGGCTCTTCTGTGCCGGCTTCACGACCCCGCCCCATTGCTGCAGTCTTCGGCCAGGAAAATCTGAGAAACCCCCACCCCACCCTGTGCTCTGCTCTACCCCAGACCGTTCCTCGCCCAGCGATGGGGGTGTTGTCCCCCAGAAGACCGGAGACTGAGAGGCAGTGGGGGTTGGCGGGGGCGGGGGCGCGGGGCTGCGCCGAGGCAGCTCCGGGTTCACTAATCACATCAGCGCGCTCTGCGCCAGCTCGGAGCAGCCAGTTGCCTAGCAATACCCGCGAACTCAATTCCTCAATCAATAGGCGCGAGGCGCTGCATTTCGGGGAGCGCTGGCGAGGCTAGGTGGGTCTGGGGGGCGGGTCCCCAGACAGCACTGGTGAGCTGGCGAGGAAGCCGGGGGAGCGCGGTACAGAGGCGCCGGGCGTCAGGGACCAGGACCTCAGGCCTGGTGGTGGGGTGCGCTGCGGGAGTCCTGCCAGAAGAAAAGGGAACCCAGAGGTCGGGCCCATCTTCCCGAGATCCCTGAGTTCTGCCCAGGCCGCAGAGAAGTGCAGTCCGTAGGTGAGGAAAGCCAGGACCATCCCCTTATAGAAGGCTAAGAAGGGTCACATCCCACTCCCTCCCAAGCCTACCCCTCTCCACCGCCGGGTTTGGCATCCCCCCAGTTGGGGAAGGGCCTACTGGAAACGGAATCGTCCAGGGCCGACAGGGCGAGAGAGGGGGTGGGATGGGAAATGAGCGAGGAGGGAAGGATCCTCTCCCCCGCGAGGCGCCTGTTCCCTCTTCTCGAGGGCCAGCAAAAAGGAATAAAATCCGAGACACGTCTCTATTTACAAAGTATATATTTAAACATGTAAAAAGCGGTATTGGATACAGACATTCACAACCGCGGAAGATAGGTGCCAACCTTCACTCGAGCTGAGGCGGAGATCGAGTCGAGATTTGTACAAATCTTAGAATTAAATAAACCCAACACGCACACATCCCGCGCGGTTGCAGACTCCCAGCCACGCGGCCCCGGCCCTGCCCACCCACCCCCAGGTCAGCGTCGCAAAAGAGAGTAAAAGAGACGAGCGAATGGCCACGGACAGACGGCAGGACAGAGGGACGGTGGGGCAGAACGACGCTAGCCGGGAAAGGTCAGGGGGAAGGGGCAAAGTCATCCCCGAGGGAGGGAGATGAGGGCGAAGGGAGGAAGGGAGGGAGGGAAGGCGGCAGCCAGGTAAAGACACGTGTCCCGGAGTGACCTTCCACTCGGTAACAGACATGTCCCGTCAATGAAGTTTCATCTGAAAATAGCGTCGATATTTAAATAGATACACTTGGTCAACGGCGCTTCTTTATACAAAGTCTAAAATACCAGTTTTACAAACGCGAGCATTTAAAAATCCCCATTCCAGGGGCTTCTCTTTACAGGCGCAATTTCATAATTAAAAAAAAAATCATGTAGTACACCGTCTTCCTCTTTTTTACCCCCTCACTTCAAAGGCAAAAGTCTGGAGGAGAGAGAGGCTGAGAAGAGGGAGGTGGGAATACGGGGAGTGCGGAAGAGAAACCAGGCTGGGGTTCCCGCCCTGTCCCCCCAGCATCGAGAAGTTTCCCCCCTCAATCCCGGGTCCCCGCCGCGCTCGCCCGAAATCTGTGCTTCCTCTCAAGGCTCGGGGCCCCCTCGCCCCTCCCTCCACTAGCAATGGGACGTTAGATCCCCGCTGGCCCTTTAAGGGTGGGGGAGGGCGGGGAGGCCGCAGGATCATTCCTCGAAGGGACCGGGATGTGAGGGGGACAGATTTGTGCTTTTGAGTCAAAAGAGGAGCGCGCGTTCTGCGACCCTGGAGCACAGCGTGGTCAGGAGTCGGCCGGGGCGGGGGCGTCCCGGGACCCGCCGCCACGCAAGGCCTCCCCAGCCGTCTCTTCTCCAACTCCCGCTCCTCCCTCCCCCTCTGGCAGAGTTTGAATGTCGAGTTCAAATAGAGAACACTCCGCGAATCGAAAAGGCCTATAAATTATAGCTTTTGCTTTTAAGGGGGTAAAAAAAAAAAAGGAAAAGTTCTGATGCGCACTCTTGGATGGAAACCTCCCCTCGCCCCTCCCCTCTCCCAGCCGAAACCGCCGGGATGCGAGTCCTGCCGGCTCCGAGCCCCGAGCCCCAAGCCCAGACCCTCCATCGCACTCCCAGCCAAGCTGCGGCCCCCGCTCCCAGCCGCCCCTCCCTCTGTGGGTCCCGCAGGGTGGGCCTGTCTGGCCATACATTCTCCTGAGAGCTGGCGGCCCGCCCTCCCCGAGGGAGGGAGGCTAGTCCAACTCTTCCTGGGAGGTGGGGGCCACCGTCTCTTCTGGCGTAACTAGAGGACGCGAAAAGGAAAAGTCCACCCCGACCACTTTTCTTGTAAAACAACAAGCGCCTCGAACTCTGGGCACTGACATGCAATCCTCCCAATTTATCCTGGCATTTCGGGAATGTAAACAGATTCGCTGGATTTCTTTTCTTTCTGTGGAGTAAGGAAAGGAATCGAGGGAACTGGGAGATTTTGTCCACATGACATACACACGATCCGATCTGCGTGTACAACACACACATCTCCCGTAAAGTGCTTTTTCTGGTGTGGTCCTGGGAGAAATCTGCTGCTCCCCAACCACCCGCAACTTTTTACCTTTAACCTCACACACAAAATGTTACTCCAGTTAATACTTTCTCCCCGCAACAGATTTCTTAATCTTAAAAAAAAAAAAAAAATTAGGAAAAAGAATAACAGACTGACCCCACCCCCTTCCTTTCTGATTGGGGAGCCAACCTTTTGTTGGCCTGGCCCACCAATGGGAAGAGAGAAAAAATCCGGGTCCTGCCTTGGTTCCAGGGGTGTGACCTGGGGCTGTAGGAAAAGGGAGGAGGGGTTAGGTGGGCTGGCTGAGTCTCTCCTGACACCATCAGAGGCCCAGTGCCCAGGTCTTCATCCTCCCTAGTGCCCTGGGTGGCTGTCAGGCCCCTCCTGCCCATCTCAGCCTGTCTGCCCCAACTGAACCACACTGAGTCTCTCTTTCTCTCCTCGTTTAAATAAAACAACTTCAAGAGTTGAAATATATATATTTAGATATTTTTTCTTAAATAACATATTTACATCTAATAGAAAATATAACTCTAGAGATAATCTTTCCAACCAAAACTGAGGGGGAGGGATGAAAGGAAGGGGGTTATGTGAAGGTAGGGATGGGAAAGGACCAGCCAGAAGGCCACCTCCCACCCAGAAATAAAAAGCATTATGCCAAGTTTGCACTCTCACTCTCTCTCCTGCTCTCTTGTCCTGGGATCACCCACCCAGCAATTCATCTTTTCTCTTTAAAAAAGCCTTGGTCCGTGTTACTTTCCTTAATTGTGACGGTCAAAAAGTTTGAGGTCACGTCGGTGACCACCACCTTCTCCAAGTTGGTCAGAGAGGGGCTCCAGGATTCTTCCTCTGGGTCCCCCAGGATTCTGGCCACTGGGATCCTGGCGATGAGGGAGGGCCTTCCCCCTTGGGCCCCCATGTCCCGATACAAGCCCCCCACAGAGCTGGGGGTGCCTGAGCCATGCCGGACCCGGGGGCCACCAGGGTCCAGGGTGCCCTGGCCTTTGGCCTCCAGGAAGGCGGCCCTGTGCTTTATGACCCTGGCTGGAAAGGTGTCCACAGCCAGCTTGCCCGTGGCCTCAGCCGGGCTGGGGCTGGCCACACCGCACTGGGCCAGGTCCGAGTCCTGCCTTCGAGCCAGCTGGATCACACTGTGGCCAGCTGGGAACTTTCCTGCCCCGGAAGCAGTGTCGTCCAGCTTCCTGCCCTTGAGGTAATCTCCAAGGCCATCACTGGGTTCTCCCAAGGGCCTTTGTGAGGGGTCCAGGAGCTCTTTCCGGGGCTTGGGACCTCGCTTCTTGGAGCTGTCGCCTGGCGAGCTGGGTTTGTCATCTGTGCGGCTAGCACCCCGTTCACGCTCTCGTTCCCTCTCCCTCTCTCGATCACGGTCCCGAGGGGGCTCCACTCGGCAGGTGCTGCTGCTCCCCGGTGGCGAAAGACCCATGTTCCGAAGGCCCTCACGGGCCCGGGAAGTAGAGGCCAGTTCTTGAGGTGAGCGGCCGGGATAGGGGATCCGAATGCCTCGGGCCGAGTCACTTCGGAACTCGTAAGTTTTGGCCTTTGCCTTGGCTTGGGCCTGCAAGAAGAGAATGCAGTGTCAAGAGCAGAGCAGTGCCCTGTCCACCGCCCCCACCTCCCCACCCCTCTTCCAGCCCCACCCTCCCTGCTACACTCTCTGATGCCTTGGAATTTCTATATGGGTTGGGGTGAAGCTTAGGGGCAGCAGTCTGGAGGAAGGAGTAGACGATCTATCTGGAAGCAGCCATCCACACCAAGCACACTTCTTGTATTTGATTACATGTCTATTTGGGATGGCTGGGGGGTCCGATAAAGGAATTCTAGTGTGGAATTCTAAAATACCCCTCCCCTCAAGACACACTTAGCAGTGCCAGTGACTTGGTGACAGCCTGTCTGGGGACTCCCTCCTAGATTACAAATAGGACACCCCACTGGTTCACAAGCCCTCAGGGCCCGCTTCCCACAAACTGACATAACATTGCTGCCCACCATTGGACACTGCCATCCTACCTTGAGCAGGAAGGTTTTGGGTTTGGGTCCTCGCTTTTTGGGGCCATAGAGCTCCATCTCTCGTTCCCTGCAGAAAGGAAGGAGGGAGAAAGGGGTGTGTGAGTAAAGAAACCAAGTGGGCCTCCAGTTCAAGCTGGATAGGAGCCACCCTTCATGTTCTAAGTGAGAAGTCGAAGCTTGGAGGGGCCTCTACCTTTCCTCAAAGGCTGCGAGCAGGCGAGCATCCAGGATGTTTTCTTCAGGTTCCCATGTGCTGTACCTAAAAGGAATCAGGAAGAAGTGGGCATCAGTCCCGGGAGCAGGGAAAGAGCCGCGGGTAGGTGTGTGTATGTCTGTAACTTTTCTTGTTGCATTGTATTGTATTTCAACGTAAAGGGAAAAAGAGGAAGAAAGCAAGCTCCCAAATAACAGTCTGGGGTTGAGAATTGCACAGAACCTACTTACTTCTGCGACCAGCCCTTCCATTTCACGAGGTATTCCATGCGTCCCTGAGGATGTAAAAAGGAAAATGTATGTGTGCACGGGGAAAAATGCATGACGAGGACACGAGAAATACATGCAAAAAAATGCATGCACCGAATGAATGCGCGAAATCCCACCGCGAAAGGCAAGCGCCCGCTGCATCACCCCCTGCACGAAACGCTGCACAAAGTGCATGCACCGGCATTCATTCCCCCCACCCCGCCCCCCAACCCCCACCCATGCAATCTGTGCATCGCTGCAAGTCTAAGGAAAGCGCTTGGGCTCAGAGCCGCCGCCACGGCCGCGGCCGCTGCTGGGACCTGGGGGAAGGGAAGCTGGGCTGCAGCAGGGGGAGGGAACCCGGGCCGGGAGGGGAGGGCTCGGCCCAAGGCCTGGGGGCACCTACTTTCCGTATGCGCCGCTTCAGGAGGGCTTCGGCCGCGAACACCCGCTCCCCCACCGCTGAAAGCTCCATGTTGACTCGCCGCTTCCCCCCTTGGCCGCTTCCAGGAGCAGAAAAGCAGCAGCCAGCGCACGACAGACCATAATACTCTCCCGCTGACGTCAGTTCTCCTCCCCCTCCCGCGCGCAGTCTGCTGGGCTGGCAGGGGGGCTGTCCACCCTCTGTCCCCGCCGGGGCCCCCTTCCCGCCGCCAAGATGTCCCTCCGGTGCTCAGCGTCCCTCACAGCTCTCGCTGGGACCCCTGCGGTGGTGTCAGCCAGGCCACGCCCCCTCAGCGACCCCCAGCCCGCCCCACCCCCACCGCCCGGACTCGCGCCCTTCCCTCCCCCCGCCGCCGCCCGCGCCGCACAATGCACAATGCACAGGTGTTGGGGCGCCGCAGGCCGCGCCCGAACCCCAAGAGCCGGCGACGCGCCCCTTGCCAGCTCTTCCACCCGGCCCCCTCCCCCCGAGTTGCACACCCGACCCTCGGTCTCCATGGCAACGGCCTCCCCCGCTGCCGCCAGCCCCATCCCGCTAACAAATCAATGTGCCTGCGTCTCCTTCTCCTGTCGCGCAACCCTGCCCTCGGCCACCCTCCGGGCCCTGCGAGCCGGGCTGGGCTCGAGCGCTCGCCCCCAGCTTGGAAGTCGAATGCAGACCCAGTGGCGGCTCGCTGTTGCCGTCCGACTCTTCCCACACCCCGGGATCCCGTGGGGGGCGTCGCGCGCCTTTTTCCTGCCCCCCCCACCCGTCCCAGACGCCCGCAGCCACCTGCCTCTGCCGCCAGCCCGCGCTGCTCGTCCCCGCCAGGCCCTGGCCCCAAGGGTCGCCAGCCACAGCCCAGCCTCTCCGTGCCCCGGGCCTGGGTGTGTTGGGGGAGGGCATGGACGACCACCAAGCAGAGTCTGGAGTTTGGTTGGGGTTGGGGCGCGCGGCTGGGGGAGCGTCCTGCTTCCCCCGGATCCGGGCGACCCGCTGGGCCTGCGCCGCGCACTTCCTGTCCACAGCTCTTCCCAACGTGCGTGGCAGACACTCCGCGAGAAAACCCGGGGAGCGTCGCGGGGTCTAGTGTGGGTTGAGGAAGAGGGGCGAAAATGGCGGGGTCCAGGAAAGGGGGCGAGGGCCGGGCCCTAGAAGCCTCGAGTTTGCACACACGCAAACACAAGCTCCTGTTCAGCTCGAGGTGACCCGTGGCTGGGGCCGCGGCGGCGGGGACAGCAGCCCAAGTCCGGGCCCAGCAATCCCCAACACTTTTCTCTTACCAACCAAGCTGCAAGTAACAGCACCTACTCCTCGGAACCCATGATTTAGTTAAAATATCGCTGATAAACTTGATTGGAAGCAGTTTCCCTTGGCGAGGGATGTGGTGGAAGAGAGAAAAAAGAAAGAACGAGAGAGAGAGAAGGAAAGGCGAGCCAAGGAGTCTGACTCGAAAGGGCAGAAAGCCCAGAGCGGAAAACCGGCCTCCTGTCCAAAGTTAGGTGCGCGGCGGGAGCGGCGCGTCCTGGAAGCGCGGGACAGGCGCGGCTCCCGGCCCACCCTCCCTGCCACTCCCCGCCCCCACCCCTGGAAACGCGGGGTTCCAGTTTTTGGCCTTGCTCAAACTTTACAAGGTGGGCTTTAGGTGTACAGTCTCCTCTCTCTGGCCATTTGGTCTTATAAGAGAACAGCGAGTTGGCGACGCCCAGATCGCTCTGGCGACCCGCGCGGGCTGCCCGCGAGAGGCCGCCGACGGCCGCGTCCTTAATCATAAAAAGTCATTCCCGGTAACAAATAGTTTCGTTGGCCGGTGCCAGCGATACAGCTGTTTCTGTTTAAGCTTAAATACTTTCCAACAGTTTGGGCAGTAAAAATAAAGTCGGCCTCAGCCGCCTATAAGTGTCTGGTTTCCCCGCCCAGAGAAAGCCCACCCTCCGCCCTGGGCCCGGGTCGCTCTGCACACCCCGCCCGCTCCCGCTTGGAATCCGCTGCCCGCTGTGGGCGATGGCTGCCAGGCTGTCCCAGCCACGCACCGGCCGCCCGAATTCCCGGGCAGCCCCAGGGCCACCTTGGAGCCGAAGAGAGGGAGCCTGTCCCGATCGGGCTGGAGGAACGGACCGGCTTCGCTACCCCCCGCCTTCCCCCACCCCTCGCAAGCTGGCCTGCGCCAGAGAAGAGTGGTGGTTTCCCTTGTGATAGGGTTTCTGGAGCCCTGTTCCCGGGAGTTGTGTTTGCGTTGGGTGCCTTTACAGACCCGGAGTTTGCACGAGGCGTGCAGAGGTCGATGGTATCAGTTTCACGCTGAAAAAGTTAGCTCAGCTCCTCCCTCCCAGTGTTTTTCTTTCTTTCTTTCTTTCTTTCTTTCTTTCTTTCTTTCTTTCTTTCTTTCTTTCTTTCTTTCCTTCCTCCTTTCCTCCCTCCCTCCCACCCTCCCTCCCCACCCTCTCTTCCTCCCTCCCTCTCCCCCTCCCTCTGCCTCTCTCTCTCCCTCCCTCTCCCTCTCTCTCTCCCTCCCTCTCCCTCTCTCCCTCCCTCTCCCTCTCTCTCCCCTCCCTCTCCCTCTCCCTCTCTTTCTCCCTCCCTCTCTCCCTCCCTCCGTCTTTCCCTCCCTCTCTCTCTCTCCCTCTCTCTCTTTCTCCCTCCCTCTCTCACTCTCTTTTTTCTTCCTTGCCTAAGTGCCTCCGAAGCTTCAAGTGGGAAATGAAAACCCCAGCGCTGCCGTGCATGGCCCCCTCCTCCGGAGGGGTATTTAGTAATTTTTTTTTTTTTTTGCTTCCCCGTCGCATTTTCCCGCCTGTCTTTATGTCTGGTGGCAAAAACACTTGTTCTGAACAAAATTAGCTTAGCGCTTGCGAGCTGTCTGAGTTTTCAAACGTCGGGTTGCCTGCAGCGCCTATAGCAAAGGTGGAACTCGATCCAGAAGGAAACGAGAGGCATAGAATAATCTGAGAACAATCAGACCAAGCCCAGTTCTTGTCCGCTGCAGAGAAACTCAGTCCCGCAGGGTGGGGAAAGCAACCCCCAACTTAGTGATGGGGGTGTGTCTCACTCCTGACTGGCGCACTGCTGCCAACTGTTTGTGAGAGAGCAGGGCTGCAGAGAGTGTGAACACCAGTCATTGGGTGACCTCAACTCCCCGACAGTTTGGAGACTGAGAGGTGGCAGTCTGAGAAATAGGTTTGTAGTCTGGCGCGACCCAGAGCTGGGGCCTCTCTGGTGGGTGAAGAAAGATGCCTGTACTTGCCGGGAGAGGGGGCTAGCGTTGGGTGGTAGAGGCGTCCTTCCCGCTGAGACTTTCAAAGTGATCAGCCGGTGACACTTAGAAGCCAAGGGAAGAAGGAACCCCGCTCTCCACCTTTCTTATTGAACCTGCCTTCCTCGATCACTCACTTCTCGCCACCTCCCTTCTTTCCTCCACACAACCTCTTTTATCCTTCAAAGTTAGATAATTGCTTTTCCCTCGTGCACCCTTGGGTGTAAACAAAACAGAGTTTCAAAGAACAAGAACCTTCTGCTCTTAATTTCATTGCCCGGCGGTCCTCGGCTGCGGCTGTCAGGTTCGAGTGCGCCGCCACTGCAGTAAATAAGGTAACTGCTTCCTATTACTTTAGCCCCATATGGCTGCAATTTGAGTGTCTTTGGAGACAGTGCGTGTGTCGGGGCGGGGGGGAGTGAAAGTGGAAATCAAATGCTCTCAGATCGCATTTTTATGAAGGAAATTGTCGGCGATTCTTTTAGCAGTCTTCCCACCACCCCCTGGTTCCGGGGATGAGCTGCCCAGTTTCTTTGTTTATGGAATTATAGACGCCCGCCCACCTTGGGACACCTGCTTCCCGAACGCCTGGGTCTCCTGCCCGACTCTGCACTCGTTTTGGTGAACTGGGGACGCGCCTGCCACTTCCCTTCCCAACAAAGGGCCTCCAACCTGCTCCCGACTCCTGGAAGCCAGCCCCAGCCCTCGGCCCAGTCTCCGGAAAGAGTCCGGACCCTGTGCTCCATGCGCCCGCCTCCTTCACCGGGGAGCCGCCCCCGGTCCAGGGGGCCTTTTAGGCCTCCCTGTGTCCGCTGCCCGTGGACTCAGCCCCCGGGGAGGAGGCCCGAGGCTGGCGCGGTCCGAGGGGAGGGAAGGCGAAGGGCGGCCGCGATGAGGGGTTGGGCTCCTGGGTCGCCAGACCAGCAAGCCCCAGCGCGTCCTCTAGCTAGAGGGTGAGACCGGGCCTTGGCTCGTTCACTGGGAGCTTTTCAACTCCACGGCTTGGCGGGTGTCGGACCTGCCTGGTCTTGGCCGCGGACGCGGGCGGATTTGGAACCCAACCATTTGCCTCGGGCGCGACAGCCGGGCCGGCTGTGAAGTGAGCGCGGGTGGCTCCGAGCGTGGCCGCGTGGGCCGTGGCCGCGTGTGTGGCGGTCGCGGCCCGTGACTTACCACCGGCGGCCCCGGAGCCTGGCAGGCGCCCTCCAACTTTGCCGCCCCCACGCCTGGGCCAGGGCCCGACATCTCCGGGACGCTGTTCGCCCGCTACAGGGGAAGGGCAGGGGTGACCGAACACCCGGCAAAGAGGTCCCAAAGACCCGGCCCAGGCAGACTGGCCGGTGACTGGAGGTGAGGCTGCCATGGTTTCTGGCCTGGGCTCTAGCCTCTACTCCTTCCCAGAATCAAGAAGTTCCCACTTCTCCTGTCCCGTTTTCTCCTCCCGAGGAGACTTTCAGACCCAGACCATCGGTGTCAGAGAAACACGAGAGCATGCTGCAAAGGATACTAAGGGGCTGACCATGTTACAATAATTTCCCACAAGCCTGCACACACTCTAGATGACACATAGCCTTTGACTTCAGCCCCCTGAAATCGCAGGAGGAATAGCAGCCCCACAGGGGCAAGCAGCATCTATTGAGCAGCTGTTGTTGGGCACCTGCATTATCCCACTTACCATTGGTAAGAGCCATTCCATTATCAACCTGGTAAGAGCAATTCTATTATCCTCATTTTATAGATGAGGAAACTTGAGGCACAGTGAGGCAAGTAACTTGCCCAAGGACATACAACACGGGTTCTGCCTGAGGAGTCCCAAGCCCAATGCTCTCTAATATCTACAGCAGTGGCTTTGGACACTCTGCATGTTTCACTTCCTCCAGGGCTTATGGAAATTATTCAAGGTAAGAAAGGGCTAATGGAGGCTCATGGAACTGGCCATAGAGGAAGACAGTGATCTTATTGCCAGAATCAGCAACCTGGTTGTGCTAAGCAGAGATGCTGCTCTGGGCCATTAGCATAAAACTTGATGCTGGAACAACAGAGGGAGGGAGGAGTTCTCAGAGCCCAGTCGACTCAGCTGGAGGCTGGATGTTGGTGGAAGTCTTTGTTTTTCCTTCATCATAGAGCACAGTGGCTAAAATTGTGGGCTCTAGGGCCAGTGGTTCAAATCCACTTATTGGCTGTGTGCCCTTGTGCAAGTTACTTAACCACTCTGTGCTTCAGCTCCTATAACTGTTATTTAAAAAGAAATATTAACATGCTTACCCCAGGGGGTGAATGGACAGGTTCAGAGAGTTGTCATGTAAGCACTATCACACCGTCAGGCACAGGCAAATGCTCAATAAATGTTCATCATTACTGTTACACTTGTCGCTTATTAGTGTTCTGGGGCCAGGTCAGGCTAATGGGACTTGGTGGGTCTGGGTTGGGTGACTTTCCCCAAGGAGCCCGGTATCAAGCCCGAACTTTCCCTACCTCCTATGAGGGGTACCCACAAAGAGGGAGCCGGGTGCTCACCGACCCTCCCAGGGAAACTGTGTGCTCCTCAGACACAGTCTAGACTCGCCCCTTAGCACGGCCTGCCGCGGGATGCGTCCCACCAGATGGCCTCGCTACCAAAACGCAACCGCGGCTCCTGCAGCGCGGAGGCCTGGCTCCGTGCGGGTGCGGTGCTGCAGGAGCACGCGCACAGAGATGAGGCCGGCACGCATGCGCGCATGCGCGCACGCACGCCGCGTGGTGGGTCCCCCCAAGTCCTCTCCGGGAAGGCTGCCTGGTGTTGCTTGCGAAGTCCGGCTCCGGGAGCCTGGAGGCACCCTCGGCTGGCGGGGTGCAAGGGGAGATGGCTCCGAGGTGGACGGGAGACCTGAGCGGCTGCACCTCCGTGCCTAACCCGCAGGATGAAAGGGGTCCGAGAGCGGATAGGTCTGGGTGTTCGGTTCCCGTCGTCCCTGGAAGGGCGTCAGACTCTACGGCCTAGGCACAGCCGGGGCGGGACTGGGAGAAGCGAAGAGGGCAGCGGGGTGTGGGGGCAGAGAAGCCTGAGAAAAATGGGTGGCCTAAGGGTCAAGGCCTCTGCGCCCCATCCGAGAGGAGGGTGTTATCAGAAGCCTCCTGGCCCCGAGATTCCCCGGACGCGCGAACTCTGCTGCTGCGTCAGCCTTGGCCACCGGGCTCGACCCACTGACTGCAGCCTGTGATATAAGATGCCCCAGGTGGAGAGTCTGACTCCGGATTCTGCCTGCACGGAGAGGGCCTTGACCTCGCAGTGACTCGACAGGGTCCGTGTGTGCTTCCTTCCCGCTCGTGACCCCATCCATCGAGAAGGCAGGGAACACGCACTTCCCAAGGGAAGACAAGGTTGGGCAGTGATTGGTGGCCCTAGAGCCTGCGCTCAGCGAGGTCGTCTGGCTCCCTAGAACCCGACCTCTGCCAGGATTGGCACTTCGGCCGCCAGCCGTGGTGGCCAACTGGTCGCCACACTGCCCTGTCCATCCCCACAGGATCTCTCCCGCCCCAGGGAATCTGCAGGGACGCCTGGGACTCCTTCTGGCGCTTCACGTTCATTCTCACTTCCTACCCCGCCCCCAAGCGGAAGGAATTGAAGTGACTTTTTGATGTGACTCAGGGGACTTCAAGTTAGTTCCAAACTGGAGATCCTTCAGTCAGTGCCACTTCCTCGCGAGGTTGTTCACGCTGAGAAGAGCCAAAATCCAGTCTCCCCTTTTAGAGGTCGGAAAAATCGAGTGCAGGAGCCTGCCGGGTCCTTTGACGAGGCACATGTTGGAGGGGTGGGGGTGGGGAGCGAGTCTGAGCACTCCGAAAGAACCTCAGGGGGCCGAGGCGTTCGCCCTCACCGGGGCATACGGGAAACCCTAGGGGCAGACGTTTGGGATTCGACGGAGGAAACGCGACGGTGCTCGGGAGGGTCCGGCCTTCTTGTTTCTGATGGACCCTGGTGGAACCTCGGCGTCCTCCACTCTGATCAGTGCCTTTTCCTGTAGCCCCCGGTCGGGGCTTCCGCGGTGCGCCCCCAGCGTTAGTCCAAGGGTGGGCGCTGTCGGGGGCCGGACGAGGCCGGGCGGGCGTCGAGGTTGCGCGACCAGAGCGCGCCGGCTCCGCGCACGCCCAGAAGCCGTGCTGCTGGTTCCGGGGCTGCCGGAAAGCGCGCGGCCAGCGGTGGCTCTGTCCCCGCGCAAGCGCCTCACTGCCCGGGCGAGACCCGTCTCTCCGGCCACCCTTGTCTGCGGGATGGCTCACCCCCCAGGGGGAGGACACCGACGGCCACTCAGGCCGGGCCACTCTCGCCAGAGAGTCGGGACGCCTTCTCTCGCTGCAGATGAAAGCCTCAGATCGACTTCCCCGCCCTTCTCTAGGAAATCAAATTCAGGGAACGTGGTACCGTATTTACCCGCAACACTTCCTCCCTTGACATTTTGCACTCTTGAAGTTGGGGCAGAAGTAATTATGCAAACATCTGGGGCTGTCCTGCGCCGCTACCCGGCACCGTTCTTATTCATCTTGAAAGCCGCACTCTCTCATTTGCATAATAATGGCTTATCTAGAATGACACAGCAAATGGAGGCAAAATTAATTTTCTTTGCTTCAGCTAGTCTTTGAGATCCTGAAAACAGAAGCTTACGGCAAGAAAAACTGATTTTGCTGTGAGTGTGGGGTTCTTGACCAGACCAGGGAGAGATGAAGTTTAAAGTAGTGGAAATGTGATGTTCACGCTGAGTTTCTGTTGTTTTTCTAGTTTCACCCTTGGAGTTTATCTACTTTGGGCCAAACGGGTCAAGGGCTGAGCCACCGTGAGAGTCCTGGAAAACACTCTATCACCTCAACAGTAGAGGGATGTTCAGTGGCTCGGGAAACGGGGGCAGCATGGACTGTGGCTGGGGGTATCGGAGGTCGATGTTGAAGGTAGCGTGGGGAGGGGAGAAAGTAGACCGGCGGCCCGACTGGATTAAGGAGGTATCTGGCTGATCAGCGCTCTGGGCCTCTGGTCTGGCCCCTCTAAGGCTCAGTTCCCCACCCTTTGGACAGATCAAGAGGAAGCACTTCCTTGCTCTGGGATTGGTCGCCGCAACGACTGGGGCAGCAGAAATCCTTGGATTCAAAGCAGAAAACGGGTGTGTGGATAGTCAGGAGGGCATTATGTGGAGGAAGCATCTTTTATACATTAAAACATCTTTTTGATCTTTTTTAATATGAAGGGGAGTGGCATGGAGAAATCCACAAATAAATATGGCAAATGGATTTGGACCAGAATTGTCATCGTGGGGCCACTTTCAGGGCTATTCTGGGCTCCAGAAGATTTTTGCAGCAGAACTTGTCCCCTCCAAGGTCAATCTTGCCTCTCCCAGTAAACAGTGCAGAGAGAGCACAGTGCAAAAGGTTGAGAGATCCACCCGCGGCCTCCCCCGCATTGCGCTGTGGACAGGAACTCCCTATCTCTTCCAAGAAGACAGAAGTTTTACGTTTAATTAAGGAAGTGGCGCCAGTTCAGCTTAGCCACCAAGAAGCCATCATTGCGGTCACTCCTTTTAAAATAATTCTTACATTTCATTTAAAATCAGGGTTGCAGGGGGAAAGCCGGATTACGAATTGCTGAGAGTGGAGCGACCTGCAGAGTGAAGTGAGCAAGCGAGAGGGAAAATGGGCGGAGGATTAGCCCACGGTCGAAGGACTGGCTGTTTTCGCGGAAAAGGAGGAGGGCGCCAAGAGACCGCGGGGCGCGGGAGAGGGTGTCGCTGAGAGTTGGGACTACTGGGTTGGGACAAGGAAGCCGGCCCTCCCTCCATCTCCTTTCTCTTTCCTCTGCATTCATTCTCACTGCCTTTTGGACGCAGTCTCCATTCTGCCTTTTTTACACCTCCCTGCGTGGCGCAGCTCGACCCCAGAGGTATTATCTTTTTTTTGGCGGTGGGTGTGATATCACAGCTTCTTCCCTGGGGGCAGGGGCGCCCTGGGGGAAGGGCACCCCTGGAATACCGGAGGAAATGTTCTAGCCGCTCTCAAGTTTTTTCCTCGCTAGGAAACGCAGGGAGAGTTGGGATTCCAGGCCTCCCAATCATAGCTCCAGGTTACAGCCTCAATTTCTCCATTTAGGAGAGTAGGGAGAACACCCAATGAATAGTAGAGAAAGGAGCCAGAGGCGTTGCCGGGTCCACTGCTTCCGAAATCTCTTAAGTCTGAAGGAGAAGGTCTCTAGACGACCTCGTTCTCCGGCCGCTCTGGGTGTTCTAGCAGCCCCGGGCCGTGGGTCTCGGAACAGTCCTTCCCACTACCGCACCCCTGCACACACAAGCTTAGGGGAGGGGTCGGACCTCCCCGGCCCGCGAGCAGCCTCTCATCCTGAGGGGGACACCATCCAGCCTGCAAGGTCCGGAGCAATGGCTTCGTTGACCCCAGAGCCGGAGCCAACCCGGGCCCAACCGACCGAGAACAAAGAGCAGCCCACGCAGAGAGACGGGCTGCCCATCCCGCTAGAACGGCGCCCGCGGGCTGGGGGCGCCGAGCGCCACGCTTCGGGCTCCGAGTCACCGTCGCAAGCCCCAGTGCGGGGCAGCAGGGTGGTGAGCTTTCTTCCCTGGAGTCGGAAACTTCTAAGAGCAAATTTCCAAGTCTGATTAGGCGAAAAGTTCGCGCCCCACTTTGCACTAGTCGGGTCCGCGCGGACTTGTCCAGTGGAAATGGAGAGAGTGAGGGCAGTGGGTGCGGGGATCTCAGCAATCCGTCTGGGCTTTAAAGGCGCTTGGACCACTCAGAAGCGGGTGGAGGAGTCGCCTGTCTCCGCTGAGGGGTGAGCCGACAGCGAGCGTGGAGATGGGAGTCTGAGGGTGAGGGTGTGCCAGAGGCAAGTGTGGGGGAAGAGAAGGAAAGTTGGGCACAGAAGTGGAGGAGAGGTGGCTTGGGGGAGTGACTTGGAGCCTCAGTCAGAGCCTCTCCTCCCCACCATTGGGTACTCAGATCCTGTAGGCTAACCCGGGTGCCCCCTCCAGATGAGGCTCTCAATGCTGTCCAGCCCGGGTTTCCAGCTCAGGGGAATCCAGGAAAGTGCCTTCAGCACTTGCACCGCAAGAAGAGCAGGCTCCTCTCCTCTCTGAAAAATCAGTATTCCCACCTGCCAGATTGGCAGGTTCTTCCCCATTTTGTTGCTATGACAGGTACCTATAATGGACCCACATGGAGAGTACTTCGGATCCCAGGAAAGCAGGACTCCTTAACACACACACACACACACACACACACACACGTGTTGTTTTTCTAAGATGGGGAAAGAGGTCCCAGGCTCAATTTCCTACAGTAAGGTAGTGCTTCTTCCAGCTTCTGTGGGTTCAGGCAATTCTCTTCCCCAGAGGGAAAGATCCCGGGGCTGTCTACACTGGAGAGTTCCCAGGGATGCTCAGGGAAGCCAGCCAAGGGACAGACAGCTGGATTCTGAGTTGCAGCAGAGGGTGGGGCAGGACAGAGGGTGGAGCCAGGCTGGAACTGGAGAGCACTGACTGGAGGAATTTATTCAAGGGTAGGGAGGAAGCTGGAGCTGACACCCACCAACCAACTGCCCAAGGGAGCCTGCTGGGGAGTGCTTGGGAGTACCTGTTTCTACATGGGCTCAAATGTACATGATGTTTTATGGTCATTTGTATCCCAGAGTCTTGTGCCCAGCCTGGTACAAGAGGGTGTGCAGGAGTGGTGGGAGTGGATAGATGTAGTTACCATCCGCTGAGCAAGGGCTGCTTGCTCCATGGCAAGCTCTGACTAGATGATTTCCGAACTCTTCACTTCTATTCTTCATCACAGACCTTAGAGGGAGACTTTATTAACCACATTTAAAGCTGGGGAAATAGACTCAGAGGGGCTAAGTAACTTGCTAGTGACCAAGTTAAGCTGCAGGACAGGGCTCGACTTAGGTCTGTCACCCAGGAATTGAGGTGCCTAAGAGGAGGTGCCGTGGTAGTGGAACCAGGCTCGGCAGGAAGCTAGACACACCCTCCTGCTGCTCCAAGCCATGGGGTTTGGCACAAGAGAGCCATCTGGGGTGCAGTTGGGGTCACTGGCCCTCGGATTTCCCAGACTTTGGCCAGACCAGAAGCCCAGCAGCCTGGGGCCAGAGTCCAACAGAGTTTTCCTGCCTCTGGCCCCCCTCCTCTCCAGCCACGCAGGAAGAGCCACTGGCTGCCATCAAAGGCAGTCAGTTCCAAAGTGCTTGCAGAGCCAATCAGGCAGCCACTATGGGTCTTCATGCACCAGCTCCAGGGTTCCAGGACCACCAGACCATGCAAACATGGAAGCCAGTGCCCGGGCTGCTGCTGAGACATGCCTGCATAATCCAAAAAGATTGGATTGGGAATGGAAAGAATTGGGTCCAAACCTGCTCTTGCTCTTTCCTGCCTTGGACAAGTCTTTTTTTTTTTTTTTTCTCTCGATCTCAGTTTCTCCTGTAAAAGGGTCATTTGGAGCAGGTAGTCTTGGAGCAGCCTGTCTAGTTTCCACATTCCGTACATTTGGGGTCGTGTGGTCAGGTTTACTGGGATTCCAAAACCTTTAGAAAATACTTGTTAACCATTGACGGCTGGCCACTGGTGCATTGCCTCAGCCAGCACACAACCCTGGAGTTTGTGACTGCCTAGAAATCACGGGGACTCCTGGGGAGAGCTGGGAGTTCCTGTCCCAGCTGTGCCCGGTACTGGTCTCAGTTTCTCAAATGATGCCAGGCTCAGAGCTACTAAATAGTTAGGGGGCCCAGGAAGAAAGAGGAAGAGTCCTGAAGGAAGCGCTGAGTGACCAGATGGCCTCTCCAGTCCCAACCTCAGTCGGGGACAACGGGGGGCATTATCTTCTCTCCAGCTCCAGTACCAGTGCCAAGCTGCTGGAGGCATAGCCACAGCTGGGACTAATTCCAGGTACATTCTATAGGTGGCATCATGCTACTGGAAATGGCCTCCTTAGAGGGAAGAGGCTCCCTCTGTGGCATCTCCAGGCACTGGGGAAGCCAAGGCAAGGTCGACACAACCCCAGTTCAAACTGCCAAGAGAGGGGCACTTGAGGCACCCGTGGAGTGTGAGAGGAGGAATCGTTCTCTCAGACTCTGGGGGCCACTGGTCCAGATGCATAGGTTTCTTCAGGACCATCAGCCTCTGGCAAGACTCTCTGGGAGTCTCATGCCCATTGCAAACGGTGGGAAGAAAAGGCCTCAGCCCAGTACACAGTGGGGAGCGATAGGTGAGCTATTGGGGTCTCCAACAACATTCACTGGCAAAGCCATGCTGTGCCACCCACCCAGCTGGCAGGAGAACTGTCACCACACCACTGAGGCTCCTCCCCGGTTGGCAGACAACCTGACCAGGGGCCATTCCCTTGTCCAGACCCTCGCCTGGAGGAGGCCAAAACTCTTCTCCAGGTGGGCAAGGAAACCGGCCAGAGTGAGGAGGGAAAAGGCAAGCGGTGCAACAAGCTGGAGATAGGACTTGGGGGTCAAAGACTTACGCAGGAGCCCGAGATGGCCGAGGCTCCACCCTGGCCAACCTCCCCTCCCAAAGACACCCCTTGCGGCCCCTCCCCCTCGCAGCTGTCTGATCCGGCCTCCTTGGGCCCAATCGCGTAGCTGGGCCGCGGACCCGCCGGGCCTGTCACTTCGGGCAGCATTTAGCCTGCCGTCCAGGAGCAGGCAGGTACAGAGGAGACGCTGAGAGGGGTGTGACAGCGATGCCTCTCACCGTTCCCTCCCGCCGCCCGGCTGGCTCCAGGCTGCCTGGGACGCCCGGGCACCGAGCCCGTGGGTCCTCGCCGCCTGGGCCACACGCAGCTCCCTCTTCTCGAGACCCGGCCTGGGACCTCCGCCAGGCCTGGCGCCGAGGAGGTCGGAGAAATGGGGCGCAGGATCTCAGCTGACGGCACCATGGGCCAGGCCTCGGGAGACAGCTGAGGGGGACCCTGAACCTCCAAATCACTGTCCAGGTCTCTTTCCTCCCCACCCCACCACCTTCCAGGCGTTCGGCTAGGTTTCTCGTGATTCTGGGCCTTTGCTCAGACTCAACACAGACTGGCTCACACAATTTTTTTTAAACAAAAGCAATTAGATTTCAATCCCGGTTCATTTGCATTTGCACCTCGGAAGCAGTGGGGAGGGAGTGGGAGGGAAGGAGTCGGGAAACTGGCGGCAGCGGGTTACACCTTCCGAGAGCCACAGCTGGCCCGGGCTGCCATTGCGCAGTCCACATCTGGCCCGGCCGCGCGGTAGCCGCGGCCCCCTCCCCGCCCGCTCCCGGGGCCCGCGCGCCGCAGCCCGCTCGGTGGCGCGCTCATCGATCGCCGGGGCCGCGGCCGGGCGAGCGGAGAACAAGGTATAGCCTGTATTTAGGTTCCTGCCCTTATATGGCGATGTGCGCGAGCGCCAGCCGAGCGGCCGCACCATATAAGGACACGCGGAGGGCGCCGGGCTGAGCTGGTGCGAGCTCATTGGCCCGCGCGTCTCTCAGCAACCGGCTCTCACGAGTGGAAACGAGCCAGCCGCCCCCGCCCGCTCCCCACCCCCTCCCTTTCTTTCTCCCCCAGCGTCCCCGCCTCTCGTCTCGGCACCCCTCTCCTTGCTTACCCCCATTTTTGCCTGACCCTCTCCCCAAGTTTTCTTTTCGCCGTTGTCCCCCTCCCCCTCGGCCTCGTTGTCATTCTCTTCCTCCCGCTCGGCCTGTCCTCGCCCCCTTCGCGCAAGCTCCCACTTCCATCCCACGCACCCCCTCCCCAAACCTCGGCGAACGGAGGCGGAGGAGCGGGAAGGCCCGGATGCGGGAGGGGAGCTGGAAGGGGTGTGTGTGTGTGTGTGTGTGTGTGTGTGTGTGTGTGCGCGCGCGCGCGCGCGCGTCGCTGCTGCAGTTGCTGCCGCAGCATCAGGTCCACCGTGTGCACGCACTGGGCTCTGCGAACAGTCCGAGTCTCCCCTCCACCCGCAACACACACACGCTCACCTCCCCCGCCCCAAAGGTAATCAGAGCAATTAGCTGCCGAAGAAATGTGCTTGCGGAACTAGGGATGTGCTAAACCACAAACAGTCCTAGGTACCACCAAATTACCATCCCCCAGGGTGTCCCTTCGGGCTGGATTTCTGAATGCAATCATAATAATGATAAATCGATGTCTCATTTAAAGCTTATTTTAAAAACCTGCCAATCGTTCTGGGGGGAACGCTGAGTGCGGGAGAAAAATGTACTGATAGAGCCACCCTCGGGTTTGCAGGCACAACGCAGTGCATTGGTGGTTGCGGGATGCAGGTCAAGTGCTCAGCTCTGGGCCCACCCGCTGGACGGGAGCCCGAGGAGGGAGAAGACGTCGCTATTCCCGTGGAGATGAGGCTCCGGTTCCCCTAAAACTCAGGCAGTAAACGCACAGCGGTTCCCGGGGCTCCCCTCGGCCCCTCCCTCGCGTTCAGAGGCGCGCGCACGCGCACGCACGCACAGGTGTCCGGCTGTCCCCTCCCGAGTGGTAACCGGTTCCGAAGCGCTAGTCCTCCTAGCGACGCCGAGGCAACCAGAGCCACCGCCTCGGGGACTCGCGCCTGTCCCCAGGGGAACCAAAGGGGACGGCTAAGACAACCCTAGCGCCCTGGGACCGAGCTTGCCTCTAGGGCTGCCGCCTAGCCCAGGCATTGAGCGATGCCCCCTACTGGGAAGCCTGTGCCTGGAGCCTGGCGCAGGTGGGGGTCGCATAGGAGACCTGGCTCGGGTGGGGGATGGGGAACGGAGAACGATGACCCGCGTGACCTCTGCTCGGTCTCGGGCATCCTTCTTCGCCTTCGCCCTCTTTCCCTTCTCAAACTCAAATCCCCGAACCTGGCACCTCCCAGGGGAAGATGGCAGAAGTGGGCTCTGCCAGGGAACGAGGGTGCGAGATTGGGGAGGGCGCTGCCTGCTGGATGGAGTTTGTTTTGGCCGCCGCCTCCTCCTCGCTGTTTCTGGAGAAGGAAGCGCCGTGGCCGCAGCAGCCCTTGGTGCCAGCACGTATCCCTCCCTGACCTTGGCTGAGCTTTGCTACCGCGGTATCTTGCCTAGCAGAAAGCACAGTTTTCCTTCTGCGCAGGGGCTGGGGATGCCCTCGGGGCAGAGGGTTTGTCTGGGTCGGCGCCCAGAGCTGGACCTTTGCCATGCAGACCTCTCTGAGCACTGGAAAATCCGTGGATACCCGGTTGCAGCCTCCCGGTGCTCCCACATAGCCCATCCCTGCCCCGCACCTGCCCACGCCCATTTAGGCAGTTCATTCATATTAAATAACCATCCCCAAGTTTCTGGGTGTTCAGGTAGGTGGATACCTTCGCCCAGCGGGGGGATACCTTCACCCAGCGAGAGGAAGGGGAGGGGGGAGGGAGGCTCCCAGATGTTCTCCCCGCACAGGGACGTGTCTCCTAATTGTGCCTCTTCTTCTCTACTCTTAAACCGCAAGAGCAGAAGCCATTCTCGAGTCTGGAAACCCCTTTCCTTGACCTGTTGGCTCTTTGTCCCTGCCCTCTGATTTATTGAATTTGAAATTTCACCAGCAGCGGTGAAATCGCTGGAGCTGAGTACGCGGTTGGCGGGAGGCGTGAGAGAAACTTGCAGATAGGGAAAAATAAAGTCCCAATTTACAGATACACTTCTTCCCGGCCAGCCCGCCTCACTACGGCCGGGATTGTTCGGGATTGGAGTAAGAGGGGGCTACGGACCCACTCGACTGCGCCAAGTGGTTCGGGCTCCGGAACCCGACCCCACCCGTGGGTCCTCTGTTCGCACTTTTCGTTTTTTCCCCAACAATACCAGCCTTGGGGCTCCGGGGGCAATTTCCGTCCCGCCCTGGTGCGCCCCCAGGCCCTGTCCTGAGCCTGCGCCCCGGACAGGTTCTCCAGCTCGCTCTGGACGCCCCTCTCCAGAGCCCGGGCTCCCCTTGGCGCCCAGAGAAGCCTGCTTGGGCCCGGGTGCCAGGGAGCTGCAGGGTGACCGCGGGCCCCTCTCCGGCGCGGGCGGCCCTTGACTGGGCAGAGGCGGGGGTCGGGGAGCTGCTCTCTGCAGAGAAGAGGGTGGGCTCGCGGCACCTGCTGAGCTGCCGCCGCCGCTTCGGCTCATGGCGCCGAAGGATCCACCCGGATCTTCTCTGCGGAGTTCCGGGCTTGGGTCATTTTGCAGTCGGCACGCACACATATTTTTAATTTATTTTTTATTTTTCACCGGGGGTGGGGGGCTGTGGGGGTCGTCAGGGCTGGCCAGCCCAGCTCCAGCGCCGGGGTGGGGGTGAGGACAGTGGGGCGGCACGCGGTCACCGAGGTCAACAGCCCATTAGCATTGCCCCACCCGGGCACCGCGACCTCGCGAGGGCACGGGGCATGCGGGGTGGGGGACAGACCGACAGCGCCCTCCCTGCACTGTCCCCCTGCCACCCCCCACTCCTGCTCCCTCCGCCGCTAGGTAACCGCCCCTCCCCCTCCCCTCTCTCCCCCCGCTTCGGCCCCAGATCCCCCGGTGCCCACTAGGGTCCCGGCGCCCGGGCGGAGAGTCCCAGGGAGGGGAAGGGAGTGGGGCTGCGGGTGGGCTGCGGCGCCCGCCCCCCGCCCGTGGCAGCGTGGCGACTGGCGCCGCTTTGGCAGCCATTTTCTGCAGCTGCCGCGGCCGGGGCTCTGCGGAGTGAGGCGGAGGCTGCAGCCGCCAGACAGAGGCGGCGGGGACAGAGGGGCGCGGGGTCACCGGCGGGGGGGGGTTATTCGGTGGCCGGAGCGGGGGCTAGGGGCGTGCAGTGTCGCCGGCGCCTCCCGCCCCTCCCCCTGCTGCATTGCAGGCGGAGCGCGGCCGCTCCGCGTGGCGAGCGCCTGCGATCCCACCCTTTCCCCGCCATCTTGTACCCGAGCTGGCGCCTTCCCAAAGAGGAGCTGCGTTAGACAAAGCCCGCCCTGGGCCCGCGGGGGCCCCTGCAGCCCACCCGGGCTGGGCGGTCTGGGGGCTCCCGGGCCCACGCCCTCGGCCCGCCCCTCCTGGGGGGCCGGCACACCCCCTCCCAAGGGGGGCTCCGCGTGCGACGGCCACTCGCCTAGCCTCAGAGGGTCAGCGGGGACCCCCACATCGGTTGCCAGGCTGGACCCGCGCCTTCGCCGCAGCCCACCCTTGTTGCGGAAAGGGGGGTCCCCCGCAGGCTGGGCTAGTGACAAGAGCTGGATACTCTTGTAGCCTCGAGTCCCTTCTCTCTTCTGGTTGGGTTGGTTGGGAGATCACTAATTCTGGAGCCCCCACCTACCCGTAGTGCCAACCTCACGCCCTCGTTTTTCTCCTGGGAACCTCAAAGAAGACCGCAGCGTGGGCGGCTCTCGATACCCCCCTAGCTGCTCAGCAGCTGCTGCAAACGGGAGATTCGGCACTCCAGTTTTCTGGGATGGCAGTGCTGTTGCCCCAACACCCCAGCCCCCCGCCGCTTGCTCAACCCCTTCCCTCAACGCCCCTGCACAGGACTTCCTGACCTAGGGGTTTGTGGCGTGTGTGGGGGAAGATGAGGCACCCCTTCCTCAGCCTCGAGACCGCGGGAGAACTGGCTCCCGGCAGCCTACTCCGTCAAGTGCCACGCTACTCCTTGGTAGGGGATTTTCTCCCTGAAGACTCCATTTTCCCATCCCCAAGTCCCCAGACCCTGGGGCGCCCAAGGTCTCTAACAGCTGGTTGGTTCCTCCCGACTGCACATCCCAGGCTGGGGGTGGGGGGAGGAGCACATGGCCACCGGTTCCTGCACCCTCTCTTCCCTTCAACAGAACCCCTAGGGAGTCCCCATCTCCCAGCCCACCTAGACTCCCAGGAGTGTCTGACTGGAAGGGACGGTGGTGGATGAGGAAACAGGCTGGGAGACGGGAGTGACTGGTGCAAGGTCATTCAGAAGGTGAGTGGCAGAGCTGGACTCTTCACACACCCCCACCCCTCCCCTTATTTCTTTCAGATACCAAGATCAAAGCCCAGGCTCGCTGTGGACGGGGAGCTCACTTCTCCAAGTACTCTTGGCCAACGACGGGACCGCGGCAGAGGGGGCTGGGCACCGGAGGGGTGAGGAGCTGCCAGACTGCTGGTTCACACCCGAAACTGGGTTTCCCCAACCGGACGCCTGCTGTCCCTCCCACCCCCATCCTGCGGGGTCTCCTTCGAGGGTGGAAAACAAAGCATCCCAGGATGGCTTTGCCAACGCTACTGGCGGGGCGCAGTCCTCCCCCCACCAATGCCTGCCAGTCCGCGTGGATTCCGAGCCCGGCTCCGGAAACCAGTCTGACCACTTCGCCCATTTCCCAAGCCTCCCCAGGCGGCCGGCGGCCGGCTCTCAGGGTGGGGTGAGCCCAGCTCGGCCGCAGCCTCCGCTGCCCCAGCGACGAATGGATTTGCCCAGAAGGCGGCCGTCAAAGGGACACACCCGGCCGCACTCTGGGGGCTTCCGGTCGCTCCCCACCCCGTCTCCCCCCATCATGAAAACTGGTGGTTGGAAGCTCCACTCCCGGGCCGCGTCGGCTTTCATCCGCTGGGTCAGCTGCCGGCCCGACGATCCGGCGCAGAGCTTCCTCCTGACCTTGCCCCATGCGCACTGTCCCTGACGCGGCTGCCCTGGGGGCGCTTACAGTCGGGTCGGGACACCGAGCTGAGCCCCAGAATCGAGTGTGAACCCTTTAGACGGTGGCTGTTGCGTGGGATCACAGTGTTGCCCGATGCGACGGAGGTGGCAGAGGAGGGACCGACCTCGAGGGAACCGTGGGCGGGAAAGGCCAGAGCAGCCCCACCGAAGTGGGAAGATGGACATGTGGCACTAAAGTCCGCCCTGCGCATGTGTTTCAAAGGCTCCACCAGCAATGCACCAGGATGCCCCAAGAAAGCAATGCGCCCCACGTCCCGCCCGCGGCTCCAGTCGATGAGAACACCCTAGAGGGCAGGGCTCGAGCTGCCCAGGTACCACCTGTCACGTGGCGCCAGCGCTGGCGCGCGCCAGCTACCCACTAGCCGAGGGCCGGGATGGTGCGTGGCGGCTGGCCTGCGGTCCCGGCCGGGTGCGGAGCTGCGAGGCGGCGGCCGCGGGGGCGAGGAGGGAAGATGGCCGGCCGCCAGCGTCGCCCGCCAGGCCGGGGCCGCGGAAGGACAGACAGGCACGTAAGGTGGAGGAGAGCCGCTACCCAGCTTTGTCGAGAGGCCCGGGCCACTCCTAGTGCCCGGCTGGGGCGGGCGGAGCCAGCTTTGTCGAGTCAGCAGGGTCGAGTTGCGGCCGGTGTGCTCCTTCACCGAGCCCCGCCCCTTCCCATCCCCACCTTGCTTTTTTAGGGGGAAGGGCAGGGCAATCAGCACCCACAGGCAGTTGTTGGTGTTGTGCTTGGGTGTCCTCCCGGATCAGCCCACCCCTCCCTGCTCCCAGATGCTTCCCCTCCCCCATCGCGTTAACTTGGGGAAGGGGCCGAGCAATCTGCCCTTGGAGCACCTCCCATCTCCCCACAGACGGCGGCGTAATAGCTGGCTTATTCCTTCTAGGTATGGCTGAAAGGTTTTAAAAAAGCAGGTGGGAGTGGGGTGGGGGGTGGGGGTAGGGTATGGGAAGAACCAGGACAAGGTACTAGTTACTCTTTCACTGCAGGCTAGGCAGAGGCCGTCTCCTTTCTGAAGGCGTTTAGGGTGGACGTGGGGTGTGTGTGTGAAGGATCCAAGGGCGAGGGTACAGGTCACTTTCAACAGACCACGGCAGAGTGGGGTTGGGGTGTCAGTCCCGTTTGCTGGGAAACCCTACTGCCAAGGCTGTATCCCCCAGAGCTCCCAGCACTTGGAGCCCTGCCCCTGAGGGCACAGCCCAGAAGAAACCGGAGGAAGTTGCAGAGAAGCTGGATTTAAAAGTGGTGAAGGAGGGCTTCCCTGGTGGTGCAGTGTTTAAGAATTCGCCTGCCAATGCAGGGGGCACGGGTTTGAGCCCTGGTCTGGGAAGATCCCACATGCCATGGAGCAAATAAACCCGTGTGCCACAACTACTGAGCCTGCACTCTAGAGCCCATGAGCCACAACTACTGAGCCTGTGAGCCACAACTACTGAGCCCACGTGCCACAACTACTGAAGCCCACGCGCCTAGAGCCCGTGCTCCGCAACAAGAGAAGCCACCGCAATGAGAAGACGGCGCACCGCAACGAAGATAGCCCCCACTCACCGCAACCAGAGAAAGCCCGCACACAGCAACGAAGACCCAACGCAGCCAAAAAATAAAATTAATAAAATAAAAGTGATGAAGGAGGAGCAGTCAACAATTAGCACCCCCTAGAGTGGGCAGAGCAGGACACCTTGGACTCTTAGGCCCACTGTGCTGGGGAAATCATGGAGCAATTCCTGCTTAGGTCGGAGGGTGACCTGAATGACCTCTAGAGCCTCTGCCTACAAGATTCCAGGGAACAGACAAAACAGAATCATGGCCCACAACTGGGCCCAGTTTTGCTGGAGCTGAATTTCTCCAGACTTCACAGTTCCATGGCAGGACCCTGTGAAATAACATGGGAAGTGCCTGGTACTTAGTAGGTACCCTGATTAAAAGAGTAATGGAAAGGCAAATCTTTAATTTCCATCTAAGTGTTGATGTCTTTATAGTCCTCTTTGTCATCATGATTATAGAGAAGCTTCCTCAAATGCACCTCTGTTCCTCTGTTCCCAGCACTGTTCTAGGCCCTGCACCAAGGGCATGAAGAAGGTGCCTATGAATTCCCATGTGTCACTAGAGTGGAGGCAACAGCAGTAGGAAACCAGCATCTCCAAGAATGGACTGTCTTCCCTCTCCCCCATCCACCTTCTCTCCTTGGTGGGGGATTCCCCAGATAAAGTGAGAGATGTCAGCTCCATTTCAGGAAGTACATGAAGGTTATCTGCTCCAGCCTGCTCATCTGCTTCCCCTCACAGTTATTAGGACACTCCCAATACCTTCCCTGGAGCAGCAGGCCAGGGAAGAAAGGGGCAAAATCAGAACGAACAGAAGAGAGAACGTAGTCCCATTCACCAACCGCCTGAGGTTGCCATTAACCCAACGGGCTGCCAGTTACAGAGGACATCCTTCTAGGGCAGGTTGAGCAGGAGGTCTCCAGGCCGGTAGCTGGAGAGACTGCAGGTGGGAAGGTGGGGGAAGAATTATTACACCTACCCTGGACCCCCTAAGCCTCATCATTCTGCACAGTGGGACCTCCCTCAGCTTTAGATGCCATTCTGGTAATCGGGCATCTAGGCTTTTTTTTAACTCACTCTCTCAATATCTATCCATCCATCCACCCATCCACCCACCCTCCTACCTATTCACCCAACAAAGATTTCCTAGGCACCTTCTCCGTACTGGTCAAGCCCAGTGCTCAGAGTTACAGATAAAACACCTGGCTTCTGACCTCATGGAGTTTAAAGCCTGGGGTGAGAGGATACAGTAATAGAAAAGCCGCACACCTAATGTAATTTACAACCTTGAAAATTGCCCGGGAAGAAGTGTTTGGTGCTATTGAGAGCATATAACAGGTTCATTTGGGGTTGTGGGCTGTAGCAAAGGCCAGGATGGAAGTTGCCTGAACAACTCTGGCTTCTGGTTCAGGATTTTTAGGGTTGTCCACTCAGCCCATGAGGATGTGACCAAAACTTAAGCATTGATGGAGTAGCCATGGAAATAGAATGACCATGACGTGAGGTCGGTGAATAAAAATCCTCTGTCAGCTCTCAATTGCGGGAAAGAGGAAGCTACAAAGAAATTCAGGCATGAGGAGAGGGGAGTTTATTGCCAGGTCTGTAGAGCAGATGTGGTAACCGGCAGCTCCTTATTTTGGAGGCTACTCTAAAACTGTGTTCAACTTGGGGGGCCTCCAGAGGACTGAGCCAGTTGTGGAACAAGCCAGGGTGTTTAGATCTGAACCAGAACTTGAGCGCTCCAAATCTCATCTCAAACTGTCTCTTGTCCAGTTTGCGTTGAGAGTGGACCACAAATCGGGGACCACAGGCAGAGGGCTTGTGGTCTTGGATGCTTCACTAGCTAAAGTGTGGGGCCCGAGCATCATTGTATCCACCTGTAAAATGAGGGGGTGTTTCCTGGAGTCTCTCAGAGGCTTCTTCCAGCTCCATCCTTGTGATGACTGTATGGTCCCAGGAGCAGTGCACTTTTTGGGGTTCATCTCAGTTCACAGCTGGCACCTCTGATGTGTAGGTGGCTGTGGCTGTGCTGCCATTCCTGCCGGGGGGCATCCTGACCAGACACTGTGTGTGTGCAAAGACTCCCGAGGGAGCAGTGTGGCACCGGGGTTAGGAGCCCAGGCTACCTGAATCCAAGCCCTGGCTCCACCACTCACTAGCTCTGTGACCTCAGGCCAGGTACTTGACCTCTTGAAGCATCCATTTCCTCGTGGGGGTAATAATAGTTTGTATTGCATCAGGTTATTGCGAGGATTAAAAGAGAAAAAGCATGTAAGGGCTCTCCCGTGGAGCCTGGCTCAGTGAGCAATCTATAATTGTGAGTTATTGTCATTATTAGGTCATGGGGACACCAGGCAGCTGGTGTCACTTTTGGCATCTGACCTAAACTCAAGGTGATGATGAAAATTATGAGAGAGAGAGAGAGAGAAAAAAACAAAATACCTCACAAGTCAAGACAAAAGCAATCTTTTTCATAAAAGATAGAAGAGTAAAGACAAAGATCAAATCTAATAACTATAGACTATTGTTTAGACACACAGAGAGAAAGGGAGATGCCTTTCCCACCTCCCAATCCCATGAGCAGGTGGGAAATCATGCTGACCTGGGGGGACCAGGGGACAATCCCTGAAAAATCCTCTGCCTGAACTTTTACTCTTTTCTGAGGCTGGGTTGGGGGACATGGAGAGAAAGGGAGCAGCAGAGACTTATAACCTTGTAAACACAGCTCATTCATTCAGTAACTATTTATCCAGGCCTTTCAGACACTGTGCTGGAGAATGATGGTGACAAAGACACAGTCCCTATTAGTGAGAGACGTAAGGTGACAGAGACACAGGGATCCCTGCAGGGCATGACACAGCACACAGGTGCGGCCTGGAATTCTGGGCATGTTTTTGGTCAGCTGGTGGAGGCGCCTCACCCTAACTGGGGACTGGAAACCTGGAGGAGGCTTCTTTCCCATCCAAGTTAATTTCTGGGCAGCTGTGTGGTTGCAGGGCAGGTGGAGAGATGAGAACCATCTCGTGGCTGAAGAAGGTTCCATGTTCCTGGCTCAGGGCTGGCTAGAGAAAGGGACTCTTGCATTGTGGGCTTCCAAAGCTCCAGGGAGAAAGCTGGCCAGCTCTGCATTTGGAAGAGAGAGAAATGGGCAGCCTACACCTGCCAAATCTGCGAGGTGCTTCAGGAAGGGCCCCCCTTGAAAGCATTATTTATAGATCTGACCGTTTGCCCGCTCTTATCTTGATGATGGGAATTTGGGACAACAGGTCACAAGTTGGTGTCTTCCTTTGTCAGCAATCCATTCAACATGGCAATTCCCTTACCCTTCACACAGGCATGGGCGACACGAAGAGATGGCTCGCCTGCAAGAGACCCAGCTGGTCTGGAGTTGGAGGCACATTTCATTTCTCCAGCCAGCTGGGGAGGCAACTGGAGCAGACCTGGAGATCGCCTCTAATGTTTTAAATGTCAGTATGGTCCCTACTTGCTGACTTGCCAAGATTTGATCAGCTAAATTGGCCTGTGTGGTATGTTCCCTGCAATGCACAGTGTGTATCTGGATCTTCAGCAGTGTCACCAGGGAAGCTAGATGGCAGTAAACAAATTTCAGTGGTTGTGGTTCTGGGGTAAGCCTTTCTCTTACCCCTTCTGAGCTACTTCCTGTCTCATTGGGGCTTGCAATTCAAAAGGGTTCTCTCCTTGGGCCCTAATTAGGTTGAGGGAGGGACCAGCTCCATTTGGGATGCCACAGCCACCTCTGCAAGCTTCTTGGGCCCAAATAACGCCAGCTTTTGGCAGGGACAAAGGTCAGGCCTAGATTGGGGTCTTCCCAGTGTTTCCAGAGTCTCATATGTGCCAGGGAAGAAACCAAATTATGAGCTAAACTAACCCAAACTCCCAGAGGTTTTCCTTCCTTCATTCATTCACTCACTTTTTCACTCATAACTTGGCCAGCCAGGCAGCATTTATTGCCTGATTTTGGTTGGCCTTGTTTCTCTCCCATTACTGGGAGGCAAGTCAGAGAACCGAAAGGCAAGACTCTTTTCGAGCATGTTCTGCGATTGAATCGAGATGGGAATCCCCGGACTTCCCTAGTGGTCCAGCAGTTAAGACTCTGCGCTCCCAATGCAGGGGTCCCGGGTTCAATCCCTGGTCAGGGAACTAGATCCCACATGCCACAGCTAAAAATCCGGCACGCCACAACAAAGATCCCGCATGCGGCAACAAAGACCCGGTGCAGCCAAAGAAATAAATATTAAAAAAAAAAGAAGATGGGAATCCCCAGGTCAAAATGAGGAGGGCAATCTGGGGGCCCAGGGATGCTTTAGTTTTAGAATCTCTTCATGAGAAGCGTGACTGAGTGTTTCTGGGGCCCACGCAGTCTCTGGGAGCTGGACCCACACTTGGCCTGTCAGCCTGCTGATGTTCACAGAACTCCTGGCTTGTCAGGTCTGGAGGGCAGCGGTGGGGAGACCTCGGCTCTAGCACTGTGCCCAGCTCATAGTACTGAATATAATCAAATCAGACACACATACACACACAGAAACCTAAAAAAAACAAAAACAAATGATGACAAAATAATTCACCCCTTCCAATCTACCCTCCCCCAGATGAAATTAAAATGACCAGGTGTGGGAATTCCTTGGTGGTCCAGTGGTTAGGACTCTGTATTTTCACTGCCGAGGGCCTGGGTTCAATCCCTGGTCGGGGAACTAACATCCCACAAGCTGCGTGGCACGGCCAAAAAAAAAAAAAAAAAAAATGACTAGGTGACCAGATCAATTACCAAATGACTGAGCAGGGATACACAGGCTGTATCCCTGAGACAGTCATATGAACAATCGAAGCTTCTTACTGTCTCTTTGGGGCTAACACTACCCTGGGACATTCTTAAGCCTATCTCTAAGCAAACCTTACAGCAGTCCCTGCACAAATTTCCTCCAATTTCACTGGTGAGGATACTGAAGCCCAGAGAGGTTCAGAGATTTCCCTCCCTCCCTCCCTCCCTTCCTTCCTTTCTTCCTTCAACAAATAGCTCTGGTGCACTTGCCAAGTTCTGGGAGCTGAGAATAAAGGAATGAGTAAGACAGACACTGATTTGCTGTCATGGTGCTTACACTCTATTGGGGAAAAGGGGAGGCAGACAAGCAAACAAATCAAAATTTCAGCTAAGGTTGCCTCTGCTCTAAAGAAGCAAAACAGAATAATATAATAAATGGAGTAACTGGTCATGGAAGGCTTCTCTCAAGAGGTGGCATTTAGAAGACCTAAATAGTAAGAATAAACCAGCCTTGGGGAGCTCTAGGGGACAGGACTGCCAGCCCCAGGGCACAGAACTGGTAAGTGCAGAGCAGCTGGCCCACGGAGACAGGTTTGCCCGACTGCCTAATCCTTCCTCTTTCTGCCACATCCTGCTTCCTCACATGGCCAAAGAGTAAGGTTGGGCTCTGCTGTGCGGTGTGAGCAGCCAGGCTGAGCTGGAGGCGGCCATGACCTGTGAAACTCGGTGGCTATGGGCCCACCCTCCTGGACCCCCATTCATTTGTGTTGAGGTTATGGGGTGAAGGGTTAGAAAATAGGCCTTCAAGTTAGTCGGCAAGGGACGGTCAAGTTGCCCAGATGTTCTCAGCTGCTGGAGAGCTGGGTCTCAGTCTCGCCCGCATGGGAGGCTCTTCTGATTCTTCCCAGCCCCACTACGAGGCTCCAGTGCCAGCCAGCACTTGTCCCCAACCCCAAAGGGGAGGCTCCAAATTGCAAGAATAGTAAAAGAACTCTCATATATTCTTTATCCAGAGTCACCAGTTATTTACACTTGCCCCATTTGCTTTATCATTCTCTTTCTCTCTTTTCCCCATAGTTTTTCTGAACTATCTGAAAGTAAGTTGGAGACCTTGTACCCTTTTATGCCTAAATACTCTACTGTGTTTTTCCTAAGAACAAGGACATTTTCTTACACAACCACTGTACAGTTATCAAAATCAGGACGTTTACCATGGATGCAATATTATTTTCTAAACTACAGTCCACATACAAATTTTGTCAGTTTTCTCAATGCTCTTTCGAGGCAGTTTTTTTTTCCTTTTCCAAGAGCCAAACCAGGACTGTGAATTGCATTGAGTGTCCTGTCCTTTTAGTTTCCTTAAGCTGGGACAGGGACTTCCGTGGAGGTTCAGTGGCTAAGACTCCACACTCCCAATACAGGGGGTCTGGGTTCAATCCCTAGTCAGGGAACTAGATCCCACATGCATGCTGCAGCTAAAGATCCCGCATGCAGCAATGAAGATCCTGCACGCGTCAACAAAGATCCTGCGTGCCGCAACTAAGAACAAGCGCAGCCTAAATAAATAAATATTAAAAAAAAAAAAAAGGTGGGGTCATCTCAATGGGCACATGCCTTTCTCCTTAAGCTGGGACAGGGCCTCTGGGTTCCTCAGCCTTGGCATTTTGAAGAGTAAGTGTCTGATATTTATTTCTACATGGTTAGATTGGGGCACTGCATTTGTGGCAGAAAAGTACTGGAGTGATGCTATATCCTTCTCAATGCATCGTATCAAGAGGCACAAGTCAGTTTGTCCCCATATTGGTGACACTAACTTTGATCCCTTCCAACCCAGTGTTTTTTTGTCAGTTGGTTTCTTTCAGCCTTTTGTGTCTCTCTCCTTACCTGTACGGGTTTCTCTCCTCATCTGCTTCTGTCTCGCTCTCTTTCTGTTTCTGTTATGATCATTCTCCATTTTCTTGTGCTGGTCCTTTTGGTATCCTTACCTCTGGGTCTGTCTCTCTCTTTATCTCTGGTCCTCTCTGGTTTCCTTTTCTCCCTGCTGCCGCCTCCACCCTTGATTTTGGTCCTGTGTCACCATTCTCTCTCCAAAGTACTGAAAGGCATGCAAGACCACTTAGACCTGCCACCAGACCGACCCACAGCTGAAGACCAGGTGTGTCCTCGGATTCCTAAGAGGAATCATATGGAACTAATGAGAGGCTAGACCTTTGAGGCATCGTAGTTTACCCAGGTGGAATCTCATGGTCCTTGGAACTCATCTCTGGGCCCATGAGAAAAGGCACGCTCTAGAGGAAGAGGGATTCTGCATAAAATTTCCTCTTCTTGCTGTCCGACTGCCTTCTGCCCATCCATATGTCATCCCCCATGAGAGAGTGCACAGACCCCAAACTCCCCTCTAGACCCAGGGCTGAGGCTCACTGTGGTTAGGCCAGGACTGAGCAAATACCATCTTTCTGCCAAGGCAGAGCCAACTCAAAGCTCTGAGGTTAGCAGGTTTCTTGCCACCTCACGGAGCTGAGCCCACAACAGCCTTCGTCCCCACTTGGTCACTCGATTGGAAGAAGCCCAGACCCCGGGCTTCTTTTCTCTCTGGGTTGGGCCCCAAACCACAGTCAGAGAATAGAGGCCAGACCATGGCACCCAAGAGCAGCACACGCAGGGAGATCAGCTCAGTGCTTTGTGACCACCTAGAGGGGTGGGATTGGGAGGGTGGGAGGGAGATGCAAGAGGGAGGGGATATGGGGATATATGTATACATATAGCTGATTCACTTTGTTATACAGCAGAAACTAACACACCATTGTAAAACAATTATACTCCAATAAAGATGTTTAAATAAATAAATAGCAAAAAAAAAAAAAAAAAAAGAGCAGCACACGGCCAATCACTCATGGCTATGGCACTGAATTTTGAATTATGTTATCATTATTCCTATTATTAAATCCAACTTTATGGTGGGTGACTTGGGTGAGCACTGCTCCTCGTTGGAATGTACGTACCCACTTGTGTACGTACCCAGGGACTTTCTGCTCTGGTGGTTCCTCTGCAGTTATTTGTTTTCATCCTAGTCTACGGAAGTAGGCATCACTAAGGACCAGCGTGAAGCAAAAGGCTAAGGGAGGAAACAGTACTGGCTGCCCTGCCGCCCCGTCTAGTTCTTCCTGCCAGGCTAGGGCCCGGGCAGCATCCTCTCCACCCTCCAGTGCTCAGCAGCAGCAGCACCGCCAGGCCCAGGTCAGGGAGCAGTGTAGGGGCCGGCGCCACCCTCATCTGTGTCTCTTCAGGGGTCACAGGCCTAGGGGATGTCAGAGCCACCAAGGCTCTTGGCACTCAAAGGCCACCCAACCCTCTCATTTTGCAGATGAGCAACCTGGGGCCTGGGAAGGGGAAGTAATGGCACGGCAGTGGCAGAGCTGGGGCCAAATCCCAAGGCTCATGACTTCCACCTCAGTGCTCCTTCTGCCATCGCCCCTGGACTTCTCAGCTGCTGGCTCAATAACTCTCTCCCATCCCCAGACCTGTTGGCAGGCAAGAAAAATAACTCATGTGAGTCAAAAGCAATTTGCAAACATAAATAATTTTCAATGCCAGGAGAGGAGACAGTAGGAAGACGCATTGAAGGTTGAAAGGAACCTGGCCAGTCCTGAGTCTCCTTCACCCTGCCCAGTGCCTCCTCTCTCCCCTCAGCACTGATAGGAGAGTGGGGAGCACAAAACACAAAGCAGGAAATGGCTATAAGGATGTTCACTTCCGTTGTTCATGGGAGGGATTCTGCTTTCCAGGTTCTTCTCTCCCCACCCCCCAACATTCACATGATTTTGTAATCCCACCTCCTTTAGAGAATCAGAGGAAATTAGATGGTCTCCTGCTTGCATCTGGAACAGCCCAGGCCTCCTCCATCCGGCTGTATTCCTCCTTGTCTTCAACCCCAAAGAGCACTACTTCAACAAAGGATGGAAGACACGCCATTATTCTGTTACATTACTATAACCTCAGTGTTATATTACAAAGGAGCTGAATACGACTGTCCCGTTTTCTCAGTTTGGATGCTGCCTTACAGACCACCCAAGACCATCCTCTGATTTTGTGACAGGCATTTGCTCATCTCCCCAGGATGTTATGGCTTATTTTGCCCTGACAGCCAGCGAAGTCCCTTGTAAGAGGTTCCGGAGAATAGTGGTGGTAGTGAGGGAAGAGCCTGTGTCATTTCGGAGGGCTGAGAGCGCTAAGCACACCTTTCTAAAGCCCACCCCAAGGGGCTCTCTAAAGCAGAGAGAAACAATGAGAAACCAGATACCATGGAATTAGTGAAGAATTTCTCAGATGAAACAGGAAAGGGAGGAAATGCAGGGAGGTTTACATTACACCTGGCGCAGGTTGAAAGGAGTCAGGGCCAGTCGTTGGCAATATTAAACTCCATGGTGCGTTTGAAAGGATCCTTAGCTCAGGCAGCAAACGAGAGGCGTGCCTGCCAGTACGGGCTGCATTGCCACCACTCTCCTCCAGCCCTAAATGCACACGCACATGCACACTCACGCAGGCATGCACACGCACCTTGGACGTCCATTGGCAATGCCAGCTCTCTGCCCCTATCCAGATTTGAGAACTTGCAGATAATTAAGTGAAATAATAATTACAGGCAGCATTTGGTGAGTTTTTACTGTGTCAGGCCTTATCCACACAGCTTACGTTAAGACCACATATGAAAATAAAAAAGGGGTGTGTGCTGTGTCTTCTGCTTGTTGTTAACTCTGTGTGTGTGTGTGTGTGTGTGTGTGTGTTTTGGAGTAACATGCCCATATCTCTACTATTCTGAACCTCGTGTTAAAACAAAACTAAATACATAAGGACGAGGTGATTGCTGTGCTGTCAGGAACCGTATAATATGTACCACTAGCTAAATATGGAAATTAAACCATGAATCTCCTGGAACTGACTCAAGGATTATCCTTAGGGTCTGTTTCCCTAAATTCAATTACCACATAATTACCCGGAGTCTCCTGAAACTCACACAGATAGATCAGGTGAAGGGCGAGGGGGCAGCAGGACCCTAGAGCAGCTGAGTGCCTGAGTGTCTGACATCCGCTGGCGGCAGGGCGAAAAGGAGCAGCCTGAGTCCCCAGCCTCTGCTCTGCAGCTTTGTGGTCATGGGGGTTGAGCCCCTGGGGGTGGCACGGGGGTCTTTCTTGTGTCTGCTGCTAATGACTTGCAGTGCAGGAATCAGCATCACTGTCTGAAAGCTCCCATCTGTCTCTCTTTCTCTCACACACACACATACACACACACACAGGACTCTGTACACACACACACACAGACATACACACACACACACACACACACACACACGAGGCATCTGATTCTGAGGTATTTATCTAGGAACTGTGCACAAACTGTGGGAGTGCATGAAATACCCAAGACATGTCCCTTCCCTTCCAAATGCTCAAGGCTTTGTCCAGTTGGAGAATCGAGGTGCATGCACACAGGTATGTTGCAGCTAGCAACTGATTGGCGAGTTGCGGGGGTGGCAGTAAATACTGCAGGAGATCAGGCACAGCAGGCCCTAGTAAAGGCTGGAATAATCTAGAACAACCTCAGGGAGGGGATGGGACCTAAACTGGCCTCTGAAGAACCCACAGAATCCTGGAAGCTGGGAGCACAGCCCCTGGAGACAGACAAGGCTAGCTCAGAACCCACTATCTGCTCCCCTGTATACTGAATGTTTGACCTTGAATGGGTTACTTGAGCCTCTAAGCCTTCATTTTACCATCTGTGAGACAGGGACAGTGATAGGATGTAGCTCATGATGACGCCCTGAACAAGTGCCCCCACAGGTAGTGGGCACTCAATCCATGTTAGCTGTTAGCAGTAACTGCAAAGGGAAGAGAGGAAGAGGAGGGGGCAGGGGGCAGGGGGGTTTTTGAACTATGGCCACAGGAAATGGATACTTGCATCCAAGAATATCCGCCTTTAGTACTATTTCCTCTTTAGAGTCTTCGTCTTCTCAGATGAGCCGCAAACATAACTTGGAACCATAACGTGGAACAATAGAAGAAACTCGATTCAAAAAGCACGAGGATCTGGTTCTGTACGAGTGCAGGCGCAGCTCTTCTCTCTCTCCTGTCCCAATGCCATTCTTGGTGATCCAGGATAAAGCCGGAGAGGCTGAGGATGAGGTCCCAGGTCAGTGGGTAATCATCCACCAGGCAGGTAGTGAGGGCAGAATGCAGAGGGCTGGTGCACACTGGGTTAAGAGCTGGGCGGGGAGGGAAGGGAGAGGTAGCAGTCAGTTCAGAGGTAAACATCACCGGGTATCTGTCCCTTGGTCAAGCTGAGTCTCTCAGCCAGAAGTCGTTAGAAGGCATTTGGATCTGACATGAAATGTTAATAATGTTCCCTGGTAAAAAAAAATAACTCATATGTTTACTTAGGAGGTTTTCCAGAAGCGCTCAAGGCTCTTTCCCGACCCAGTTCATCCTCACTGTCATGGCACGTCTTTGAAGGTGCTGAGGAAACTGAGGTGTAGGAAGGGAAAGGGTTTTGGTGAGGGGAGTGGGTACTGCAACTGGATCTGTTCTGCCCTCCTTGTATGTTCTAGACTTTGTCGTTGGGGTGGGTGGGAATGGGGAGGAGCCTCAACTCAGGAGCCCAAGGTGGGCCAACAAATGGAGGGACCAATTCTGGTCTTCCACCACCCCTTTGTCTAGGTCTTGTCCCATGCTCACTCCACCCCCACCTGAAATCACAGGTGAAGGGCCCGCTGTCATGCAGCAGCCATTCTGTGCCATGCCAGCATACTCGATGTCACTACAATCACCGCACTCACAGGATCCATGTGGCTCAGTTCTCAACAGCTCCTCTCTCCTATTGGACTGAAACTTCCCTGTGGGCAGGGGCTGACCAAGTAGACTATTCAGGATCCAAATAGAGTTTCCAGATAACATCCAGGATGCCCAGTTCAATCTGCATTCACATAAACAATGCATTTTATATTATTTTTTAGTATTAGTATATCTCAAATATTTCATGAGACATACTAAAAAATTATGCATTGTCCATCTGAAATTCAAATTTAACTGAGCATTCTAGATTTTTATGTGCTCAGTCTGGCAACCCTAGCTCCAAAGCACCCTGGTAGGATCCAAGGATGGAGCTAACACTGAAGGGCTAAACTTGGCTCTTGTGAAAACGAGTTGGGAGAGGTGGTGCAGGCAACAAGGAGACCAGAGCTGGAGTCTGGGACCCAGCTGGTGCAGGAGGGAACAGCTTCTGAGGGATGGATGGATACACAATGCCCCTCTCTTTGCAATGAATCAGCTTCAGCCTCTATGCTCAAGGCTCAGCCCCATTAGAAAGGTTCATTTGGAGAAAAAACAGAGAACTTCGGGTCTCTGGGCAAAGTTAAGATCCCAGTGTGCAAGGTTAAGATCTCAGCTTCCTGCTTTCATTCTCTCCCCTGAACTTGGGGTCAAAGAGAGGGTTTAGGACTCTTATGAAGCGCTGGGCATTGACAGACATCTCTGCCCTGCATTAGGAAGAAGCAGTCTACACCTGCGAGAACTGGGGCTACTGGACTCTCCTCCCCTGTCCTGATGCCAGGGCCCCTGGCCCTCTTTGAGTGTTCCTGAGCTTTGGACATGTCTACGTCTGAGACATTAGGGTGGAGCGAGTTGCCGTGGGGCACCTCTCTGCTGGGTGAGAGCAGACCACCTGGTTGGTTCTAGAATCAGTACAGAACTGGGCAGTGGCCACACGAGCTGGACAAGCTGTTCTGTCATCAGAACCTCAGACTCTCATCCCACAGGGAAGCTCAACCCCTGTGGGGTCTGAATGGAACAAGATGCTCAAGTGGCCCCTGGCACATCCGAGGAGCCCAGCCAATGAGAGTCCTGTCCCTCCTGGGCCAGAAGGGGCCTTGGACACTCTTGAGTCTGGTGCCAGTTGGGCATCTCTGCTGCTCCTCCTGACCTATCCATCTACCTCTGTCCCATTGCTGATCTTCTGACCTGAGGTTCCAGGCTCTTCCTAGGACCATCCTCCTCGAAGACCTACCCCAAACGGTCCACCACCAGGACCAGTTTTCAAGGCCTCAGACCACCTGTAGGCCACAGCTTTCTGCGAATGGTAGTAGACAGGTTTCCTTCCCTGCCCACCAACAGTGCCATCCTCTACCTCCCCTACCCTGTTCCCCAGGCTCAGCCTCACAGAGGCCACCCACTGGGCAGGAGGGGTACCCCTAGGGGCTAAGGCTCACTCCCAAGTCACCAACTGTGCAGAACTGAACAAGGGGCTCCCCTTCCCACTCCTGATTTTTTAGTTCTCCTCTACCAGAAAAACAGGGAGATGAAGTCCACGCCTGGCATGTGCCTTTGTGTGCCAGCCAGTGGAGGACAGGCCCAATTCTAGTGCAGAGCAGGCAGTTGGCCAGGAGCAGTCAAGATTACCCCTCCCTTCATTCCCAGGGTGGCAAAGGGCATTCATTACATCGAGCGGGGAGGGGGGAGTGTTTAACTCACTCTAAAGGGGGCTGGGGTGATGGGGGTAGTGGGAGGGACAATTCACAAAAGCCAGGGCTAGAAACTCCCAACGGTTTTTTTTTTTGAACTTCCCTTCCCTCCCTCCCCTCCCCCCCACCCCCCTCCCCCGGCTAGGCTCCCCTCCCCCACCTCCAGCCGCTTGGTGGCCTGCAGCCAACACTGGCCACACTGTCCGCATTCAGGCCTCCTGCCCTCCTGGCCCTCTATCTCTTCCCCTGGCCTTCCCAACACTGCACTCTCTCGCCACCTCTCCCCCCTTAACAAACCCCCATTATGAACCGTGTTGACCTCTTCCGCCCGGGCGCCCAGCACAGGCTTGGCCCCTCAGTCCCAGACGGGCAGGCAAGGGGCTTGAGCGCCAGGAGCAGCCCCGCGCCCACCAGGCCGTCAGTCCCGTGGCCCCTGGCCCTGCTCGGCCACTCCAGCCAGGAAGATCGCTGCGTCTGCATAAAGGACGCAAGCATTCCCGGGTCTCGGCTTCCAGGCCCGGCGGAGCCGCACCTCGGAGCTCGGCCCACTCCCCTTGCCCCCTCGGGGCCCTTAACCCCTTCCTGCTTGGGGAAACCAAGGGCCCCAGCCTTGCCACCCAAAGCAGGACGGGTGAGATGGGATCCCGCATTTCCCCGCTCACTAAGGAAGTGGGGACGGGCAGGCCTTGCTCCTCTGGCCTCTTCCCCCTCCCACTCCCCATCCACCTCGCAGGAAGCCCCCCGCCCCCTGCCCTGGCCGCGTTCGCGGCGCCTCCAGTCGGAGCCTCTGGCCTGGTGGTTTCCGGGGAGAGAGGCTGGCAGAGAAAGAGCCTCGCAGCTTCCTCGGTGGGGCGGGGCCAGCGATGGCAGCAAGGGACGCTGGAGAGGGTGGGAGGATCCCCTCCCGGCTGAACCTGCCCTACCGGGCAGGGATTATTAGGAAGGAACACCCCTGCCACATCAGGGCCAGCGCCAGGGTGTGTTGCGCCCTGGGGTGGGGGTGGGGGCAAAGATCAGCAGGTGCCTGGCGGGCGCGGCGCTGGGGGCTGGCCCCACCCAAGTCTCCGCGCCGCTCGCGCACCCGTACACCCCTCCCCCCCACCACGCAGATCCCGGGTTTGCCAGCGCGGTGGGCAGCGAAGGCCTGAAAACTCTGAGAGCGGGGGCGACGCCAGCACAACCCCCCCGCAGGAATTCCCCTCTCCTTTGGAGAGCCTCTCGACTTCCGGGGAGCGGGGTCACTCCCCGGGTGCGGGCGCCTCTGCTCGCGAAACCAGTCCACTTTGCTTTTGCAAAGGTTTAAGCGCAAGTTGCGATAGGTTCCTCTACAACCTCGCCGCCCCCCCACCCCCGCCAGACCTAAGGCGGAAGCGGGATGGGGAGAGGGGTCCAGCCGCCTCCTGAGCCTCTGACGTTCGCTCTTCGCTAATCTCAAACAGCGAAAGTGCACCTTCAACATCTCCATTTAATATTTACATTCAAGCAGGTAATAATTGGAAGCTTATAGTTTAGACATTTCTAGTAGCAGCAGTTTCTAGAGAGCTCGTTTAGCCTTTTAACAAAAAAAATTTTTTTTTGCACATAGAAACAACACATCCATGTGTACAGTATCAAAAAATATATACCAAGGTTACTGGTATTGCAGTTCCTGGAAGGGGAGGAAATGAAATCAACCGAAATACTGAATGAACGGGTAGAAAGGTCAACAGAAAATAGTTTGTCTGATATAGAATATAACATGATCTAGAGAGAACTCCATAAATCTAGGTTTTTATATTTCAATATATAAATACCTACAAATAAATATATATATATCAGCCCGAAGGGGGTGGTGGGCCTTTTGAGCTCAAACAATACATTTCAATAATAACACCACGTACAAACGGGAGTAAAGTCTGCACTTGACAAGTTAGCACGGTTAAAATATAATACTATAACTCTTAGACCGCCTCGAGTGGCTGCCCTGTCAGTCCCGGAGGTCCACGAGAGAGGGGATGGGGCAGATGAGGGGCGAGACCCGCAGGCACGGCGTGGAAGGCGCCAGTGTGGGCCGGGCGCTCCGGACAGAACCCGGTGGAGGGGCGCGGTTGCCGCGGCTTCTGGCATTTTCGCGCTGGGGCCCGGCCCGGATCTCCCGCAGTTGGAGAGAGGAGGAGTCCGCCCCCAGGCCCCAGGTGTTAAGCCCCTGCGGGTACAGCGCTTCCCCTTCCGACGCCCTTCGGAAGGCTACACCGTCACGTACTCCTTGAACGTGACGGTGAGGCAGTTTGCGGTGACGTCGGTGATAATTATATTCCCAAAGAAGGGTTTGAACTCGCTGAGTGGCTCCTCGGGCTCGTCCTGGGCCTCGGTCGGAGGCTTCTCGGCCGCCGTTGCCGGCGCAGCTGCCACCGCCGCGGTTGCGGGCGCCTCAGGCTTCACCTGGAGGGCGCTGGGCGGCTCCCCGGCCTCGCCGCGCGTCTTGACGCAGCGCAAGTCTATGGGCTCGTCCAGGTCCGAGTCCAGCAGGATGACCTCCGGTTGCGGGAGGGCGGCAGCGGGGGGCACGTCCGCTGGGCGCTCGGCGGTGGGGCTGCCCCCCAGGCAGGTGGGGGTGCTAATGCTGCGCGCTGTCAGGCGCTTCTTGCAGGGCTCTCGCTCGCCGTGGGTCTCGGAGAGGCAGCGCTTGCGCGCGTGGGAGAGATTTAGGTCGACGGCGTGGTGATGGTGATGGTGGTGGTGGTGGTGGTGATGGTGGGAGGGCAGCTGTGTGCCGCGGGGCGGGTCCCAGGCCAGCAGGTCAGGCTTGGTGGTGAGCTGCAACGGCTGCTCGCCGAAGGCCTCCTTGGTCGGGGAGAGCTTGCGGGAGCCGGCCTCCTGGGGCTGCGGGTCCCCGGCCCCCGGCCCTTCCTCCTCCCTCCTCTTGGAGGGCGTTTCCACCTTCTTCTCCTCCGCCCCCGCGGCCTTTTTGAAAGTCCTGTCTGCAGGGGGGTGACGCTCCTCGGCAGCCCGCTTCTTGTGGCTGGGGGAGCGCGCCTCGCCCTCGGCTGCCTCCCCGGACTTGATCTTCACTGCCTGCATGCCATTCTCCATGTACTTGCTCATCACGATCACGATGCGTCCGTTCTTGTTCTTGTTTTTGACTATCTTCATCTTGCCCCCAATCCCGTTGCCCGTCACCGCTTCCTTGGGGGCCGGCGTCATCCCGTTGGGGGGACCCTTCTCGGAGCCCTTGCCTGGAGCCCCGACCGCACCGGCCAGGGGCTTCACCGCTCCCAGGTAGCCCTTGGCACCCCCGCCGTGGGCCCACTTATCGGGCGGGTGGCTCTTGGCGCCTAGGTCCGGGCAGGTGGGGCTGGGCGCCTCCTTGTGGCTGCCCTGGTACTGCAGGTCATACATTTTGGGGTCCGGCTGGTAGGGGTGGTGCTTCTTGCTGTTGAGCTGGTAGTAGTATTTGCCGCTCTTGCCTGGCGGTGGGGGCTTGCCTGCCCGCTCCTTGCTGTGCGGCTGGTACTGGTGGTGCTTCTTGCTGTTGAGCTCATACTGGTGCCCCTGGCCCTTGCCCTGACCACCCAGCTCCAGCTTGGCGCGGTTGTCAGCCGAGGAGTCCTGGAGTCCGGTCAGCACGTTGGAACGACGGGCAAAGGTAGGTACCTAGGGGAATGGAGGTAGAAATGGAGGAAGAGGTAAGAGGAGGGGTAAGGCCAGCCCCAGAGCAAGCCTCAAGCTCCAGGAGTGTCCCAGCCCCTACCAGGTCAGCAGCTGCGTTATGGGGTGGGGTGGGGGGCGGGGAAGGGTGTGGGAGGTCACGATGAAAGGAAGTGGAATTGGGTGTTCTGGAGGAACTCGCCCTGACTTCCGGGCCTGGAGGCAGCTCAGGTGGCAATGTCATGGCAAACTTTTGGACGGCCCCCGGGGCCAGGGAGTGTATTCACCTGCACCACCAGTGGTTTGGGCTTCGGCCCTCTCTTCCGATATCCCATCAGCTGCTCCTGCCGTTCCCTGGGGAGAGGGAACAGAAGGCAGTGCTATTAGCCTCAGAGTCACCTCCCTCCTGCTATGCCCCAGCCTGCGTGATGCCCCCACTTTGGTGAGCAGCAGGGCCAGCAAGAACCGGAGGGATCAAGAGCTCACGGCAGAAGATCGCCTCGGCTGCCACTTGGGTGCCTCGGTCCAGCCCAGAGTCCCGCTTTACGCCCACACCAACCCCTATCTGCCCAAGGGGGTCTTCTCCGAAGGTCTTCCCCACCTCAGATGTCCATACCTGACCCGGGCCCCCGCACAGCCCTGCCTCTTTGCCTGCAGCTTGGGGCTGGGCGGCTTGGCACTGGTGTCCACAGCCTTGGGCTCGGGGCCCTGCACAAAGTGCACTGGGCTTCGGGGTCCAGGGGATGCAAACAAGTCCAAATGAGGTGTGCGTCCACCCTGGGCCTCCCCGTCAGAGGCACGGGATGCTAATGACCTCATTAAGATTCAGATAACGAGTGCCGCCGGCAGAAGGGAGGACTCGGTTCCTTAAAGGCCAGGCACTAAACAGGGGGAGGGGCTGCGCCCTTGTTTACACAGCGGCAAATGAGCCAATTAGGGGCTGGGGGCGGGGGCCGGACGCCGAGGCCAGGGCCTGGCCAGGTTCGCAGCCACCTGGTGAACCGGCTCTGGCAAGGCCTGGGCAGAGCTGCTGGGCGGGGCGACGCGGGGCGGCACGCAGAAGCACCGCCTCCTCCACGAGCCCGGGCTCCCAGCCTCCCGATTTCCAAATTATTATTAAAACCCATGGCGGTGGAGGTGGTCAATACAGCTGCCAGGCTTCCGCCTGCGGCCTGGTGGAGGGTGACCTGAGGCTGGGGGAGGATGATCCTAGCACTGCCCAGCTCTCTATGGGAGAAGGGAGTGACTCTCCAGCGTTGGCCAAAGTTGCAAACCATTCCCGGGCCAGAAATCCGCTCTCCAGCGACCCTAGGCAACCCCCCTCCCGCACCCTTGGGCTAACCCAGGGGAGTTCCACCATGCCTGGGGGCCCGGGCCGGGGCCTAACTCCAAAGTTGCATGGCATTGCAACAGCCTGCGTTTTAAGTCTTTGGGGACCCATTATGCAACATGGCATCAGCCGCTGACATGGTTATAGGGTGGTGAACTCCCAGGTGGAACCTGGGCAGGATCCCTTCTCGGCGCCCCCCTACATCGCAGGAGAGCTGCTTCCCTGCTGGTCGCTTGTTCCAAGGGTCTAGAGTTTACAGTTTTAGCGCCAAACGCCCCACAGGAAATAATGCAAAATAAAAGGGGGAGGAGGGATGGAAGGCAGCGGTGTGGCCCAGCTCCGCGGGCTCTTGCCGCTCCTCCCCTCCTCGATCGCCCTTCCCCCTTCTGTCCTCCCCGAAACAGAGAACCGCAGCCACCGGCGGTGAATCCAGCTGCAGCAGCTGCAGCGTGACAAGCATCTGTGCCCACGATGAGCCCCTCGTCAGAAGCCACCCCTCCACCACCAGGCAGTGCCCATCCCACACCCTTTGGGCCAAGCTCCCCCTGCCCTGAGAATGGGGTCCAGACCCACCAAGCAGCCTAGTGGGAGGTGTGAAGGGCACGCAGCTCCAGAAAGAATCTGCCCCCTGCCAATCCCAAGTTCCCTGGGGGGTGAGTGTGGCAACTTAAGGCCTCGTCAACTTTTCTCCAGTCCCCAACAGGTTAAGTTCAGTTCCGTGACGTCCGGTGGTTTCACAATGCCAGCTCCCTTGGAGCTGCCCCGAGAGTTGCCCGTGCCAAGCGGCCAGTGGCAGCAGGAAAGCAACACCTAGGCTCCGGGGGTGGGGCTTCAAGGTAGCGAAAGGAGGGGGGCCGGCAGGGAACCAGGCACAGCCCCAACTTCTCCGCGCAGCTGTAGGGCCACCCGCACGCACCCTTCCCACAGTTTCCCCCAAACACAAGCCTCTCCTTCTCCGGCCCTGCCCCCCCCCCCCCCCCCCCCCCCCCCCCCCCCCCCCCCCCCCCCCCCCGCCGCAAGCTGCAGCAACCGCCAAGGATGTTGGTTAGAGGAGCCGAGGCCCCAGCCGTGCCCATTCAGACCCGGGGGGAGGGGACTCCTGCCAGCCCCCTCCCGGCCTTTTCCCCCTTTCCTGTTGCAGCGTTGGCCCACTCTCCCATTCCCATATACGGTCACGGCTGCGAGAGGCGACTGCTTGAGGGACGCTCACCTGTTCTGGAAGGCGATCAGCAGCCGGGGATCCAGGATGTTCTCCTCGGGTTCCCACGTGTTATATCTTGCAAGGGAAAAGGGAGGGGGACACGGCGTAAAAAAAAAAACCGAGCCAGCTTTGCGGCCTCCAGGTGGGGAATGACATAAGGCCCTACTCTGTCTTCATGAACCGAAAGCTATTTAGCTGTGGATGTGGGGGTGGAGAGTCAATTTCTGCAGGCCTGACACGGTCCCTGATACACCCTCCCCGAGTCAAAATAAACACACAAGGGCAGGAAGAAAGGGGAGGGGTAAGGAAAATGAAACTAGCAGTTTATTTTGCAGTTGTCAAGAATTTTAAGCATGTTACTGCGACATGTTCCAAAGCCACTTTGCTCACCAGGAACCCTGCGTGCAAAGCAGCCAAAATGCAAAGTCGCAGTCCCCTCCTCCTCTCCCCAGCCCCGAGTCTCCGCGAGGGCTTCAGCCATTCTCCATTTGACCCCTAATCCGATAACCGTCAGCCAAGCGGCCCCCCACACCCCCTCGCGGCCCTGGAGCCCGCTGTCACGGGCAAGCAACCCCCAAATACTCAGCAACACAAAAATATGCCTCTGTGTGTGTGTGTGTGTGTATGTGTGTGTGTGTGTGTGTGTGTGTGTGCCTGCGCGTCTGTCTCCATCCGGTGCCTTCGCATTTCAAATTAAAAAAAAAAATTCCCCACCAAAAGCGCCGCAGTGACAGTTCCCAACATTTTCTGCTTTTTTTCTTCCTCTCCCTACACCACTAGGAGGGAAGAGGCACACAATTGCATTTTCGTCGCTTTTTAATTTTTTTTTTTTTTTTGGTTTTGCAATATGGAGCCGTTCGGTGGAGGGAAAGGGGAAAGGAGCCATTTTCTGCTGCACATCAGTCAGTGCCTGCGCCCTCCCTCCCTCCGCCGGCCTCCCCGGCTCGGCCCCGCGTCTCTCCAGCTCCTCCGGCTCCTTTTAGTGCATAAATTAGTGATGGCATTTCCCGGAGAGCAGAGCACAACACAGGGCGCCGGGCTCGGGCTCAGCGGCTCGGCTTCCCCAGTGCCTGCCACCGACTTCCCCACCCCCTCCTCCCTCCACCCCACCTCCACCCCGCCTCCCGTCCGCTCCCCCCACCACCCCACCAGCCCAGCGGGTCCGGAGCCCGGGAGCCCCGCGCCTCGGCACCGGGTTCCCCCGCCCCTCGGCCGCTACTTACTTGGGGGACCAGCCTCTCCATTTCACCAAATACTCCACTCTGCCCTGAGGGGGGAAGAGACAGCACTCCATCAGCTTCCGCGGGATCCCCGGCTCCGGCCCGCAGCCTCCCCACCCCCTCCCCGCCTCCCCGCGGGCTGCTCCGGCTGCCGCTCCCCCGCCGCCTCGCCGTCGCCCCCGCGCCGCCCTACCTTGCGGATCCGCTTCTTCTCGATGCTCTCCACCGCGAAGACGTGCTCGCCAACAGCTGGCAGCTCCATGGCCGAGCCGGAGCGCGCCGGGGCGCGGGCGGCCGGCGCGGCTGCAGACGCTGCTGGCTCCCGCCGGCGCCCCGCTGCCGCCCCGGCCGAGGCGCCCCCGCCGCCCGCGCCGCCGCCGCCGC
>NW_020837988.1:10415179-10625348 GCF_003676395.1 Aethalodelphis obliquidens
GCCGCCCCGGCCGAGGCGCCCCCGCCGCCCGCGCCGCCGCCGCCGCCGCTCGCCCAGCACAGCCCGGCCGCCCGCCGCTGCCCGCGCCCGCCCCGGCTCCCGGATCGCGCTCGCTGAGACAACTGAGCCCGGGCCGCGGCTGCACAAGAACTCATGCAAATCCGGACGTCAGCGGGCGGGGCCTCGCCGGGCCCTGCTCGGCGTCAGGGGGCGGGCCGCGGCCGGGATTGGCGCAGCCGGGCCTACCGGAGGCCCCGGGCCTGGGCGGCGGGGGGGGCGGTGGTGGCGGGGGGAGGAGGAAGGGCGCGGGAGGGGGCCGGGAGGAGGAGGGCGCCGGGGAGGTGCAGGGGGAGGGATCTGCGAGCCTGGGAGAGGGACACTGGAGGGAGGGAACGGGACCGGGCCGGAGAGGTGTGTCGGCGGCGGGCCGAGGCGGGGTGGAGAGCGTGACGGGGCCGCGAGGGTCTGGCTGCGACCCCTCGCCTGCGGCCTACCGCCTCGGCCGGCTCCCTCGCCTCTCATTCTCAGCGTGCACTGCCCAGGGACCCCTGCCGGGGGCCACGGAAGCATCCACTGCAGTTTCCATTTGCACCGAATTGCATCATGTGCAGACTCCCTGGGGGTCGCCGGCAGGGGGCGGAATCGGAGCAGGGGCATCTCGCGCTCCCACTCTCTGTGTCCCGCCGCCCCGCCCCGCCCCGCCCCGCCCCGCGAGGCTTAGGGCATTTAGGAAGGCGAGGAATGGGAAGAGAAAGGATAGGGAGGAGAGAGACGACTGGGTGCAGAGGACCGCCAGGGAGAGCGCGGAGAGGAGAAAGGGGATAGAGGAGCAGCCAGCTTGGGGCCCTAGGGCTCAAGAACCTTACCAGAGGGTTCTCCAATCCCACCCCGGAACCTGGGAGGCTCCTAGTTTACCCTCAGCCCTCTCCTTGTTGGGGCGAGGGCGGGATGTCCAGTTTCCAGCAGCAACCCCCCGCCCCCAGCCCGCGGCCAACACGGCGGGAGGCAGGGAAGACAAAGAGGGGGCGAAGAGAATATCCAGGTCGGCTTGGGGGCCCGAGAGGACTTCGTGGGGTCCCGGGAAGGGCTTCGAAAGAGGGAGTAGGAAGGGTCAAGAAAAGGTTGAAGCTGAGCAGGGCACAGCGGGGCCGCACGAAAGGGAGGTGAATGGAATGGCCGAGGAGCTAAGCACTCGTCACGAATTCGCGCTCCCTGCTCCCTGACCGGCAGCGGCAGCCGAGCCGAGGCCCTCCCGACGCGGCCGGAGAAGCCGCCGAGTGTGAAGTTTAGCACCTCCGGCGGCGAGACGGCGCGTTCCGGCGTGCAGCTCCAGCGTCCGGCTGGGGGAGCTGCTGCGCCCCACGCGGCCTCCGAGGGCGCCGCCCGCGGGGCTGCGATCTCTGTGGGGTCGGAGTGAGGAGGGAGGGGACCTGAGGAGGGGGCAGGGCGGCCCAAGTGGCAGGGGCAGGGGCGCGCCTGCCCGGGGGTGTGTCCGGGCCCCCAGCTCCGGGCCCTTGAAGGACCAGGAGCAGGAAGCTTGCGCAATCCCTTGGCTGAGGGTCTATGGAAGAAAGAAAAGGAGCAAAAGCCGAGCGAGAGTGGAACGAGCGGGGGGGTGGGGGTGGGCAAAGAGCCATCCGGGTCTCCGCTCCCGCCCTGACACACGTCCCGGAATGCTGGGTGGGGACTGCGCGGGGGCTCGAGAAAGCGGGGGAGGGGCGAGGTGGGGAAGCGAACCCCCAAAGCATGCGTTGGGCTCATTTTCTCCCGGGAATCCGGGAGAAGCCTGGAGACGGTCTGGTGTTTAAGGACGAACACGTTGACTCCACCATTTCACCACCACCTCGCAGCTCCCGCGGCTCGGCGGCTTCTGCTGCCCTGGCGGCAGCGGCTCAACACGGCCCGCGTGGCTCCTCCCCGGAGGGGTCCTGGGGATGGGGATCGTTTTCTGGCTGCCCCAGAGAGGGGCAGAGAGGGGCTCGGTCTGCAGCGACTACCCTCTGACAAGCTTGAGGCGCAAACCCAAGATTACCCTGAGAAGGTGTTGGGGGGACGCGCCGGCCTGGGTGGGGGCGACGCCTGCTTGTAGTCCTGGGGTAGGGGGGCTCTCTGGGTTTATAGAAGCTGAGGGAGGCGAATTCTTTGGGAGGGGGACACAGGAAAAGGTTTTCCTCCCCCTGCTGTGTTTTGGGCTTTTTCCTGACGCTCGTGTCCCGGGAGAGGAGCTCTCGTGTGAGACAACTTGACCGTAGAAGGGGAAGGCTCCCCGAGATTGGCGGGGTAAGCGCTGTCAGCGCGACAGTCACACTTCCAAACTGAGCCTACCACTGCCAGGCCGTCGGCGCTGTCGGTCTGTCTGGAGGTCTGCAGCGACCTTGTCCTGGACAGTCCCTTCGTCCGGGGAGGGTCTTAGCTTCCCGACACTCCGCCCGCCCCCTCGCTAGAAAATCCCTTGGAAAATCTTTTTCCAAGGGGTGTTTCCGAGGCTTCTCGGGCAGGGGGGTGCCGAGGGAGGGCGAGCGGCCGCTGCAGCCTCCGCGCCGCCAGGGGCGTCGGACTCCGCAGGCCGCTGTTCGGCTCGCTCCGCCCGCGCCCCTCCGGGGCCCGCACTCCGGATCTCGGGGGCCACGCTGTAGAACCCGGTGCCCCGACGGCGGGTTTGCGCAGGAGCCGGGCGGCCTGCTGCTGAGCTGGGGAGGAAGGGTGGCTCCCGCCGGCCAAAACGGCGGATCTTTTCTGGAGCTGCCGGTACGGCTGTGCGAGCAGCCGCAGGCTCCCCAAGACTTCGGGAGGGGACGCCCAGAAGCTCCAAAGAAGCCCCGGGAGTCCCCGGCCGCCCCCGCTCCCATCCTTTCTGTGAAAAGTGACCAAAATACACAAGCATCCGCCGAACGCGGGAACTCGCGTGGTTATTTACTTTGTCCTGGTGGTGGGTGGGCCGATGTGGAGAGAGGCCGACTCCCAGAGCCCTCGCCCCACCTCGAAGCCTGACCCTAGACCACCCCTCACCTGCCAGCGGGTGCGGGGAGGAGCTCAGGTCCGCGGGACTGCGAATGGATGCAAGGAGGAGGCAGAGACAGAATCTGAGGGGTGCGGAACGATGAGCGCCCTGGAAGCTCCCCCGATGTGCCCCGCGAGCCCCTCCTGGGAAATCTCCCGTGGGGCCTCCCCTACCGTCCCACCCCCTGTCTTGGCCCCTTCGAGGGAGTCGCAGGCGAGTGGAGCTCTAAATTCGGGATTCCCAGAGCCTTCAGCGGGGCCCCTGCCTCCGACCCGGGATACCCCAAGCCTCACGGGGAACCCCGGAGAAGTGCCGCCGGTCTGCGCTTTTGACTCTGCCCCCTTCCAGCCGGGGGCAGATCGCGCCCCTCGGTTCCGCCGAGGGGCAGAATTCTCCTGGGTGCCACCTCAGGCTGGGGCCCCTAGGGGCCCTCAAGGGCCCCAAGAGAGGAGCGATGCTATCTTGACGAGCCGCAGGCTCCCGCCCTGAGTATCGAGGGCCGAAAGAGTGGACCCTGGAGAAGCCGGGAAATTTTTAACGGCCCTACACCCGAGGATGGTCACTGACAGTTTAGGGCCCCAAGGGGCCTGACCCGTGCCAACCCGGGGAAACAAACGGCTTCTTAAAGAAACTCGCTCTCTGAATGGACGATCTCTGCCAGGAGATGCCATCACCCGCCCACGGAGCCCAGGTCTGGGCTCTGCCCGGAAGGGGCCGCCTGTGACTTCCCCAGCCAGTCCCCGGCTGAGAAAGCTCTCTAGTTACTGTGACTTTTTAGGCCCCCAGAGGTGGATTTTAAGTAGCTGAGGGAGAATTTACTAGCAACGACTACAAAATCTGCCCAGGCTTTGACAAGAGCTCATTTCTCTCCTCTGTTCTTAGTAGGGGAACTTGTCTTTGACTTTAGCTCTGGCGTATGTAACTTTGCATTTTAGCGCTGGCTTTGGGGCAGCTGACCTTGTGGGACTGTGCGGGGGGGTGGGCGGTGAGTAGAGTGGGGAGGCTGTGTGGGAGTCCGGAACGCTGCCCCATGCACCTTCTAGGAGGGATGGCTTTGTCCCTAAGGGCTCCACTCCGCCCTCTGCGTCCCCACCCCCAAGTTTCTGTTCTTAGTCGCACTGCCCGCGAAGGGTCGGCTTTCATTTGGGTGGTGAAGCCCCTAACGCCCCCGCGTCCCACCTCAGAGAGCAGCTGGGGGCTGGAGCTGGGGCTCCAGGTGGGAGGGCCCGGTCGGGCGCGCGGGGCGGGGAACGGGTCCGGAGCGCGGCGAGGTCGTGGCCCCTTGGGGCAAGCCTTGGGGCCACATTGGCCGCCGCAGGGTCGCGCCTGCGGCACGCGGGGGTCGTGGGCCCCGAAGCGGGACGCGTCGTTTTCTACGACGTCGGCTGGTCCACCCCTTCCCAGCGTCAGGGCAGCTTCTCAAGTTCTCCGGAAGAACCCCACCCAGCCCCCGTCCCATGCTCGGTCGCAGTGCTCCCGCCCGCCTGGAGATATGCGCCCCCAGGATCCATATTTCAAATATGATCTTTGGTGTTGCTTCCACCGCCTGCCGCCGCCGCCGTGCACTCACAACGGCCTCTGCGTGCTGTGTTTTTCATTTGGGTTTCGTTTGCCCAAGGTCTCCCCGCGGATCTCCTGTGCCTACAAGGTTCACCCCATTCACACCCGCCCCTGCATTTTGCTCTCGGGTGCTTCCGTTGCGCCCCCCGAACCCTGCGGGGCCCATAGAGAAGGCAGATTTCTTTCTTTCCTTTTTCCAACCAAGAGCTGCTGCAGCAAACCCGGGGATAAAATAAAAATCGCCAGGCGGACCCCGAAGTAGTAGTCAGCTGAAGCGCGACTGCTACCCCACCCTCCCCCCAGCCCAATGCGCTCCCCCTCCCCGCCTCGCGGCGCGCCGAGGGTTAAGCGTGCGCGGGAGTGGGTAGCTGGCAACGCAGGAAAAGCGGGGGTGGGGTGCCGAGCGGCGGCGGGCCGGGGAAGCTGGGCTCGCTCTCCTCCCCCTCCTCGCCCCCGCCAACCCCGGGGTGGCGAGGCCCGAGCGATAGGAAGGGCCCGGTGCGTCTCCGCCTTCCCCGCTGGCTGGCAGCCGAGTCCGGCCGCGGCCCGGAACCGCGAGGACGCTGCTTCGAGGCAGCGTCCTGCGTAGCCCGGGCGGGGGAGGGGGCGGTGGCTCCAGAGCCGCTGCCGCGCGTCGCCAGCCAGCCGATCGATCCCCAGGGGCGGGAGCGCGGCGAGCTCCGCTGGACACCTGGGGCGGGGGTTATCCCTGCAGGATCAAAGGGAGAACGGAGGGGGTGCTCAGGGATCCGGTGACCGTGGGATGGCGGCCGGGAGGGCCCAGCCAGAGCACAGCTCGGCCCGTGCTTCAGGGGCCGAGGGCTGGGGACGGGTGGTAAAGCCTGGGGTACCCTCTAATCCCATGTTGTCTGCATCGGTGCCGCCTTTGGCCACTTCCGGAGCTGAGTCTGGCAGCCCTGAAACTTCGTCCCTGCATGTCCAGGTCCCCGTCCCCACCCCACCCCCACTCCCGATGACGAGGTCGTCGGACGTGGTCACCTAGTCCATCCCCCTCGCCCCGCCCTCCTGAATCCTGATAGAAATGGGTGGGTGTCCCCTCGACCCCACCTCCAGAAAGATCCCCCAGGTTTGCCCAAGAAGTCCTCCTCCCCAGCTTCTTCCGGAGGATAGTTTCCTGTGACTGTCCCTGAGGACCCCCAAGGGATCCCCTTCGGTTCCCAGGGGCCCGGCCGCTGCCTCACCTGCCTGCTCCAGGTGCCGGGGCGGGGCCGGGGCAGTGGCGCTGAGGAGCCTGCACTCTCTACGCCCTCCCCTAGGGGGCGGGCTCCCCTCGGGCTGGCAGGCAGCTGGGGCCTGCCAGAGCTGACCGCCCTCTGCGCCCCGGGGAGTGGGAAGGAGATGTGCACGTGGGGCAAAGTGGAGTATCTCACTGCTGTGGGGGGTGAACAGAGGAGCCCCGTGCGCGCTGCCTGTAACTCACCCCTCCCCCTCACTCCGGCTGCGAGGCTGCCTTTCTAGCCAGAAACAACCAGCCCCAGAGCGACTTGAAGCGTTAGGAGCCCACCCTGCACACTCAGGACTGAACACAACCCAATGGCCAGGGCCATTGTTTCCCAAACCGGCCCCTTGCTCAGTGCCCTTTCATTCCCAGAGAGAAGTCGGCAGGAGCATATATACATTTTTTTATTTGAGGTTTTTAAAGGAAATCTCAGGTCAAGAGCATGACAAAGCCCCTGTTCTGCTATCAAAGGGCCAATAAGAAGTAAACTGATATTACAGTGCATATTTCCCCAGAGAGCCAGGGGGATTTATGTAGGAATTGGGGGGCAGGGGGGATAGAGCAGAAATTCCACCACGAACTCTCTTCCCTAAACTGAGCTTCACTAAAAAAAAAAGTTGGCTTGGCCGACAAATGCCACATCTTAAAAATGCCCTAACACTTCCCTGTAAGGGATGCTCCCCTGGGTTGCTGACTGGGAAGGAGAATAAAACCCCAAGAGATACCCCAGGCAGGAGGAAGGGACCCCAAGTCCTCTCCTCTGATGGAGACAATACCCTTGAGAAAGGCAGGAGGTGGGTTGGAACGTGTCAAGATTATTTATAATCACTGAAGTCCCAAATAAAGTTCAGTATTTCATTTTTTCTGGGCTTAGACAGACGGATGGCAGAAGGAATATGGTGAGTGTAGCTGTAGGAATGTGGGATTGATGAAGGGCATGAGTGGGCCCGCACAAGCCAGCCAGCTGCGTGCTTCTGGGCAGGGCCACTTCTCCATCACACTGGGGAGGCTCAGTGCCAGGGCCCACAATACTTTTAGGGGTCCACGAAAATGTTCTAGTTTCTTTTTATTGTTGTTTTAAAATTGTGGTAAAATATACATAACATAAAAGTTACCATTTTAACCATTTTAAGTGTTCTGTGGCATTAAGTACATTCACATTGCTATGCAGCCATCACCCCCATCCATCTCCAGAATTTTTCATCTGCCCACACGGGAACTCTACCCATTAACCAATAACTCCCCACTCTCTCCCCCCAGCCCCTGGCAATCACCATTCTACTTTCTGTCTCTATGAATTTGACTACTCTAAGTTCTTTATATAAGTAGAATCATCCAGTATTTGTTCTTTTGTGTCTGGCTTATTTCACTTAACATAATGTCTTCAAGGTTCATCCATGTTGTAGTATGTGTCAGAATTTCCTCCTTTTTTAAGGCCGAATTATATTCTACTGTATGTATATCTAATTTCTTTTAAAATCAGAAGAAAAAACCCTTAAGTTCAAAGAAAATGTTTTAATGTAGACTATTAACGTGTTCATCTTTATATCAAGGCAGTTATAACCTATAATTTTTAACACTTTTTTTTTTATGGAGAAAGGGGCCCACAAAGGCAAAAGTGCCCAGGGCCCTTAGAATGTGGTCCTGCTTTGGGGAGAACTTTCAAGAATGGCACCTCTGGGGAGACTTGGTGACCAGGAACCACCAGCTCTGTCTGTGGATGGGTTGAGGAGCATCAGTTGTTGGCCTGGGGCTGGTGGCACTGGGGGTCCAGAACATTCACCTGCATGTGTGCCCCACTGTCTATAGGCATCATCGGGCCACTTCTCCTCACTTTGGAGTGCAGGTTTCTGTCTGATGCTACTGAAATAAAAAACATGTAAAAGTAATAGGGAACACCAGGAAATAAAAACACAAGGCCTGTCTTTCTTTCCTTCTTTGATTGAAAGAGTTCAGTTCTGCAGGGCTCAGAACCAGCTCTGGCTCTATGGATTCCTCCCGGATGTCCGTCTGGCCTGTGTCAGCGAGTTGATTGCCTGTGATTTGACAGTAATGATCATAATGGGGTGATTTTGTATTCTTTGACTGATTCAGATCGAAAGGTTCAGAAACGGACTTGTGCCTCCCACTCCCACCCCCTTGCTTGAAATTGATCTTTTTCTTTGAGTCCAAAGAAATAGCAGAGTTTCATGGAAGAAGATCCATGTAGAGAAAGTGTCCTTTCATTTTTAAACCTATTAGGGATTATAGGTTTCTTTTTCAGCCTGGAGACCAAGAACAAATGCCATGGAGGCCGAGAAATATTGCACAGGACAAGAGAAATGTTGCCACAGAAGCCTCCATGGACGAGAGGTATTTCTCAGAATTTTTTTTTTTTTTGGCTGCATTTGTTCTTCGTTGCTGTGTGCGAGTTTTCTCTAGTTGTGGTGAGTGGGGGCTACTCTTCATTATGGTGCTCGGGCTTCTCCCTGCGGTGGCTTCTCTTGTTGCGGAGCACAGGCTCTATGCATGCAGGCTTTAGTAGTTGTGGCGTGCGGGCTCAGTAGTTGTGGCTTGCAGGCTCTAGAGCGCAGGCTCGGTAGTTGTGGCACACAGGCTAGTTGCTCCGCGGCATGTGGGATCTTCCTGCACCAGGGCTCAAACCTGTGTCCGCTACATTGGCAGGCGGATTCTTAACCACTGCATCACCAGGGAAGTCCTCTCAGAATTTTGAAAACCAACTACAGCTATTCTGTGCATGGAGCTAACTGGGGATTACTCCCTCCCACACACTCTGCTGGTGTGACTGCCTCATCTCCTTCTCAGTTGCCCACCACTGGCAGAGATACATTCCTGTTTATACTGAGCCTGCCTTCTTTCTCCAAATAGGCGCAGACAGACAGACAGACACAAATGCTGTGGGTATCAAAGCAATTAAACCAAGGGTAACTCGCCCCCTGGTCACTTCCCACTTGTTTCTCAGCCTGACTCCTTGCTGACTGGCTTTTGCATGTCATGCAGGAATGACAAAGAAGCCTTGTGCTCCTCAGTGGGACCTGTGTGTGTCCTCAGTGGGACCTGTGTGTGTCCTGGAGGACTCCAGAGCTCTGGAGCAGCTCTGGTGTTCAGAAAGGCCAGGCCGGTATCTGTGCACAGTCTGCAGAGCTGGTGCTTGCTGTTTCTCAGACGCATCGATTATGCCGTTTTCACGGCGCTCATAGAGGCCTGGTTATTTGCGCTGTACACCAGCGATTCCCCCCTAAATTCAGACCCTCCAACCCCACTGAGGAGTGCCCATACCTGCCACTCCACGGTTCCTAAGTCTACCTTCTAGAGAAGAGCAGGGTTAAGGTAGAGTGTTTGCCTCTGTCACCCCAACCCCAGGGAGCCAAGACTTTTTTGTCAGTTTCCTGGGATGGGGTGAAAGGCATAAAGGAGGAGATCCCCATGCAAAGTGGAAGTGGGACTGCTGGCTGGACGCAAGGAGTGTCCCCCATCATCTGCTTATATCCTGGACCAGTGCTCGGCCCAGCCCCCTCCCTCTGGGTCCTGCACCAGCTGGGAGGGGAGGGAGGTGTATCTTTAAGACCAAAGACAGGCAGTGAGGGAGAGGTGCTTATGGAAGAGCAGGCTCCAGGTTGCCAAGGTGAATCTGTCGATAGTGTATTGAACAGGCCTGTCCAGTGGCCGGAATTGTTTTTGTCAAAACAGCCATCCTCTGGCCCTGCTCGCAGGGCCCAGAGCACTGCAGACAGGATCCCAGCTGGAGAGGAATCTCCTGGGACAGAAAACCCACCAGTGCCTCCCCGTCCTGAGGACGCGTTAGTCAGGAAACCTGGGTTTCTTTCCTCCTGCATGGATGACCTGGAGCGGCACAAAGCACGCCAGCGCTCTGGACCTGCCGTCCTTCACCAGGCACTTCCAGTGGGCTGTTTGTCCACTTTGCAGGGCAAAAAGAAAATGCAGGGCCCCTCAGTTAAAAATTATGAACAAATTCAAGATGGAGCATGAAGCCAGCATGGGGCCCTCCTGAGTATGGGGCCCATGCTGTGAGGTTGGCCCTGTGCCCACCCATACCAGCTCACTGTCCAATCTCTGCTGGTGTTCCACAAATGCTGTGCTCCTCCCCAGTCTCTCGGGCTCCAAGCTCATCAGACCAGCTTACTCCAATAGTCAGACCCTGAAAGGAGGTCACCTGTCCTGGTCAGCCGTCATCTCTGTTGGGAGAGACTCTCATGGTGGCCCCTGTGGTCAGGTGTCCAGCTCTGGCCACGACGGCCAGGCTCACACAGCAGGGAGAGTGTTAGGAGGGGGTGGGGGAAAGGCAGGTGTTTGGAGTGTGACCTCGTTAGTCCACAAGCCCGCTAAAACCCTTCCAGTTGTCGTGTTTACACCCTTGGCCACCCTCAGCCCTAACACCTGATGGAACGTCTCTACTCCACCCCGTCTGCCCCACGAGCCACCCAGTCGGAAGTGTTGCGATTCCAGGGGTTCTGGCTCAAGGGGCCTGCAGACATGGCCAGATAGGGCTGTTGGGATAAGGAGGAACCTGGACAAAGTGACACCTACTGGCAGTCCTTCCGCCGTGAGGAGGAAGGAGCACAGAGTGATCAGAAGCAGACCCAGCCCGGCTCCTCTTGGCATTCCCCCTGCTACCTGAGTGACTCCAGGCCTCAGATTCTTCATCTGCAAAAAAAAGACCTCAGCTCAGCGTCCCTGGAAAGGCTGCCAAGGCCCCATGTGACCTGCCTTCCTCTCCTCCCACTCTCCACTTCGCATGCTCTGCTCCAGCTACAGGGACCCCTCTGATCCTTGAACACTCCAGGCACACTGCTGCCTTAGGGCCTTTGCACTGGCTGTGGCCACAGCCTGGAACTTTCTTCCTCAGATAGCTGCATGGTTCTCTTCTTTTCCTTCAAGTCTTCGCTTAAATGTCATTTTTTCAATGTGTTGCTCCTGACCACCCAAGACTAGGCCCCCTGCCCGCATCGCCTTGCCAGTCTCCCTTTTTTCTGTAGCACTACCTTCACCCTCTGACCATATCCTCTGTGTACTGGCGATGCACCTTCTCTCTCTCCCCTGCTGGAATGTAAGTCCACAAGGGCAGGGTCTTGCTAAGCAACTTTCTCTGATATGTCCCCAGCATCTGTGCCTGGCACGTAGTAGACTCCCAGTAAGTATCTGTGAAGTGACTGTTGAATAAATAGGATTTTTTTCCCCAGGAACAAGATGCTGTCACCAGCGGTGTGCTGGAGCTGGCTCACACTACTCTCAAGAGCCAAGGCCTTAATTTTCAGAAATTTTGTGAGCCAGTTGTTAAACACGGGTGTTATTAAAAATTAAACTATTTAAATTTATAAGGAAATAAATTATATTAAGAACACAGGTAGGGGCTTCCATGGTGGCACAATAGCTAAGAATCCACCTGCCAATGCAGGGGACACGGGTTCGAGTCCTGGTCCAGGAGGATCCCACATCCCCTGGAGCAACTAAGCCCGTGTGTCACAACTGCTGAGCCTGCGCTCTAGAGCCTGTGCTCCGCAACAAGAGAAGCCACCGCAATGAGAGTCTGCGCACCGCAAGGAGAGAGTAGCGCCCGCTCGCCGCAATTAAGAGAGAGCCCGCGTGCAGCAACGAAGACCCAACACAGCCAAAAATAAATAAATAAAAAGAACACAGGTAATAAATGCTTAAAACTCATTTCTTCCTAATGATTTCACTCCATTTGATGCTTACCATGTTCTTGGGGTGATTCACTTGTATTGTACCTGATGGTGGAAATGCTGGACAATGGTGGCTGCTGTGCATCTTGTCCCGATTCCTTGTTCAGTGACTTCCTGCTGGCAGCTTGAAATCGGCCATGGTGGGAGTATTCACACCACAGAAATTGGTAAACACTGCAAATCACGTCTTGCTTAACTGTTTTGTTGATTGTCTAGACTTAAGAAAGTGATGGAAAAAAATGTTAATGATGCAGATTAAATTGAAAAGTGTGTCCTGTTTGTAGCCATTACAAAAAATTGAGGAAATACCCTTCCGATATTAAAAAACTCTTATCTGATTCAGTGAAGAAGTCTCTCACATCATTATGAACCAGTGAAGTTTGACTTTGTTGTTTCACTTTCATTTTACTGGTTGGCTTCAATGCCAACTAACAATCATATCCGAACTACACTCATTCATCAATGGCAAGCATAGGTTGGCCACTGATCAAAGAGTTTGGCAAAAAAAAATCAATGAAAGCATTCTGTGAATCAACTGGTTATACAGAGTTTACAGTAAAGAAGATTGAATATTTTATTATAATTTGTAAATTCTATGATACACATCTTTTATATCAGTAACATTATATTCCACCTGACCTCCACTCCCCTGGGTGCTACTGCTAAACATTTATCAGCACCTCACACAGGAAGCAGCCCAGAGGAGGCATTTGGAGTATTGTAAATAAATGAAATATATTTAGTAAAATGGGGCTGAGGGGACTAATTCAACTCTGTATGTAGCCCTAAAGAAGGCCAGGAGATGGGAGGAGAAACCCAGGCCTGGGACAGGCGATGGTGAGAGCTGGGGTCTTGGGGTGCCATGAGAGGACCCTGAGTGGGCGTGGGGGCACAAGGAGACCCCTGTGGAGTGTAATGAAGGAAGGCCTGTGGATGGTGAACCAAGGCCTTTCAGGACAGCACCCCTGTAGCTTCTCCTCCCAGGACAAGATGCTCCCTCTTGTAGGCTGCAGAGGATGCCAGACCCCCTAAGTCATTGTCCTAAAGGCAGATGGCCCCAGGCCCCCAGACAAAGGCCCTGTTATCCTCAGGATTGCCCCATGCTGCTCTCTCTGTCCTCCAAGCTTGTTAGGGGACCTTGTGTCCTAGGACTGATCAGGTTCACATTCCCCGGCCTCTTTATCTGCTAAACCCAAGGAGGGGCTGGTCCAACTTCAACCCTGACCCTCCTCTTGCTGGTGGGAAAGAATTATCCTTTTGTTTTGTTTTATAAGTATGTTTGCATAAAGTATGCTTCAGATTGTTGGGAGGGTCAGAGAAGGCCTCAGAGAACAAGTCACATGTGAATTATGACTTGTATGTTGAGAAGGAGACAGCCATGTAAAGAGGGGGTGTGGGGTGCAGGTTGTTCCCGGGAGAGGGGGCAGCAGGTACAAAGGCCCTGAGACAGGCACAGACTGGGAGTGTTTGAGGACCAGAAGGAAGGCAGGACACGGGGACACTGTGGGCTGGGGGATCAGGGTGGGAGAGCAGCTTGGAGAACGATGAAGGCTGTTTGCCCTAGTGGCTGTCATGAGGAGTTTGGACTTGATTCTAATTGTACGGAAATCCTTTGGAGGTTTTAAGCAGGGAAGTGGGGGGAACCATTATGTGCCGGCAGATAACCGGGTCAAGCCTAGACCCTGGGGACACAAGGCAAGTTCCCCGGCCTTGAGAAATAGCTGCAGGATTAGCGTTCCTGGAGGCCCATTTTCCACCTGGTCACCTTTTAAGAAGCGTCTCAGAACTACCATCTCTCTCCCTTGTAAGCAGCATGGATTTGAAGACTCAAATGCCAAAAATAGAGGGTGGGACTAGAGGCACAGTCTCCAGGAGCCAGGCTGCATAGGTCTGCATGGGGGTGGGGTATTTACTCCCCTTGTGACCTTGAGCAACTGATTCATCATCCTGTGCCTGTTTCCCCATCCTGAAAAGGAGGCAAATGATAAAACAGTTGGTAGTCATGGAGGTTAGCTGGATCAATAGGCAAAGCTTTGCACAGCACCTGCCAGGCGGAAGGCACAAGTGTTAGCTATTATTGTTATTTTTATTGTTTTTATGATTGCTGTCAAGACAGGGAGGAACCCAGGCAACCAAGCCCGGGTCAGAACCCCAGCTCAGGACAAGGAAGCCCGGGGCCATGGAAGCTGATTACGTGGACTGGTAGGTGGGTGACGCGAAAGCTGCACACCTCGCTGCTCTCCACGGAAGCCTCACACTCAGGGCCCATGGAGCCCCTGGAACCCCCGGGTCCTCAGGGCTTCTGGGCCCTCAGTCCCCGCTGGTCTCGATGGGCAACCCTGGGTACAGGCAGGAGGCTTTTGTTCTCAGTGCAGGTTGACCCCTTAACTGGATCTGTGTGGCCCTAGGAAGTCCTCTGTGCAGGGAAACAAGCTGTCTTGGCCCAGGGGGCAGAGGCACAGCCGAGCTGGGACTCTGTCGCGGGTGTGGAGGGTGGGCTCTCTGAGAATCGGAGTCAAGATCCCGGCCTCTGTGTCATCTATTTTGGGTCTTCGGATCACGCGTGTGAAGAGGATCTTTGAACACCAAGCCCAGTGCCAGCCTTGGACACTTGGGGGGTAGCGTGCGTGGCTCAGCTGGGCAGGGCTGGGCTAATGCCCCCCCCGACCCCTGGCTGGAAGAGCAAAGGAAGGGGCTGGGAGGCCACGAGAGGGGGACCAGGGGGTCACCCAGCTCCAGGGGAGCCATTTGCTGGCTTGTGTGTGGGACTGGGGACACACTGGGTTATGTGCCTGCGATGGCAGCATGTCAGGACTGTGTCAGGCAGCTCATTTTGAGAGGTGGCGTCCTATCCCCCCCTCACAGACGAGGATGGTTCTAACTGGTTATTCAGCGGCAGCGGGGCTGGGGCTCTGTCCACGGTGGCCCCACCCCAGCGAGCTCCACACTTTCAGCAGGAAGCTGTGCTCCAAGGGCCTTTTCCATTTCCTGGTCATGACCCTGGGTCTTCACACCTGGTGACCAGCCTTCAGGAGGTCCTGGGGTTGTGGTGAGGATTGCAGTGAATTAAACGGACACAAGTCTCCGTTAACACAGAGTTTATCATTTTAGAAGGTGTACCTGGGAGGGGTAGCGGGACCTGAGGACTGGCCGAAGGTAGCTCTGGTGACTTGGGCCCACCAAGTGTTGGGCTGGGCGCCTGGTGAACACACTCTTACCTTATCCACGTGACGTGGTCACTATTACCCTCAGCTCTGTGGGGAAACTGAGGCAAAGAGAGTGGAATGATATGCAAGAGAGGTGAGTGTGCTTTGCACATGGGATGGATGTGAACTTGTGGTGGGGGGCAAGGAATGGGTCAATAGCAGCTCCCCCTCCCAGATATGTCGACCTGACACCTCAGAATATGGTTTTCTTCGGAATAGGAGTCTTTGGAGTTGTAATTAAGGCAAGGATCCTGAGGTGAGATCATTCGGGATTAGAGTGAAATACAAGAAGTCTCTTAGAAGAGACTGAAAAGGAGAAGATACACAAAGATGTTCTCCTTACATCTGGGGAAGAAGCCACGTGACGACAGAGCCACAAGCCAAGCTATGCCTGTGACTGCCGGAAGCTGGAGAAAGTGAGGAGTGGTCCCCCCCAGACCTTCAGGCAGAGCACGGCCCTGCCCACACCTTGATTTTTGACTCCAGAGTCTAGAGCTGTGAGAGAATAAACTGCTTAAAAGCCCCCCAGTTTGGGGTGGAGACAGGCTTTGAGCCTGGGGTGTCTGCCACAAAGCCTCGTTTCTCCATCACCCTGCTGCCCAGGCTGGATCCTGGCATGAGTGTCCCTTGTCCTTTTCTTTTTGGTAGAGAGACAAGGGCCACTAGTCTCTCTGAGCACCTGCTGTGGGCCGGGTGCTGGGGAACATCTTCTCACTCAGTTGTCATGCCCAGACTGTCAGCTCCTTTATTATCCATTTTACGTGAGGGGGCCCTTGTCTGTCCCTGAAAATGTGAGGGGACTTGCAGGGGAGGGGCTCTGAACCTGAGAGCTGTCCTTTGCTTCTGCCAAAATGCCCCCGAATGGGCAAGATATGATGAGTGTCACTAAGTAGACAGCATGATGCTATTACAACCCCATAGTTCCCCCCTAAACACACGTGCCCAGAGAAAGATCTGGAAAGGTATAACTCTTGGGGTTGTTCTCAGTCCTTCCCTTCCCACTGGCTCCTGCCCTGGGTCCCACCTTCATCTCCAAATGTCTGGATTATGGGAAGTGCTGTAGCTCTGGCCTCTCTGCTTCTTTTCTTCCCTCCCAAACATACCTCAAATTCCCATTTCATTACTCATTCTTGCCTGAATCGCCCCATTCCTCTTATTTACGCACCAGAGGCCTTCTCCTAGCACCCACCTGCTGTCCAGCCCTTCCTCTTCAGCCCCATCTGTCTCCCTGCTCTACTTGGGGAATCCCATCGCAGATGGGCAGTCTTCCCTCACTTCCTTTCAGGTCCTGGCCTGCTGAGGCCTTGCTCCTTCCCTTTTGGGGCAAGCAGAGAGGGAACAAACATTTACCAAGCACTCCCGTACTCCCTTAATGCCAGGCCTGGCGTGAGACCCTTCACTCACATGCTGGCCCCTCCTGAGAGCCCTGATGTTTAATCATATCCCCATTTCACAGATGAGAAAACTGAGGCTCAGATGCTGACTAAATGGCTTCACATAGCTTCTATGTGCCAGAGTTGGGATTGCAAACACTCATCCAAATCTGTGCTCCTGATGGGTGCCTACCTTGTACTAGGCAGTCAGACACAATACTGCCAATGGGACGCCTGCTCTGCAAACCGCCCCCTCCCCAAGATGGGGCCACGCAGACCCTGTGCTCTCTCTGTTGGCCCTCACATCTGTAGCTCTGTGTTGACACTTCAGCACATGGTGTGGGACGGTGACATAACGCTTTCATGTCTGTGCACACCCAGGCCTTATCTCCCTGCTTGACTATAAATTTGGGGCTGGTGGGACATGCCTGCATTTCCTCAGCATCTCCTGTGTCCCTAGCAGGCACTCAGGCATGCATACGGCGATTCATTTTGAAGGAATGCATACCACGTGAAGTAAACAGTGACGTTGACCTCTAGGACGGAATTTCAGGCCCAAATGCCTTTATAGGGCGTCGTGGTACTGGGTGTTGAGAACTTTACAAAACTCCTCATTTCTGGTCCCCCCAGCGGGCAGGGTAGGACTGGAGGAGCCCACACTCAGCGTCACTCAGCAGGTGGCCAGGCTGGGAACTGAAGGCTGGCTTTTCTGTGAGAGTCAGGAGGGCCACTGGACTTTTCTATTTATCATGAGGGTCTAGGGCAGCGTTGTTCAACAGAAATGTCATAGGAGCCACGTCTGTAATTTTAAGTTTTCTGGTAGTCACATGAAAAAATTGAGACAGGTAAAATTTATTTTAATAAGGTATTTTATTAGCCCAGTACATCCAAAATATTATTTCAACATGTGGTCAGAACAAAAGTTATTAATGAGATATTTGACCTTACATATGTTGTTGTTCTCAGTCTGGGAAATTGGGCGTGGTTTTTGTAGTTTGAATGCCTCTCCACTGGCACTAGCTCGAAGGCCACATGTGGCTTGTGGCCCCATACTGGACAGTGAGCTTGGGGCTGGATGTGGTAACTCCCAAATCCCAGCTGAGCAAACCTGTTTGAGCCTTATGATTTGTCCCTGATTTATGTCCCTCTAGGCCCTGTGGGCCTGAGGCAGCACCAGTGGCTGGACCCAGTGTCAAGGGTCGTGTGGTCATTTGTGTCCATGTGGTCAGGCCTGGCATCAGGCTTGGTGAGGGGGCTTCCTCTGGGCCAAAGCAAGTGCCGACCAAGAGTGCTATGCGGAATCAAAAAAGAAATGATACAAATGAACTTATTTACAAAACAGAAACAGACTCACAGACTTAGAGAATGAACTTACGGTTACCCGGGTGGGGGGAGAGTGGGGGGAAGGGATAGTTAGAGAGTTTGGGATTGACATGTACACCCTGCTGTATTTAAAATGGATAACTGGAGCTTCCCTGGTGGCGCAGTGGTTAAGAATTCACCTGCCAATGCAGGGGACACGGGTTTGAGCCCTGGTCTGGGAAGATCCCACATGCCGCGGAGCAACTAAGCCCGTGCGCCACAACTACTGAGCCTGTGCTCTAGAGCCCGTGCTCTTCAACAAGAGAAGCCACCGCAATGAGAAGCCCGCGCACCACAACGGAGAGTAGCCCCCACTCACCACAACTAGAGAAAGCTGTGCGCAGCGACGAAGACACAATGCAGCCAAAAATAAATAAATAAAATAAATAAATTTATTGAAAAAATAATAATAAATAAATAGATCCTTAATAAAAATAAAATGGATAACCAACAAGGACCTACTGTATAGCACAGGAAACTCTGCTCAAAGTTATGTGGAAACCTGGAGGGGAGGGGAGTTTGGGGGAGAATGGATACATGTATACATATGGCTGAGTCTGTGCACATGAAACTATCACAACACACTTAATCGGCTATATGCCAATATAAAATAAAAAGTTTAAAAAAAGAGTGTTGCCTCCAGCCCACCTCCCCCTGGAGGCCCACCCAGGTTGATTTAGAAAGTGAGATCAGAGTCAGGGTGGATGGTGGCCTTTGCAGACACCTGTGGGGCTGGACGTTCACATCAATAATGTGTCCCCTGCACACCTGGCTCACTCCAAAGCCTTCCTCCCAGGACACAGCAGTTTTCCAATGGCCTAGGAGGCTGGCTGGCAGGGTGGCAGGGGACAATTGGAGCTTGGGTTTCTTTGGGGAAGGGTTTCTTCTTCCTGGGTGCTGGTCTGGGCTTCTGTTACAGGCAGGAAGATGCTGATGTCTGTGGCACAGGGCGCACCTCCGAGGTGTCTGTGGGATGCTGCCTGGAGCGGACCCAAGAGGGGCCGTGAGCATCTGCTTATCATTTAAGTGGATGCTGTTTGCTGGCAGCTGAAGGTAATTATGGGGCTGCGTCCTTGAGGATGGTTCTGCGCATGTGTCTCCTGAGGGGATGGTGGCCGTCAGCTGCTCAGCGAGCTGTGAATCGCTGGGGCTCTGGGCAGTGTCTCCATTCGCTGCATCGGGATGCCTGGGATAAAAATGCCAAATCTGTTTGAGATGGAGACATTTCCCCTTCTCAGGGCTGGTGCCATCAGTAGGTGGTCCTGGCGGCACTGACCTCTGGCCTCCAGTTACAGACTTTGCCCCCCAGGATGTCTGTCCCCAGCAGCCTCTGTCCGTCCTCGTCCCTTAGGCCTCTCCCCATGGTTTCTCTATCCTCTGTCCTCCTCTCTGCCTTCTACTCACGAGCTCCAGTCTCTGATTCTTTCCACCCTCTCCCTTCTCAGGTACTCTCTGGCTGTGCCTGTGTGCCTCAGTCAGGTCTTCCTATTTTGTTGCCGGGGCAGTCAAAGTACTGCATTTAATAGTGTCCTCCCACCCCTCCACCAATTTCATTTCTATCCGGAACTTCAGAATGGGAACTTGTTTGGAAAGAGGGTCTTTGCAAATGCAATCAACTTAAAATGAGGTTGTTAGGGTGGGTCCTAACCCACTATGACTGGTTTCCTTATACGAAGAGGGAAATTTGGACACAGAGACACAGGTATACTGGGAGAAAGCCACACGAAGACAGAGATAGACATTGGAGTGATGCATTTAGAAGTCAAGGACGCCAAGGTTTGCTGGTAGCCACCAGAAGCTGAAAGAGGCAGGAAGGGTCCTCCCCTAGACCTTCAGAGGGAGCCCGGCCCTGCTGACACCGTGATTTTGCACTCTGGCCCCCAGAACTGTGAGAGAAGCAATTTCTGTTGGTCAAGCCTCCAGTGAGTGGTCCTTTGTTACAGCAGTCCCAGGACACTCACCCAGGCCTTTTCGCTGGGCTGGACCCCAGAACAATAGGAGAATCCCTCCGGCCGACCCTACTCTCGGTCTGCTGAGGCTCCAATCCTCAGCAGGCTGTCCCTCACATCCAGCTCTGTCTGCAGAAGCCCTGAGCTAACATGCATTTTCAGGAATAATGGCTTCAGAAATCCAAAGGATTTCTTTCAGCTCACCAGACGCTGACCACAGCCAAGCCGCAACCCCACACTTGACAAGTGATGCAATCAATGCCTTGACAGTGTTTTCGGGAGATTAATTGGAGCAGAGGGTGGGGTGGACAAGAACAGGCAGACAAGAGCAGGTTATTGCAACAGTGTGGACTAAAGCCGTCCCTGCCTGAACCAGGCGACGGTGTGGGTAGAGGTAACAGACCTTGGGAACAATACTGGCAGAATGGGGCAACACCGGCAGAGCAGGGAGGTCACCAAGAAGGCACGTGGTCTTGTGCAGGTGGAGCTGAAGTGACCGGGTAGCCAGTAGTAGCCAGTGAGGAGGGCTGTGTGGTGGGATGGTTAGGAACCCTCTGGGCCGGAGTCTTGGCTCTGCCCCGACCACGGGTGGGATCCCTGACTCCAGGCTCCTTGTCTGTGAAATGAATGGGATGGGACCCACCTCCCAGGGATCTGGGAGAGTGAGAAATGGGAGGGTGGTAAGCCCTTAGGGCGCTGTATTGCTGCTCTGTGCTATTGTCAGAATTACTGAACAGGTTGAAGCTCTAGACCGGGTCACTGCAAAAAGCAAGGAAAGAAGAGAAGCTGATGGCTGCTCTCTGGCACGGTGGGGGGGCTGTTGGAGGATGGGCAGTCAGTGTAGAGATGGACTCAGGTCAGGCAGGACGGGTCCGACGCACACACGTGCGCGCACACACACACACGTGCATACAGGCTGCAAGCTCGGCCACTGACCACGTCAGGGCAGGCTGTCAGTTAAGAGAAGGTGAAGGGGGCTTCCCCGGTGGCGCAGTGGTTAAGAATCCTCCTGCCAATGCAGGGGACACAGGTTTGAGCCTTAGTCCGGGAAGATCCCACATGCCGCGGAGCAACTAAACCCGTGCGCCATGACTACTGAGCCTGTGCTCTAGAGCCCGCGAGCCACAACTACAGAAGCCCATGCACCTAGAGCCCGTGCTCCGCAACAAGAGAAGCCACCGCAATGAGAAGCCCGCGCACCGCAACGAAGAGTAGCCCCCTCTCGCCGCAACTAGAGAAAGGCCACACACAGCAATGAAGACCCAACACAGCCATAAATAAATAAATAAATAATAAAATAAAATAAAGAAAAGAGAGAGAGAGAGAGAAAGTGAAGGAAGGGCTGCGGCATGAGGGGCCAGCAGGGGCTAAACAAAGGTATATGTGTTTCATGATGGGAGAGAGGGTGGGGGTAGGAGTGGAAGAAGCCTTGATGATCAGGGGAAGGGGGTGCTGAGAGTACGGGTGGGGTCCACCTGGGAGAGGAGGAGGGTGGCCAATCCAGAGGCTGGTGGGAAGGGGAGAGGATGAGGCCAGACGTTCTAGAGCGCCGGGAGGGGAGGGTGTGGAGGGGAGGCGCTCTCCCTGGCAGTGGTCTTCTCAGAAAAGCTGGAGACAAGGTCATCTGCAGGGTGTCTGGGGGGAGATGGGGTTGTAGTCAGGGTCACCAGGAGATTAAGGGGAGAATGGCTGCTCAGCAGGGGAGCTGGGCTGTGCTGGAATCTATACACACTACACTGCCCATGCAAAGGCCTGCAACCTCCAGACGGAGTGGACGAGGCAGGTCCTGGCACATGGCCTGGCCTGGCTAGAGTCCAAGGGGCCAAGAGCCTGGTGCCACTGGGTCGGGCTGGAAGGGACCCTGTTCCCCGTCTCCTCTCCTTGCCTGTTTGGGACCCAGGCTGCTGACAGAGGGATCAGACTGACCTCCGAGGGGAGTGCAGGTAGCACTGTATACATGTGTGTGTTTACACGAGGAGGTGCCTGGAGGGATGGTCGCTCCTTGTCATCACTTCTGGGCAGTGGTGTCTAGTGATTTTTATTTTCCTCTTTTGCACTTTTGAATTTAGTTTACAACCACCATGCACTGTTTTTTCCAAAAACAATAAAGCAATTTAAGACGTCCCCCAAGGACCCATCATTTGGGTTGAACTGGAAGGTGGACCTTCCTGCTTGCGCTGATTATTACACATTCTGTTCCCTGCGAGGGACTCTGGAGCCTCCCAGGTCCTTGTGTACAAGTGAACTTGGAAGAGGGGTCAGTCAGCATCACCCTGAAAACAACACTCCTGCCCCCAAGCGCTTCCTAGCTGAAAATGTCCTCTCCTTGAGAAATGGGTGTCCCGGGCGGGAACTCCGCACCCTCTCTGCACACCCTCTAGCCTGCCTGGCTCTGCAGCCACGAGGCCTTGGGATCTCATTCCTTCTCGCTCCTCTGAGGACTTTGCCCTTTGCCTGCTCTCTTGTCTGCATCACCACTCCTCCCAGTAGAAGGATTTCTGTTCGCAAGCTAACCCGCTCTGAGAGTCTCCTCCTGTCACCCCACGACCTTCTCTAGCTGACAGCCTTTTCCTCTGCTTCCTCCAATTTCTGATTCAATTCATCTCCAGTGGGGTCTGGGCTTTGGGATTTGATAAAGGCTCCTCAGGTGATCCTCACATGCAGTCAGGGTGCAGAACCACCAAGCTCACAGCCTCCTAGAAATTTCGCCCATCCTCATCGCCTAAGTTAATGACACGCCGATAAATGTTTAATAATCAGTTCTGGGCGATGAGGACAAAACCCCCAATTTATATCATTTGCCAATTCCTGTGATGTAAATATTCCCACGTGGCCAATTTCAAGCTACCATCATGAAGTTTACCAGCCAGCAAATTCCCCAAAATTTAACCTATGGGGTGGTATCTCCCTGTGGCCTGGCTTTACTCTGAGCTGACTCACCCTGCCCTCTGGATCCTGGTTTGCTGATGGATGGAAACCAGGCAAGATCACACAGCAATGGATTGTAGAGGCAGCAGCAGGCACAGGTGCTCTGAGCAGCAGCCCAGGGCCACCACCCGTACCTCCTGAAGGGCATTTCCTAGGCTGGTAGATGGTCAATTCTGTCTCTCAGTCCGGTTGTCGCCCAAGCCTCCTTCTCCAAACCTTCTGTGCAGGATGTACAGCTGGTACTCAGCAGCCATTCTGCCACCTTCCACTGTCTCAGAGAGGAGGGCAAAAAGTTGCCTTCCCAAGGCTTCTTCGCCGCTCACTTTGGCCAGTCAGATGCATTCTTGGGGATTTGGAAGTGGGAAGCGATGGAAAGGCCACACTGCTGCTTTTTTTCTTGGCATGTTTGGTGGTGAATGTGCTGGGCAGCATTCCGGGGGCTGGTCACCAGCCCTGGGAGTGTTGAGAGGCAGAGTGAGGGCTGCTTAGTTTTGGGCTAGTGTGGGTTCAGCAGGTGTTCCAATTACTCCAGATGTTCTTAAGCCTGTGTTTCCACAGCTGTCCTCTTGGTCGCCCACCTTCTTGATGGGGAGGGCAGTGGCTCTCTTGGTGGGCCAGTTTGGTGGTGTCCAGGGCCCCATTTAGGAAGCCAAGGTATAGCCTGTTTCTCCAGTCCTTCCAAGGATTTTTGTAAGCACCTAGTTTCGTTTTCTGCCAAACGTAGCCAGAGTGGCTTCTGTTCTCTCCATCTGAACCCTGACTGACACATCTTCTCACCTTGGTCACCTCAAATCCCATGTCCTGTGACCTTCATTCAAGTCTGGGACCCCCAACTCCATGGGGTATGTTCATGTTCTTTCATCATAGTGGGATTTGGATTTTTGATGCATCTAAAAAAAATGTAGACTCTGAGATGGGACCTAGAAATCTTTTCAATATGTCCACTTATCAGGCAAATACTTCTGGAAAAGTGCAATAATCCAACAGCACAGAGAACTCGGAGGTAAGGAGCATTACCACTGTCCTGAGTGTCTGTGGAAGCCCAGAAGGACTCATGAAGTTGTGCCCTCACGGCCCCCCACTTTTCTCTTAAGAGAGCAACTGTGGTCTCACTCTGAGCCTGCCTACCTGAACTTCACACACAGTCTCAACCACGGCGTTCACAGAGGTTTGGAAGGAAAACACAGAAGTGAGAATGGCTGTTGGGGGCAGGCATGCAGACGGCAGTGAGTAATGACAGTTGACAGTGATCGAGGAAACTGAAAACTATAAAAACAAAAGAAAGTGCAAGGCTCAAAAAGCACAGGCAGGAGGGGGGAGGAGGGGCTGGAGCTGTGAGTCCTTTGCCCCCAGTGGGCTGCGGGGTCATCAGCGCCTGGGCCCAGTCCTGATGTGCTGTTGGTGCCCATGACACAGACCCATCAAGAGCAGGATAAAGTGCGTCGGTGCCTGTGGCTGGGGAAGCGCTGTGCATTTTTTATGAGGATGTTTAGGATGTAGCAGGGTAAGAGGATGGCGTGCGAATTTTTTCTTTCTTTTATTCACTCAGCGGTTAACAATGCGATAGCGATTTTAACAGACTCTCCACATAAGTGATGGACTTAAAACTTATTTTTTTTATCAAGCAACACTTGTTTACTGAAAAATGTTGGAAAATTTTAAAAAGTGAAAGCGAGAAACCTGCAGTCCAGAGATAGTCACCCTTAACCTATTGGGACTTTCCTCCCAGCCTTTCTTCTGTGTCTGTCCATCTCCTCTGTCTCCATCTCAGGCTCGGTCAGTGTCTGTACCTGGGTTCCTCTCTCTCTATGCAAATATATATTAAAATTTAAAAACAAGTAATGATGACAGTGTATTTATAGATCTGTGTCCAGCTTTTCACTTAACTTTATCTTGCCTCCTCTCATCAGGGAATTTAAAAAACCAAAACCAAACCCCTTGTTACTGGATAGCCTTCAGTTAAAACGGACAGACTTTGGGACCCCCCTGGCGGTCCAGTGGTTAAGACTCCGTGCTCCCAATGCAGGGGGCACGTGTTCGACCCCTGGTCAGGGAACTAAGATCCTGCATGCCTCATGGCGTGGTCTAAAAAATTAAAAAATAAAATAGACAGAATTTGCAAATGAAAATAGAGAACACCCAATTAAATTTCAATTTAGGATGAACAGTGACCATCCCATGCAATTTCAGGACATACTTAAACTAAAAAATGATTTGCTGTGTATCTGATATTCAGATTTAACTGTGTTCTATAACTTATTTGGTAGCCTTAAATTCTAGGTGCTGGGTGGCTTCAGGCCCTGGGGCCTCAAGCATCCTGGAGGGAGAGTTGGTTCACACCTGGAAGACTGAGTCTGCTCACACTGTTCCTGATTCCAGGTGATTCTTTGCTTTGGCCTTGTACCTTACTGTCTTCCAGGTACCAGGCCCGGGTACCATTCATTTAACCCTCACAAGAGCTCTGAAGCCCGTTTTGCAGAAAAGGAAGTAATTGCCCAGGGAAGTAATTAGGCTCAGTAATTGGCCAGGGTTTCTCAACCAGGAAGGGCATTTGGGTCCAGGTATGCCCGACTTGGGTCCCCCTTGATTGGGCCAAAGAAAATTAAAGGAAGCTAACCAGGTGCACAGCAAGGGGTGCCTGAGAGACCTAGACCAGGCTTCGGGGTACTGATGCTAACCTTCTGGGGGAGCCTCCTCCCCTGGATAGCAGGCTTGGGCCTCTGAGCTGTGGAAAGGCCTCTGGTGACAGCCTGGAACCCCGGGGCAGCTGGACAGAAAGCCACTGACTGCCCTCAGGGTTCAAGGCTTTTGAATTGCTGGCAACAATTTCTTCTGAGCCCTCAAGGGCTTATTTAAATGGAGTTGAAGTGCCCGGCCCCTGGTGGGAGAGGTTAAGTAGCAGAGATGGAGGATTAAGTGCTGGTTTGGGGGATGGGCAAGCCTTTGGAAGGCTCTGGAATTGGTCTTTCTGTCTCCCAACTCTTCCCCGGCCCCCTGCACCCCCTCACCCTGCTGCCCCCACCAGGCAGACTCCTGGTGCTCACCTCTTCCTCTCTGGTCCTCACCAAGGTTCTTAAACATGGGTGTACCTGTGGGTCACCTGCAGAGAGGCGGGTACAGTGTGGGGCAGAATAGCCTTTTTATTAAGCGATTGTCTGTGAGACCCTGCCTGGTAGGCCCGCTCTGGGGGTGGGGAGGGGCTTACCTCTATACCTCCACCCACCAGCCCATTCTCCTTCCTCCCTCCCTCCTTTAGGGAGATGCCCACCTGATTTTGAGGATTGGGCATCTCTGGGGAGGAGGGCTGGCTGGGTGGGTACCTCCCAATGGGACCCTGGCCTGGCAGGCTCTCCTCCTCTTCTCCCAGCAACTACTAAAGAGGCAGATGGAAGTGGTCTAACTCTGCCAACCCCTCCCTGCCCCATGCCTGCCCCTCAGGCACACACACATCCTTGGCCCTCTGCCAGCCTCAGCCTGGAGGAACAGGGCAGGGAGGAACCATCAACAGGTTGGAAACCAAGTAGGCATATAGCCCAGCTCTGACTGAGGGTCAGCCTGGGCTGGGGGGCGTGGGGGACTGGTCCCTTTGGTCTAGGGCCACATGTCTCAGAGGAGCTGCAGCAGCCGGGGGGGTTTTAATCCAGGGCTCTGAAACTGAGGTCTGTCCCCTGCAGGGTGTGCCACAGTGCTTGGAGCTCTATCGGAAAATGTTCTAGCAAGATAAGCAAGGGAGGTGGTTAGGCTAACATTGCAACAGCTCAGCCTGGGAGGCTGGTGGCTGGAACCTGGGGCAGGGGGTGGAGAGAAGTTCAGGGAGTGGGTCCTTCTGCAGGGTTCGTTGATGAGATGGTGGGGAGGAATCAAGGTGACAGCGCCCATACTCTGGGCATGTGCAGTGGGTAGAAGGTGCGGCTGTGCTGTTCTGGGAAGGCGCTGAGGGCTCAGCTCCAAGGTCTGGATTAAGTATTATTACTGGCTCTATGAGAAAGCCTCGCCTACCACTTGGGCCAGAGGAGAGGGTTGACAGTGCAGCAAGAGGGATTTGAGTGGGATCAAGTGAAGGCCTTGCCTCCTGGACCACATGTATCTAGAAGACAGGACCCAAGTGTGTTTTTTTCCTCGCCAGATCTTCTCGCAGACTGTCAGGGTCTCAAGTGGGTCAATGAACAGCTCCTCTTAGTTCCACTTAAATTTCACGAACAGAGCATGAGAGGCAGGCTCTGAAGGGCAGAGGGAGGCACGCTGGGTGCGAGAAGGTGGCTTGGTCTGCTGGCTGCTCTCTTCCCACTGTGTCATTAGCTGAGCTGGACCCCTGCCACTCCCCTGGGTCAGGGCTGCTTCACCACAGGGGACCTGCCCAGTGGGACGGACACCCTCCTGCCACCCCTGTTTTAGTGCTCTGCCATCGCTGTCTTGGCATTTTTAAAAAATATTTATTTTATTTATTTATTATTTATTTAATTTATTTATTTTGGCTGTGCCGGGTCTTAGTTGCAGCACGCGGGACCTTTGTTGCGGCATGCGGACTTCTTAGTTGCGGCATGCAGGATCTAGTTCCCTGACCAGGGATCAAACCCTGGCCCCCTGAATTGGGAGAGCAGTCTTACCCACTGGACCACCAGGGAAGTCCCTGTCTTGGCAATTTTAATAATTTTTGAACAAGAACCCCAAACTTTCACTTGCTCCGGACCCCATAAACCCCGCATCTGGTCCAGCCCTGGAGGCTGTGCCTGTTTTCCTGGCCCAGGGGAACAGAGGCTCCTGTGTGCCGGGTGCAGCTGGTGAGTTCCACAGAGGGAAGGGGGAGGCTGAGTCAAGTGTGTTTCTCTCTTTCCTCCAAACTCACCAGCCAGACCACCTGCTGGAGGGGAAGGCAGGCCAGAGGCCAGGAGAGTTACCCAAAGGAAGGCCGTCTAATGGAAGGTGGGACACGAGCAGCCCCTGACACCAAGCGTGACTGAAGGTCACCTGGAGGCAGCAGAAAGAGCCCCAGAGGGATCGTGAGCCGGGGAGGTGAGGAGGCAGCACCTTCTGGGCCCCGCCCGTTTCTGCATTCTCACCCTTGAGGCCCCTTCACTCCTTTGGTCTCATTTAGTACTGGGAGCTCATTGTTATCACCCCATTTCCCAGAGGGGAAACCAAAGGCTTGGCTTTAATGTGGTGGACCCCAAGCATGGGTGTCTGGCTGGCTGTCTCTGGTACTTAGTGTTCTGGTTAAAATTAAAATGATAGGGCACTTCCCTGGTGGTGCAGTGGTTAAGAATCCACCTGCCAACGCAGGGGACACAGGTTCGATCTCTGGTCCGGGAAGATCCCACATGCCAAGGAGCAACTAAGCCCGTGCGCCACAACTGCTGAGCCTGCACTCTAGAGCCCGCGAGCCACAACTACTGAAGCCCGCGTGCCTAGAGCCCATGCTCCACAACAAGAGAAGCCACCACGATGAGAAGCATGGGGACCACAATGAAGAGTAACCCTAGCTCGCCACAACTAGAGAAGGCCCGTGTGCAGAAGCAAAGACCCAATGCAGCCAAAAATAAATAAATTAAAATAAAATAAAAATGCTAGGATAAAAAAAAAAAAGCTAGGATCATTCTCCCAGACAGTCCTTACTAAATAAGCCTGGGATGGGGTGTGAGTTTCATATTTTTAGGAACTCTTCAGATTTGGGGCCTCCTCTGGTCTTTGCCCAGGGTCACACAGCTGGAAAACAGCATCACAGGATTTGAACTCAGGGCTGGCAGTTCCAGCTCCCATACAGCACAGCTGCCTTGGAGCCCAGGACTTGGACCACACAGGGGAAGGAATTTCGGGGCGGGGGGAGTGGGGGCACTCACTATGGGGTCCCTGCTTAGGCCCAGACACCTGCCAGGGTTTTCCCATTTCGCATCCCTATGAGGCAGGTGTCGTGTTCCCATTTTACAGATGAGCACATGGAGGCCTTTGAGACATTGGTAACGTGGTACCAGTAGCTCGAGCTGCAATGGCCCTGGTGACTGGAGTGGGGTCTCCACCTGGGCTGCACAGTAGAAGCATGAGGGCACTTTAAAATAATATCAGGCCAGGGCCCCAACCAGACCAACTGCTTCAGAATCTGGGGGGGTTTTTTGTACAGAATTGCCCAGGTGGTCCTGATGGCATCCAGGGCAGTGAACTGTGATTCAGAGGAACAGATTCCCCATCCTGCTGTGAAGACACGGGTGGGGGGCAGTCTAGATGACCCCGGATGATCCCAGGCCAGGACTCTACAGTTTCCTAGTGGCCTACAATCTCCACACACCCTTTCTTCTTGGATTTGCAGAAAGATGCCTGGGAAACCCTGGAGTGATGTGGGGCCTAGGGTGGATTGGAGGTCCTCTCCTTTCTCTCAGGACACACACATGCCCACCCCACACGTCCTGGATCAGGGTAGCCTTCACCAAGCACCCCCAAGCCCTGGCTGCTGTGCTTTGGGGGACACAGAGTCTGGAAGACATGGAGTGTAGAGACAGACCCGTAACAGAAACCCCAACTCTTGCTTGGCAATGCTGGACACATGCCATAACCGCCTCCCCGATGGGGCTGTGACCCATGACCTGGGGTAGCGCTTGCCACGGTGCTGCAGCCAGAGCCACTGTCTACCCTCGTCCTTGACTGATGTACTTTGGGAGCTCAACCCTTCAACAGGCATGGATTCAGTGAATTGCATCTGCCAGGCCCCTGCTGGCCTCCTGGGTTTTTTTTAGGTAATCTCTGTGCACTTCCACTGTGCTGGCCAGGCGCATGGGGACTTTTGATCTCTGTGTGGACTTTTATCTGCGGTGCGTGGCCTGAGCGCGTGGGCATGTGCTGGGGGACACAGGATGGATTCTACAGAGACTTCAGCTGGGCTCCGCATCTTCCCGCCCCTGGAGTTTACCAGCAGTGTGGGCCCCACCCCCTACCCCCAGACCCTGGAGCTGTGGCCTCTGGGGAAAGAAGTCATTGGCTTTGAGCTTGACCATAGGTGGAAGGCTCACCAGACAACTGCTCACGCCAGGACGTGGCTGCAGGAAACACCCGGCTTATGAGGCTGCTGTCCCTGACACCCAGTCCCTCCTCGCTCACAAAGTGTTGTCCCCTACATGCTTCCCACCCTGGGGACTGCCCATCCTGGCCTGAGGCAACCTCAGGCTCACCAGGGCAAGTTCTGCCCTGCTCTCCAGCACAGAAGGCCAACTTCAAAGCTTGGGAGGTAAGGCCATATGCTTACTAGCCAGCCCAGCCTTGTTGTTCCAGCTCGGCAACGTTGGGCCAGCTCGGCTTCTGAGCGCTTCTCTCTTGGCTGGATTCAGTCGCTCTAGCCCCTTGTATGGGGGCTTGGGAGCAGGACACACCTGGGTTCCATCATCTTCTTACTTCATTGGAGAAGGTTCTGACCCTCCCTGGCTCTGGCTTTCTCAGACTGCATGGCGGAAAGGATGCTTCCTGGGCAGTGGCTGAAAGCACAAGGTGCCAGAAAGTGTGGGACAGTTCGCAACTCAGTGCCCAGCACAGGTAGGCATTCAATCAACATTTACTATTTGCTAACTTTGCCAGTGTCTGAATCAGATAAATGTGTAATTACTAAGCATGACCTGTCCTGTGACCACTGCAGTTGGGCCCTGTTGGGTGGGTTGGCTGGTCAAGAAGACCCTCTGAGGAAGCGGCACTTAAGCAGATGCATGCAGGATGGCGCTGGCATGTCCTGCAGGCTGAGGCCGAAGCTGGGGAGGATGGCCGCGTACCTGGCCAGTTTGGAGGGGAGGACCACCTGTAGTGGGAGTCGGAGACCGAGGTAGGGAATTGCATTTTGTTCTAAAGCCCAGAGACACCATCTGGGGCTCTGTGGGAGGACACTCCCAGGCTCTGCAGGTTAGAAAGCCCCGCTCTGGCTAGCGTGGGCAGAATGGAGTAAAGGCCAGGAGCAGAAGCAAGGAGGCTGGTCAGAGCCCCAGGAGACAGTGGTTGGACAAGGACAGGCGTGGGAGGACAGATGTGGACAGAAGGTCAGCTCTAGTGATGTCTCTGAAGAAGGGCCGGGTGCAGGGAGGCTCCTGGGCTGTGCTGAGCATCTGAGTGGATGGAAGTGCTTTCCTGGGAAGAGAAGCCCAGGAGGGGCAGGCTTGTGGGGGGAGCTTGCCAGATGTGCCACGTGCTGAGGCTCCAAGGGGCACCATGGGAGGCTGAAGGGTCAGAGGCCAGAGGCGAACATGAGCTTTTCCCTGGACTTTCAATCCTGGCCCTTCTCATCTGCCCAAGGTGGGGGAGCCCAAGGGAGCCCCTTACGCACCCACACATGTGCACCCCACAAGTATGCCCCTCAGGGTCACCCTTGACCGAGAAGGTATCTACGACAAACAAATGCTTCTCCCCGCTGTGCTCTGTAGGGCCCCCAGGACCGGGCACCGTTGTCCATGGCGCTGGCAACTCCATAAAGCATCCTCTCTCTGGGTCGCCTCCTTTCCTGTTTCACCCTTACTCCTCGTCACTTCTGCTCCCTGGGATCACTTTTCCAAATAAAACACTTGCAAATCAAGCCAAACCCAGGACAGGTTTTTTGTTTGGGAGAATCCAGGATAAGCCATAACCTTGAATTTAGTGACATACTGTAGTCGTTGGGGGCTGGAGCAGGACCGACCTGGGAGTGGCAGGGAGCGATGGGGGTGGGAGAGTAGGGGAATCACAAGGCAGGACTGAAGGTCAGTGCTGTCCAGAGGGAGTTTCATTTGGTTTTGTTTATTTTTGTTCATTTATTTTTTTTAATTGACCTTTTTATGTTGAGATAATTGTAGATTCACATGCTCTTATAAGCAGCAACACAGAGAGATCCCGTGTAGCACGTCTACCCAGGGTCCCCCAATGGTAACATCTTGTAAAACTACAGCACAATGTCACAAACAAGATATCACTATTGATATAATGCCCCCATCTTACTGTTTCCTCAGTTTCACTTGTACTCATCTGTGTGTATGTTTAGTTTTAATAATTCTATCACCTGTGTAGATTCATGTATCCACCACCACAGCCAAGATACTGCACAGTTCCCTGACCTCAAGGATCTCTTGTGTTGCCCTTTTTGTAACCATTCCCAACCCCCCTCCTCCACTCTCCAGTGGCCCCACCCCCACCCCCAGGAGCCACTAATCTGCTCTCCGTTTCTGTAATTTTGTCATTTCAAGAATGTTTTATAAACGGGATCATATTCCACGTAACCTTTTGGGATTCCCTGGAGATTAGTCCAAGGTGTGGTATGTGTCAACAGTTCTTTTTATCGCTGAGTAGTATTCCATGGCATGGATATACTGTTCAACCATTTGCCCATTGAAGGTCCAATTTTGGGCTATTAGGAATAGGCTGTCATGTACATTCATGGACAGGTTTTTGTGCGAACATAAGCTTCCATTTCTCTGGGGTAAGTGCTGAAGAGTGTAATTGCTGAGTCATATGGTAAATGCATGTTTGGTTTTGTAAGGAACTGCCAATCTGTTTTCCAGAGAGGCTGTCTCATTTTGCATTCCCACTCACAGTGCATGAGTGACCCAATGTCTCTGCATCATTGCCAGCATGTGGTATGGTCAGTATTTTTTATTTTAGGTGTGTAGTGACATCTCATTGTGGTCTGAATTTGCATTTGCCTCATGGCTCACAATGTTGAAGGTCTTTTTCTGTGTTCATTTGTTATTTGTGGATCCTCTTCAGTGAAATGTCTTTGTTGAATTTGAAGTGAGTTTCCTGTAAACAACATATTGTTGGGTCATTAAAAAAAATAGACTCTGCCAATTTCTTCCTTTTAATTGGGTTATTTAAATAATTTACATTAAGGCAAACTATTAATATGTTAGGACTTATGCCTGCTTTTTTTTTTTTATGCCTGCTGTTTTATTATTAATTTTCTGTTTGCTTCCTCAGTTCCTCTTCTCTTGCCTTTCTGTGGATAACTTGAACATTAGGGTCCATCTTGATATATTTATAGTGATTTTGGATGTATCTATTTGTATGGTTTTCCTAGTGGTTGCTCTGGGTATTACTACACACATGCATAATTTATCTGTCTATGGGTGTCAACATTTTAACATTTGCCGTGAAGTGTGGACACCTCCCTCCTACTTAGGTCCCTTTAGCTTTCTCACTTAAAATATTTTTTTTAGATGGGCTGGGAGGTCTGAGAACACAGAAGGAGTTATATGATGGCGTGAATCCTGGCACATAACAGTTCCCACACCTGAGGACCCCTGCTTGCCCCACGTCGCCCCTGGAGCTGCAGTGTGGCGGCGAGAGGAGCTCACATCCTTGCAGAAGCCCCCTGGCTCAGCTCTGCCAGGCGCTGCGAACTGATATCACCTGCACCTGCCAGGCTGAGAGAAGCACTCGCCACGCCTAGAGCCTCTGCGAGTAAAGTCTTAAGAGTGGAATCTCATGAGCAGGAGGTAAAAAAGCAATTTCTCATTCAACATGTCAAAAACTGCTCACAGGGCTTCCCTGGTGGCGCAGTGGTTGAGAGTCCGCCTGCCGATGCAGGGGACGCGGGTTCGTGCCCCGGTCCAGGAAGATCCCACATGCCGCGGAGCGGCTGGGCCCGTGAGCCATGGCCACTGAGCCTGCGCATCCGGAGCCTGTGCTGAGCAACGGGAGAGGCCACAACAGTGAGAGGCCTGCGTACCGCAAAGAACAAAAACAAAAACAAAAACAACAACAACAAAAACAAACTGCTCACACAAAACACCCCAAAGAGACATCAGGCAGGGAAGAAGTCTGCATCAAGGCTCCTCGAAGGGCCCAGCCTTGCTTGCTCACCTGGTGCTGCAACCATCCTCTTGGCAGGGGGTGGGGAGGGTGGAAGCCAGGTGAGGTGGCCAGGGGTGCTGGGGTGTGGGGTGCAGGAGCCCCAGGGCCTCACCATATGGGGGCCAAGAGGTGGTGGAGGCTGTCACAGTGGGCCAAGTGGTCCTCAAAACCCTTTCCAAGGGCTGGGGTGGCTGCTTAGTCCACCCACGGCCCCTCTGCCTGCCCCCTGCCTTCCTGTGGCTCCCCGCCTCACCCTGTCCAGGCCCTGGATCCTCCTGCTGGAATGGGCCCTGGGACCCACCCTTCTCCGCATGGTGTGCATGTGATGCACGTGTGTGTATAAGATGCATGTGTATGTATGTGCATATATGTGTATGTGTGCACATATGTGTATGTAGGCATGTATTCGTACGTGCGTATTGTATGAGCATGCGCATCTGTATATGTACATAAGATGCACGTGTGTGCATATGTATATATGTGCATGTGCATACATTTATGTATATATGTGTGCATGCACGTACACATGATGTGTGGGGGTATGTGTATATACTGGTGTATGATGCATGCATGTAGCTGTGTGATACATGTGTATACAATGGTTGCGCACATGTGTGACGTGTATGTTTTGCGCTTGCATGTGTGTAATGTACATGCATGTATGTGTGTATCATATGTTTAATTTCCTCAATATGCAAAAAGCTAATACAATTTGATAAGAAACATCTAAACAACCCAACGGAAAAATAGACAAAGGATATAAACAGGTAACTCATAGAAAATAAGATTTAAATGGTCAATTGAATTTAAAACATATATAAACCCCAACAAAAGAAAACAGTATTGAAGGATATGGATACAATGACCACATTGTGTCTAGTGGGCAAAATGAAATAACATTTCACCTCACTGATAGGAAAATTCAAAATGATATATTGTTCAGTCTTTAGGTTGCAAAAATTTAATACAAACACTAAGATCCACTGAGGCAAAAACGTGGGTGACATAGACACCTCATACATGTCTGGTGGAAATAATCTGGCAATATCTACTAAGAAGAAAATAATTCACATACCTTCTGACCCAATGATCCCACTGTGGGAGCCTCTTCTAGAGAAATAAAGACAATAGTCTATGAAAATAAACATAAAAGAATGCTTTTCAGCATTGTTGATGGTCGGCAAAACCAAAGCAAAACAAACAAAACACTGAAGCAGCTAAAATGTGCATCTTTAGAGGAATGATTATGCAAACTGTGGTAAATTCACACCATGGCTTATAGAGCAGCCCTGAAAAGGAGTGAGTTAAATCTGTGTTGGTTCAGATGGAAGGAGATGCCCATCAGATATTTGGTAAAGAGGGAAAGACCCAACAAGTGGAAGCTGTAAGGCATGATTCCTGTCTTAATATTATCAGGCCGTAATAATCCCCACCACCTCCGGAGACTGCAGTATGAATGTGAGAAACTTGTGGCCAAATCCCAAACTGCCTGATACTGGAAAGCTTAGAGAAGTGAGAATGGAGGAAAAGAGGGGACAGTGATTCTGTTTTCATTTATCTTTGCATCGTTTCACTTGTTAAAATGAAGATATATTACTTTCTAAGAATAGCTTTGGTGATGCAAAATTGGCATACAAAACCTCACATTACTATTTAAAGGGTATAATTTGATAAGTTCTGACATATGCATTCAAGATAGTGGACACATCCGTGATGCCTCCCCCAATCTCTGCTCCCTCCCCGCTCCTTGCCTCCTCCTGCCCAGACCTTCCCCAGGCAACCCCTGATCTGCTCTCTGTCACCACAGATTCTTTTCCATTTTGGAGAGTTTTGTATAAATGGAATCATACAGTACATACTCTTTTTTTGTCCAGCTTCTTTCACTCAGCCTAGTTTTGAGATTTGTTCACGCTGTTGTGTGTATGAATAGCCCATTTCTTTTTATTGCTGAACAGTGTTCCAGTGCACGGAAATGACACAATTTCTTTACTCATTCACCTGTTGATGGGTTGATTCCAGTTTTTTGTTATTACACATAAAGCTGCTAAGAACATTTGTGTGCATGTTTTTGTATGGATTTATGCTTTCATTACCTAGGAATGGAATGGCTCAGTCATTTGACAGGGTATCTTTAACTTTCTAAGAAACTGTCAAACTTTCCCAAAGCAATTATGCCATTTTGCATTTTCGCCATCAGTGTTGGGAAGTCTAGTTTCTCACCATCGTCATCAAACACTCGATGTCATCAGACTTTAATTTTCGTCATTCTAATAGGTGTGTGATGGTATCTGATTATGGTTTAATTTGCATTTCTCTAATGACTAACAGTGCTCACCATCTTTTCATGTGCTTATTTGCCATACATATATCTTTTTTGATGAAGTGTCTGTTTAAATCATGGGAGGATTTTTTTGGGGGGGCGGGGAAAGGGGGGTGTCTGTTTTCTTATTATGGAGCATTGAGGGTTCTTTCTATATTCTTCATACACATCCTTCATTGGATACGTGATTTACAAATATTTTTCCCTTGTCTGTGTCTTTCCATTCTCTTAACAGTCTTCAAAGAGTGGAAGTTTTAATTTTTTCTTTTAAAAATTATAACAGTTTTATTGAGATATACTTCGCATACCATGCAATGTCACTTAAGTGTACAACTCAGAGATGTTTAGATATTCACAGATATGTGCAAACACCACCACAGTGACAGAACCTTTAGAACATTTTCATCGTTTCATATGCATAAGCAGTCACCCCCACCCCCAGCCCTAGGTAACTCCTAATAAAACTTTTGTACTTTAATGACTCCTATTGATTAAGTTTTTCTTTTATGGATTTTGGTATTGTATCTAAGACATCTTGGCCTAACTCAAGATCACAAAATTTTCCCCTCTCTCTTTTTTTTTTTTCTGTAAGTTTCACCGTTTTAGGTTTTCCATTTAGGTCAATGATCTATTTTGAGTTGCTTTTTGTAGTGGTGGGTGGTATGAATTGGAGTGCTCTTTTTGCATATGGATGTCCAAATGTTTCCTTTGTTGAAAAGACTACTCTCCTCACTGAATTGCTTTTGCACCTTTGTAAAAAATCAGTTGTACAGGGATGTAAACATCTGTTTCTGTTCCATCAATCTATTTGTCCATCTTCACAGTAATGTGCTGCCTTGATTACTGTAGCTTTATGATAAGTCTTGATATTGGGTAATGTTAGCCCTTCAACTTCGTGGTTTTTTTTTTTTTCAAAGTTGTTTCAGCTATTCTAGGTCCTTTTATATTTTCATGTGAATTTTAGAATCAGCTTCTCAATTTCTACCAAAAAGAGCCTGCTGCGATTTTGATTGGGATTGCATTGGATCTGTATATAATTTGGGGGGAAGGGAGAGTTTAGTGATATTGAGTCTTCTAAGCTATGAACAAAGTAACTCCATTGACTTAGATCTTTTAAATTTCTCTCAACAATGACTTGTGGTTTTTAGACATCTTTTGTCAGATTTATCCCTAAGTGTTTCATATTTTTGGTGCTACTGTAAATGATATTAAACTTTTAAAATTTCTGATTGTTACTATTATATAGAATACAGTTGATTTTTATATACAGATGTTTCTCCTGCGACCTTACTAAACTCACTTATAAGTTCTAGCAGGTTTTTTTTTTTTTTTGTAGATTCCGTCAGATTTTCTACATAGATGATTAATGCTGTCCTCAAATAAAGACAGTTTTGTTTTTCCTTTCCAATTGGAATGCTATTTTTCCTTTGCCCTACTTCACTGGCTAGAACCTCCAACACGATGTTGTCTTGTTTCTGATCTTAGGGGGAAAGCTTTTAGTCTTTCACCATTTATTTTGATGTTAGCTCTGGGGTTCATAGATGCCCTTTACCAGATTGAGGAAGTTCCCTTCTTTTCCTAGTTTGCTAAGAATTTTTTTTGTCATGAATGGATGTTGGATATTGTCAAATGATGTTTTCTGTCTCTATTTTGAGATAATCATATGGTTTTTCTTTTTAGTTTTTCAAAATGAACTACATTGATTGATTTTCAAATGTCGGACCCGTCTTTGCTCCTGGGATTCCTCCTTGGTCATGATGCATTATCCTTTTAATATATTGGATTAGATTTGCTAAAATTTTGTTTAGCTCTTTTGCACCTTGTTTATGAGGGATATTGGTTGTTTTTTTTGTTGTTTTTTTTTTTCTTGTAACGTCTTTGTCTGATTTTTGTGTCAGACTAACACAGGTCTCATAGAATGAACTGGCAAGTGTTCTCCTCTTCAGTTTTCTGACAAAGCTTGTGTACAATTGGTATTACTTATTTCTTCAATGTTTAGCATATTTAACCTGTGAAGCCATCTGGTCCTGGGTATTTTTGTGGGAAGTTTTCCCCATGGTGTTTTAACAAGCCCAGGAAGACTATTTCTTGAAGGCGAAATGCATAGGGCCAAGCCAGCTCATTTATTTGTTTGTTTTTAAAAACAAACTTTAAAATCAAAGTAATACATATGCACAGATTTTTAAACATGGTGCAGAAGGCTTATGATGACAACGGTTCCTCCTTCATCCCTTCCACTCTTTTGAGCCCATTCTCTGGAGGCAATCACTGTGAGGGCCCTTAGCTCTTTCATAACTTCAGTTGGCACACTGGTCAATAACTTGACAAATACTTATGAAGGGCCTACTGCATGCCGGGCACTGCTCGAGGCCCTTGTGGAACTCTGAACAAGACAAAGATCTCTGCCCTGCAGGTGACTGATGGGGCTCCCCTCATCCTGGAGTGAATATAATTCCAGCAGGGGCAGACAGACAACAAACATCATGAACATGTAAGGTGGACACTACCCGAAAATGCCCCAGGCAGAGGAATCAGCCAGTGCAAAGGCCCTGAGGTGGAAGTGTACATGGTGTGTTCAAGGATCAGCAAGGAGGTAGGTGAGCTGGAGCAGGGGCTGGGGGAGAGGGTCAGAGATGAGGTCAGAGAGAGGATGGGGAGGGGTGCTCCAGCACCTAGGCCTTGTAGGCAATTGTAAGGACTTCAACCTTTTTTTTTTCCCCCCTGAGTTAAAGGAGCTATTGCTGGATTCTGAGCATGAGCTGATCTGGGTTTTCAGAGGAGTGCTCTGGCTTCTCTGTTGAGGATAAGCTCTGGGGCAGGTAAGGACAGAAGCAGGAAGACTGGCTAGGACAGCGGTCCCCAACATTTTTGACACCAGGGACTGGTTTCATGGAAGACAATTTTTCCACGGACAGGGGTGGGGGTTGGTGAGGATAGCTCAGGCACTAATGTGAGGTATGGGGAGTGATGGGGAACAGCAGATGAAGCTTCACTCGCTGGCCCACTGCTCACCTCCTTCTGTGCGGCCCGGTTCCTAACAGGCCCACAGACTGGTACGGGTCCGTGGCCCAGGGGCTGGGGACCCCTGGGCCAGGAGACTGGTCAGTATTCTAGGCAGGATGCAGGCAGTCATGGATAATGGAGGGGAGTGAGAAGTGGCCAAGTTCTGGGTCAATGCTGAAGGCAAAGACTACAGGGCTTGTTGATGGATGGGGAGTGAAAGAAAGGGAGTCAAGGATACTCCAAGCTTTATTTACCTGACCAACTGGCAGGATGGCATTGACAAAGTCAAGATGGAGAAGCTTGTAGGTGAAGCACGTATGGGAAAGACTGAGTGTTCAGTTTTGGATGTGTTGAGTTTGGGTTGCTTCCTCGTTGGCCTAGTAGGAATGTCAGCTTTATTGTTGGATGTGGTTGACTGGAGTTGGGATGGTGTTTTGGTACAAATTAAAGGTATAAATTAGGAGTTGATGTACAAAGATGCTACTTAAGGCCATGGAACTGGAATAAATCACCACTTACATCTTATCTCTTAATTCATGTTGAGACATTCTGTTGGCTGCCTGCTGTGATGGTTGAGGATTAAACCCAATTCCACCCAGTTTTTCCAATATAGGTGGACCACTGCTTTTAGCTCACCTGTTACCCATGTCACTTTGTCCCACCCCATTTCTGGAGCCACAGACGACACTGTCCCAGCATGTCTCGACTTCCCTCTGGGAAGGTTGAGGATATTAGAATTCCTGCCCTGCCCTTCGGGACTCCCCTCCCTGCACACATCCCTCCACAGCTCTGCTTCTTGGGCATTGCCAAGGCTGCTGATGTCGGTCATCTACCCTGTAACCACTTATGGTCGATGCTTTCTTTACAGGTTGGTGCTAAAAGTGGAAGATCAATAACAGTTATATTATTATGACTGTATATAAAAATTCAGTGCACAGCTGAGCGGCATACAGTGATTACGGCTTTGGTGTTCTCCTTGGGGCTCTGTCTTCCCTGTTGCTGGCACTGCCTGCCTCTATCTCATTCTGGGGTTCTTCCAACTTGTCAATAATAGATAAAGTCTCTGAAATGCCTCTATTACGTGAGAAGACCCTCTGGAGTCCTTGCCCCTGCTCTAGCCTGGAGGGTTGCCGGCGGGCGCCGCTGCTCAGCTGGCTTCCTGGGAATGACCTCCCTTCGTGCCTCACCTGGGGTGGAACCAAGGAGTCCAGGCCCCACTATTCCTACTACTAACTAGTACTACCGATACTACTAACACTGCCAATACTACTAGTACTACTACCGCTGCTAATAGTACTAGCACTACTAGTATTATAATACTACTACTATTACAATACTACTAGCACCACCACCACCACCAGCCCTACTGCTAGTTAGCACTACTGCCCCTTTTTTCTAAGGTGTGAGGTGTGAGGTGAAATTCACATAACAGAAAATGAATCGTCTTAAAGTTTACAATTCAGTGGTATTCAGTACACTCACAATGTTGTGCAATCATCCCCTCTATTTAGTTCCAGAACTTTTTTCACCCCGGAAAGAAACTCTGACCCCACTAAGTCATTACTCCCCATTCATCTGCTCTTCCAGCTTCTGGAAACCACTGCTCTACTTTTGCCTCCAGGGGCTCTGCCCATTCTGGATGTTCCATAGAAATAGAATTACGCCCTATGTGGCTTCTGCGTCTGGCTTCCTTCACTCAGCATCATGTTTTCAGTGTTCCATCCGGGTTGGATCAGAGCTTCCTTTTTAAGCCTGAATACTATTCCATTGTGTGGATGGACCACATTTTGTTTCTCCATGCAGCTGTTGATGGACAGTTGGGTTGTTTTCACCTTTTGGCGATGTGAGTTAAGCTGCTATGAGCGTGTGTATACAAGTATTCATTCAAGTCCCTGTATTCAGTTCTTTTGGGTACATACCTGCGAGTGGAATTGCTGGGTCGTGTGGTGATTCCCTGTGTACCTGCTGGAGGAAGCCCTGTTACTCCTTGGCGCTCCTTCACTGGGCTGAGCATATCCAAGTCACTTCCTAAGGAGGGTCTGTGGGAGGGAAGCTCTCCGAGGCCCTGCGTGGATGCCACCCCCATCACTGCCTGCCCGAGCTGCTTCTCTCCTCACCGCCTTCTGTAAGAAAGTGATGCCCTCCCCAGGGTGGCTAGGACACAGAGCCCAGCCCTGAATCCAGCACTATTGCATTTGACCAAGACCGATAGAAAATCCAACAGAATAGTGGTTCATCAGGGCTCTGCGCACCCGAGAGCTGACTGCTTTACACCTGACCAGTACTGTCCCCTGTGATGGGTGAGAAAAAGGGGCTCAGGGACGCAGATGAGCAGGGAAGGACTGGGAGGAAAAGGAGCAACGGGGTGCCCTATTTTCCCCTTGCCTTTCACATCATCATTTCAGCGTGAATGGTTGGCTGATACAAGGAAGTAACACAGGTCAGAAAGGATATGATAGGGTTTCCTGGTCATTCTATTTCTTAGAACTGCATTGCATTCTTTCTGTATTCAAAGTAAGTTCTGGTTCGAACAGAAGGCGTGGCCTTTGAGAGCCATCGGTGTTCCCTCTTACCCGGTTGTAGGCATAATGCACTTGCCTTGTTCTCACGCTCAATTTCACCGAACTCCCTCAGAGCAGGGTCTACAGAACTCCACGCTCGTGGGCCATTGCCAACGTCATATGCAAGGGGGTGTGTATCCAAGTATCTGGTTCTGTGCACACTCCATCATCCCAAAGACTTCACTTACAAAACACAAGTCCAAAAATAAAATTATTAAGACCCTTAAGCCAAGCACAGGTCCCTCCGAGCACGGGGCCCTGCATGGCTGCAGAAGTAGTTCTCCATGAAACCAGCCCTGTTTGTGCCTATGTACACCTGTGTATGTGTGTGTAGTCATGTAAATGTTTTACAACTTGCCTTATAATTTAATCATCTGTCTTTGAAAACTTTCTATATGTGAATATACTTCATATATTCTGTAAAAAATGTACATAATTCTTTAAAGTGGATGCATAAAATTCCATTAAATGTATCAAAATATATTTAATCAATATTCTACTCATACACATTTTTCTCAGTTTTCACTCTTACAAATAATACTGCTTCAAATATCTTTGTGCCTTTGAGCAAATGTTTTCACTCCAATGTTTCTGGAGGCTAAGTTTCTAGAAGTAGAACTGCTGGTTCACAGTGTATGAAGATGTGAATATTATAAGACACAAACAAATTACCATCTTTCCCCCCTGTATATATACAGTTGGGACAAATTACCAATTTCTTCACCCTCAGCAACACATGCCTGTTTTCAATACTCCTCCACCAGCATTTGGTATAATCGGAGTTTTCATCTTTGCCCATAGGATAAGGCAAAAATATCTCATTGCTGTGTTTACTTTTATTTAGTTATCAGAAAGGTGGAGGATTTTTCCATATGTTTATTCACCCATTTGTATTTCTTCTTTTGTAATCTGATTATCTGTACCCTTTGAATGTTGCTCCTTTCCTTTTTTTAAAATAAACTTTTAATGTTAGAATGGTTTTAGACTTACAGGAAAAGTTTCAAAGACAGTGCAGAGTTCCCATACACCCCACCCCTTGTTTCTCCTATTGTTAATACCTTTCACAAGGATGGCACATTTGTTACAATTAACAAACTAATATTGACATATTATTACTAGCTAAAGCCCATGCTTTCTTTAGATTTCCTTAGTTTTTCCTTAATGTCCTTTATCTTATCCAGGATCCCATCCAGGAAGCCACGTTACATTATTGGTCATGTCTCTTCGGGCCCCTTTTGGCTGTGAGTTGCTCAAACTTTCCTTGTTTGGATGACCTTGGCACTTTGGGGGAACGCTGCTCAGGTACTTTGCAGAATGCCCGCCACTGGGATGAATCTGAAGTTGTTCTCGGGACTGGACTGGGTAGTGGGTTTGGGGGAGGAAGACTGCAGAGGTGAAAGTCCTCGCTCATCATGGCACGTCAAGGGCGTCTGACCATCACTGCTGATGCCGACCTTGCCCACTGGGCTGAGGTCATTCTTACCAGGTTTCTCCGTGTGACGTGACCCTTTCTCCTCTTTGTATTGCTCTGCTGCTTTTGAGTCCTTCTCTCACTTGCTGTGCAACTTAACAGGGAGAACAAGCTGCGGTTTTGCTCTCTGCACCTGCTGGCCTTGCCCACCGTGTCTGGCTTCTGGTCCCACAGTCTCAGGGTTCTCACCACCCCTGCCAGCATCGCCCACAACTCTTAAGGCTCCAGGGTGTTTCCCCATGTGGTTGGAGCAAGGGCCCTCGGTGTCCTGGCCTCTCGACTTCTGTTTCCAACATCAGCCTCCTAGCCAGTCCGGCAGGGCTGCACGGCAGTTCCAGCCCTGACAGCTGACCCGGACTTCAGCCTATGTGTCCCAAATGATGTCTTCCCAAGAATGGGCCCCCCTCAGCCTTGGCTTCTCCTGTCCTCATGCCTCTCAGACCCACCGATTCTCCCCAAACACCCCCAGAACCTGCTCCCTCCTTTCCGGCCTCCTTATCTTACCTGATGGACTGCAAAGGCCTCTGGGCCGTCAGGCTGGCTGGCTGTGCACCTCTCCCAGGACTGAGGTTTCTTGGGGTGCGGGACTTTCAGTGCCAAAACAGGGTGGTGGGTCACCCTGTAATTGTGTCCCCTCTTCCACGCCAGTTCCCCTCCAACAAATGCTCCTTAACAGAGGCAAGGAAGTTATTCCTGTAACTTAAATCCCATCTCATTTCTCTTCTGCTGAGATGCCAAAGTACCTTTGGGATGAAACAGCACCACAGCACCTGCGGGAAAAGGCAGCTTGTACGGGGCGGATAGCCATCTCTGTGTCTTTAGACAATTTTGCCTTTGAAATTGTGTTAGCTTCGTATGGTCACTGTAACAAACTACCACAAACCGAGAGGCTTACAACAGAAATTTATTCGCTAACAGTCAGCAGTGCTGGTTCCTTCTGGAGGCCCTGAGGGAGAACCCTGGCTTCTGGGGGGCGTGGCAACCCTCGGTGTTCCCTTTCTCTTCAGTGTATCACCCCAATCTCTGCCTCCGTCTCCCTCAGCCTCCCCTGCGTGTCTCTCTGTGTCTCTCCTCTTCATCTAAGTCATTAGGTTTAGGGCCCAACCCAAATCCAGGAGGTTGTCATCCTGACATCCTTAACTAATGACACGTGCAAGGATCCTGTGTCCTCCTCTTCTGAGGTTCTGAGTAGACAGGAATTTTGGGGGGACAAATTCAACCCATTACAGAAGTCTTGGAGGTGGATTTGTTGTTGGGAACCTGAGGCAGGCATCTGTGTGGGGTCTTCTCAGGACCTCCCAGCTGCCCAGCCTGCAGTGCAAGGCTGAGTGGCTCATTCGCAGGCTGGGCTCCCTGGGGAGCAGACTCTGAGTGGGACGCTTGGGGTCAGCAGGTGTGGCAGCTGGGGATCTCACCTGAGGAGGGAGTCGGAGCAGGAAAGGGTGGAGCTTTGAGGAGTCCTGAGGCAGACTCACCTGGGCCCAGGGCTGTCGGAGCTGGGCGGAGCAGGCAGGGCCTCTCTGGTCATTGGATGCCCGCTGCTCTGGGAAGGATGTGCCCTTGGCTGAGGCCCTCTCTTCCACTGAGTGAGGGAACCTCCCACAGGGGGCTGAGAGCTCGGGCCGTCTGTGGAAATCAGCCCCTTATTCCCAAAGGTGGGTCCGGGAGACCTCCACCCAGCTCCCTGAAGCTCCCTGACCCTCACTGGTCAGGCCTTGTGGCCTTCGCTGTTCTGAGCAAATCAGTGTGCTGACCCCTGACCCACGGCCTCAGAGGGCCCTCCCCAGAGGACAGGGCCTTCCCTAGGGCAAGTCCTTTCCAGAAGGCCCGCAGCCATTGGCCTGCTCGGCCTGCTTCCCAGCAGATCCCACCCAGAAGCTCTCCCGCAGCTCCACCCCTTCAACACAGGCCAGGAGGCGTGATGTCCATTTCACAGAAGGGATGCCAGGTCCTGGAGAGGTGGAGCCCCTGCCCCATTCTCAGTTCAGGCCAGGCTGTCTGACTCCAGAGGCCAGGATCTCCCTCGGTTCAGGCCCCCATGGGGGACTGAGGGCCTCTGAGCATCCCCAGCCTGGGTCCCATTTCCAAAGACACCTGATTCCCTGGGGATTACATTCGTGCTGAGTGATGGCCGCAGGCCTGCCGTCCTGGCCCCGTTTGGGAAGGGATGTAAAAATAGACAGGCTGACCTCGAAGGGCTGAGATTTCTCTTTCCTTGGCCTCTCCCTGAGCCCCCTCCCGCTGCCTCCTCCTGCCTGGCTGGGCCTTGCCATGATGTAAGAGGTCCGGGACAGAGCCCAGAGTACCCTCTCCCATGCCAGTCCTTCTCTGGGTCCCTGCTGACTGCAGAGGACACCAGGCCCCAGGCATTAGTGAAGGCCACGCCAGAGGTCACCAAAACTGGGGAGGGAGCACCCATGGTCACAGAGCAAGTGGACCAGTTTGAGGATGAAGCACGGAGGGCCCTGGGAGCTTTTGCAAAGTCAGAAGAGATTTGGGGGCAAAACCTTTCATATTCATGAGAAATAGCTTGAAATATCCTAAGTCATCAGGGTTAGGTGTGTGGAAGGGGGAGGAGACTAAACAACTGAGGGATGGCCCTGGGGACAGATCTAGTCTTAGGATTAGAGATATTAAGACTGGACAGTAATAGTAATGATATTAATATTAGTTCTATTAATAATAGAAGAAGAATAGGATAACAACAGCCGCCACTTTTTAAGTACAGACTACATCCCAAGCACTTTGCATGTAGTGTTTATCTCCTAGAGGCCTGCATGGACTCTGGGACTCAGTATTTTTTTTTTTTTTTGGAAGTAAAGTCTCACTTTTTTTTTTTTTAATTTATTTAATATATTTATTTTTGGCTGCATTGGGTCTTCTTCGCTGTGTGCAGGCTTTCTCTAGTTGCGGCGAGCGGGGGCTACTCTTCGTTGCGGTGCGCGGGCTTCTCATTGTGGTGGCTTCTCTTGTTGCGTGCAGAGCATGGGCTGTAGGCGCACGGGCTTCCGTAGTTGTGGCACGTAGGTTCAGTAGTTGTGGCTTGTGGCTCCAGAGCACAGGCTCAGTAGTTGTGGCTCACAGGCTTAGTTGCTCCATGGCATGTGGGATCTTCCCGGACCATGGCTCGAACCCATGCCCCCTGTATTGGCAGGTGGATTCTTTTTTTTTTTTAATGAATTTATTTATTTTAAGCTGTGTTGGGTCTTTGTTGCTGCACACGGGCTTTTTTCTCTAGTTGCAGCGAGCGGGGCCTACTCTTCGTTGCGGTGCGTGGGCCTCTCACTGCGTGGCTTCTCTTGTTGCGGAGCACGGGCTCTAGAGCGCAGGCTCAGTAGTTGCGGCACACGGGCTTAGTTGCTCCACGGCATGTGGGATCTTCCCAGACCAGGGCTCGAACCCGTGTCCCCTGAATTGGCAGACAGATTCTCAACCACTACGCCACCAGGGAAGCCCAGGGACTCAGTATTTTTAAGCTCATCTTACAGTGGAGGAGACCAGGACTCAGAGAGGTGAGGTAACTTGTCTGAGGTCACACAGCTAGAAAAAGGCAGAGCTGGGCCATGGACCCTGGTTTCTGACGTCTGCACTACTTCCTGTGGCCTCTCTGTGCTGCGGTGAGCCCGTGGCCCATCCACACTGTGAGCTTTCCGTCGGCTGGGCCTTCCGTGGGCCAGCACCCGCAGCTGGCTGCACCTGTGATCTTCTGGGCTCCTCTGGGCTCTGGAGGCAGCAGGTGCTGTCAGGCTGCCCTTTTTCCCCGAGTGCCAGCCAGGCCAGAATGGGGGGAGTGAAAGGGAGGGCTAATTGTGGCTCCTTATTCATGGTCACATCCCCGTCCCCTGAGCCGGTCGGAGCCTGAGGAAGGGCTCACAGTGCTGAGCAGACCAAGCCGCCAGCTTATGCATCCCTGTTACTGGGACTCAGGTCCTGATTTGGACATGATCCCTGGCCCACTCCAGCAGTCTTCTGAAAACCTCCCACCCAGGCCTCAGACACCCCTGCTCCACTTACTCTAGGGCTGAACTCCCTGACTGTAGCCTCACCAAGCCCCCGGGTGGCCCCTTGCTCAGTCCCACTCCCGCCTCAGATGTCCTTGGCGGCCAGGAATAACCAAGTGACTCAGGCAGTGCCTATGGTGCTGACCCTGCTCCCTGGGTATCTTCCCCTACAAGGCCGTGTATCCCTCCCGCCACCCGGAGGTGACATGCAGGCTGCTGTCCCACTTCATTCATCCATCCATTCGTCCACCACTATTTATGGAGCCAGCTCCTTTGCAAAGCACTGGGATACAGCTGCTCAAAACGGAGAGTTCAGGGGCTGAGGTTTCTGCTGGGAGTCTGGATTAAGAGTCAGGCCAGGACCCTAACATTGGTCCCCTAGTGGATTCCCTTCCAGACTAGCCCCATTGTCTGAACCGTCCTGGAGGGCCATGAGCACCTCTGCCAGCTCTGCTGCTGGGCAATGCCATCGGGGCTGGCCTGGGTGCCAGGGGTGACCTCTCTGCTCGGGAATGAAGTAGGGGTGCCAAGACTGTCTGCCTGGTGGAGAATTATTGCTCTTCTCCTGCCTGACCTCTCCTGCCTGTTTGCCTTGAGGGGAACCAGTTGAAGCTCACAGCCAGAGTGGGACTCACAAGTCAGCCTGCCCACCACGCCCGCCCTGCCCACCTCACCTGGTGCCCCACCGGCCCAGCAGCATTCCCTCCCCAGGGAGGAGCTGACCCCTGGCTGCCTGATGCATGATGCCTCTGCAGGTGAGTCATGAGGTCCGCCTCCGGCAGGGATGGGCTGGTCCAGGGGCTCCAGTCTGGGGCCTCGGTGTCACCCCCAACTCTAGATGGATCCTGTCCCCTGGCTGTTTGTGCAGGAAAAATAAAACCTCCTCTGATCCCTTTACCCTGTTAGTGTTTTTAGTGTATTTCCTTCCCGTCTTCTGACTACTTACACCTGTGCGTATATTATTTTTATAAAGATGAAATCATGTACATGCTGGTTAATACCATCAGGAACATTTCCCCATGAGACTTAAAATATTTAACAGCTTTACTGAGATACAATCAATGTATCATAAATTCTCCCATTGAAAGTGTAAAATTCAGTGGTTTCAGTGATGTAGAGTTGTGCAACCATCACCATAATCTAATTCCAGAACATTTTCATCACCCCAAAAGAACTCTGGCCCATTAGCTGTCATTCCCCGTTCCGCTCCCTCCCTGCAGCCCTCAATAACCACTAATCTTTCTGTCTCTACAGAGGTGCCTATTCTGGACGTTCCATAAATGGAATCACACGAAGGTCTATTTTTTGGAAGCCCCGAATTAAATGGGTGCTGGGCTTTCTGATCTGGGATACAGCACATCTCCTTGTGGGGTAGTTCGGTTGTTTCCAACATTCCTCTGCATTGGGAGGACCACCCACCGCCCCCACTGGAGGATCTAAAGGTGGGATTATAAAGGCTGAGATGGAATGAGTTGCCCTCCCGTCTTTGTACTCAGCATGTCACCCCACGGGAGGAGCGTGCATTCACTCACCTTTCTCCAGAGAACAGGGACCCCCTCCAGGCTCACAAAGTTACCCCCAGTGCTGCCAGGACCTGTCCATAGCGGGACACGGTGGCTGACCACACACCGACCAGGGCCGTCGCCTCGCCAGCACGCTTGGCTTTGCTTGTGAGGGGCCACGCGCTCCCATGCTCGGGGCAGGTGGGGGCTCCCCTTCCAAAACCCAACAAATGCTACTGGGATGGCTTTTCTGGCAAGAAATCTTCATTCACTGATGTTACTGTCAGGAGGAGACAGCAGATCAGGTGGAAAAAGTGAGCAATCCAGCTTGGAAGTAGAATCTTCTGTACAGTCACAAGCCAAACTGAGACAAAGCCTGAAGGAGGCTGCAAAGTAATGGGAATGAGGTTTTCACATGTCTTGTCAACTGATTCTAAAAGGCAGTTCCCCAGATATTCTCAGTGAGAACGGACGACTAAAGCCACTGCAGATCTCCCCAAAGTGTTGTCTTCTGGGGGACTCAAAGCTGGGTCCTTTGGGGTTCTGTGTCAACTTTCCTCCTGCAGATCAGGCAGTGGGACCAGTTCTGGCCACAGGGCAGGGACTACCTGGCTCTCTGGCTGGACACTGCTCTGTGTCCCTGGAAAGTCCCTTCCCTTGCAGAGTGCTTAGTGTGTCACCAACGCACACTGGAAAGGCATTTGTCCAGATGTTGCCATGTGTGTGCACACCGTACGCTGAGTGCCTGCCTTTGGGTGGTGTACACACAGACACCCCCCCCACCCCCCAATCATCATGCACAGGTGTGTGCTGGTTCCTCCGTGAGGGCACACTTCCCCAAACTATTCACGGCTGCCACCTGCCTTGCTGCACACACAGTGTGGGCTCATGTGCCCTTCCTGTCCTCACAGAGCAAGTTGGCCCGTGCAGTTAGTGTTCCTGACCACCCTCCACATGCCCCATGTCCAGCATCCAGCATAGCCAGGACACGTGGCGAGTGGACAGCTCGTAGATCACCACAGGAACAGCCCTACAGAGAATGCTTTCCTTTTCCACCAACCTCGGGTGCTGGGGAGAGAGACAAATTTGGGTGGTGGTGGGTACATTATCCAGGTCAGAGGTGATCCACTTTCCCCAGAAAGGGGCCCTTTCAATGTCATAGTCACTGACCTGCTTGGGATGGCACATTTAGTATCTGACAATGACAAGACCTACTCTGAAGTCCAGAATATTGTCAGAGGAATTTGCATTTTAATACAACAGTATTGAGATGACTGAATATTGCTGAATGAATCTTTGATGAATGAATAATCATAGACTAGATACTTCGTAGGCCTTCAGCCATATTTGTGGGCACAGGATTCCTGGAGTCTTTTAGAACCTACCCATGCAAGGATCTTGCTGTGGAGTGTAGGGTGGATGCCACAGTCTGGACCACCAGTCAAGACACAGGAGGGGACCTCCCATCACAGCCTCTGCCAGCTCGCCTAGACTGGTCTTCAGGGGGAGGGGGACTAGGGGTAAAAACATGACCTCAGTAAATTCCCTGCTCTCAGCTCCAGCGCGTGGCTGGCTGGGTCCCCTGTCTCCAACCCCACCTCACTCCCCGCTGCCCCCCTGCTCCAGGGTAGGTGACACAGCCTGGGCCCAGGCAGAACAGCCTGGCTGCACCTGGCAGCCAGTCCCAAGAAGGCTGCCTTTACAGCCCTCTCGGCTGACCTCCGCACACCCTCCCCGGCGCTTTGCCAGTCTTTATTCACGCCCTGGCAGTGTCAGGACTGCTCCGGAGGGAGGTGGGACCAAGCAGCGGCTTCCTGGCCCAGCGCCAGGCCCAGGCCTGCACCCCAGCCTCCACTCCTGGATCCAGGAACCACCCCTTTTAACAGCGGGAAGAGGGCAGCCAGGGAGGGCGAGGGCGCCACCCAGGGTCACCCACCAAGCTACAGAACAAAGTGGACAGTGTGAGGATTATGGGATCGAATCCTGGCACTGCCGGTCCAGTCCCTAGCAGTTAAAACTTCGGGTAAGTTTCCCAACCACTCAGAGCCTCAGTTTTCCTGGAAGGAAATAACCCATCTCCCGTGACAAATGTCCCTTTCCATCCTCCTGGGACCCTAGCAGGCAAACTGCCAGGAGGATGGCAGCCGGGTTAGGAAGGACGAACGGAGTCACAGCCACATTTTCTCCTGCACTCGCTCAGGGTTGGTGGGCGTGGGGCGAGTTGGCGCCCAGGCCGGGAGGCGCTGGGATGGGCATCCCGCGGTTCAGCCGCCCCCGACTGTGGAACGGGGGCCAGAGGCCGCCCCCCAGCCCCGAATCGAGAAGGTTGGAGGAGCCTCCTCGCATCTCCCGCTGTGCTCCCCGCAGCGCAGGCACCCACCGCCCCGCAGCCTCCTGCTTTCCTTCGGCCGCCGTGGGGGAAGTGTGCGTGCGCGTCTCCACTGGCAACGGCGCGGTCGCCCGGCAACCTGCGCGCCCCAGGCCCGCTGCGCCCCCGGTAGCCCGGAGGGAGACTGGGAGGGGGCGCCGCGCGGCTCCAAGCAGCCCCTCCCTCCTGGGGGTGCAGACTGCAGCGGGAACCCTAGCGCCCGCTCCAGACCCCGGCGGCCTCTCGCTGGACCTGCGCACTGGGTCTGGGGCACCTGGGCGGCCACGTGCTGGCATCCAGGGAGACAGGAAACCCAGGTCTCGCGGAGACCCTGGCAAGCCCCTTCCCTCCGGGGGATATAGAGGCAGCAAAGTCTCCTGGCCCTCTCTCGAGGCTGGGCGAGGAGCAAGGGTGCCGCAGCTGTGAGCGCCTGGTGAGACAGAGACAGAGGAGGGGCCAGGTGCAGTGCCCGTGGGTGGGAGAGTCGTGTCAGGGTGTGGGATCCAGAATGTCTGAGGCGACGTTTAGCTGGGGGCTGGTCTTTCTGGGGCTGGTTGGGGGCAGAGGGTAGCCTCGGGGACAGGATCACCCACAGAGCTTGGACAGTGTTTGCGTTTTTTCCCCTTGGGGTGCCCGCATTTTAGGGAGACATCAACCACTTCCTGCACGGGCCTGATTTGGTGTTTAGTCACCACTTGAGGCTACATACTCCAACTAAAAAGCCACAGGATTCCACATCTCCAACTCCCAAACCCAAATCCAGGACTGTGGCCCATGAACACAGAGATGCACTGGCGGAAGCAGAGATTTGGGCTGCTGCAAGGATCAAACATGGTTTATCCCTCTCCTGGGCCAGCGGCCGGGTCCAGTTCCTCAGTACATCTTGGGCACCTGTACACACAGCTCTGGATTTCACAGACCCGGACTCATGTCATTTTCCCAAGGCCCCCAGTGAAGAAATGGACTCCGGGTGGCGAGGGGCACACAGGCTGAGACTGCAGGATGGCTGAGACCCAGCCCACCACCCTGCGCTCGGGGCCTCAGCTTATCTGCTCTGAGCCTCTCATCTGGACACCACGGGTTAGGGGGCCTTGTTAGGCCCATAGTAGCTCCTTGGTGCTGACAGTGACTCAGTAACGGGTCCACCCTCCGGATCCCCCTGCCTGGCTTCAGAGCTCAACTGAGCTTTACCACTTCCCAGCTGGGTGAACTTGAGCAGGTGACGTGACCTCCCTGGGTCTCAGTTTCCTCATTCTATAAAATGGGGACAAAAATAAGGCTTTGTGGGGATTAAATAGGATCTCAGGCACAGGCAGTGTTCAGGAGAACCCTGACGAGGGCAAATCTCATCCCTTCTCTCCTTTTCCCGGTTCCTTTCTGGGTCCCCATTGCCTTCTTGTCTAGCGTAAATCTCCCTCACTTTTTCACCTTGGTGTTTTTCTCTTTTTGCCTCCTTCCCCTCCCCACACTCCTACTTCATTTCATTTCATCTCTGGCCCTCGCTTGTTCACTATCAGTTTCGTTTCTCTGCCCAGACATTTGGTGAAGCCCTGGCTGAGTGTGGGCCAGGTCCCTCAGGCCCAGCCCACTTGGCCCCCGGCACTGCCCTGCCTGCGCCTCAGGTCCTGCCCTCCTGTTGCCGAGGAGTTGGGGCTGGCGGGGGGTGGGGGGAGAGGAGTGCTGACGTCATGAGGCGTTTATGCACCCCTCCCCACCTAACGCAAATTTCATCCTCCTACTCTCTGAATCAATTTAGTTTTATTGCCTCAGCTGCTCAAAAGCAATTTTTCAAGAACAAAAAGGTCAGCACGTCCAAGACTAATCAATTCTCCGAGAGCTCCTGCCACCACCGCCAGGGGAGCTGGGTACTGGCGGCCCCCCGCCCTTCCTGCCAGCCCCCTCCCAGCCCCATCACTTTTATTGCTTCATGATGCCTGTCATTAGCGGTGTGTTTGAGACGCCCCACAGTGTTCTTACAACATAAAACCTGGCCCACTTGCGGGGGCGGGGGGGTGGGGGTGGGAGGTGGCGGGAGCATTTATGGCCACTCGCCGGCCCAGACAGTAACAGCTGAGCTGATAGATCGCCTGTAAGGGGAGCCAGGACAGGAAGCATCCAGCCACTTGATCAAAAGCTCGGCTCCAGAGGACATGCCGGAGGAGCCAGGGCCATGCCTGCCTGCTCTCAACCCCCATCACTGTGGCCTTGGGCACCTGCCTGCTGTCACCCAGTCCAGGACTTTCCTCTCAAGGCCCCTTTGGTCCCCACTGCAACCCTGCTCGGGCTCTCCCAACCCTCCTGAGCATCTCCCAACCCTTGGCATCGTGCCAGGCCCCACCCCCTGTGAGGCCCTGCCATTCCATGTCACAGAAGTAGGAAGGAGCAGGTGCAGACTGGAAGCAGGTATGTGACCTGCCCAGGTGACACGCATGAGCCATGCCCAGTGGAAAACACATCTGCTATTCCAGGCTTTGCCCTTCCATGCCCCCGGCTGTCCTGTACCACACCATCCAAACAGCTGATGCCCATGACTACAGCAGCTAAAATGCACCCAGGCTTCCAGGGGCAGACCCTGCACTCAGTGCACTGCCTAGATGACCCCTTTATGCCCACAACAACCCTTTTATGAAACACTCTATGCCCATTTTTCAGATGAGGAAACCGAAGCAGAGGGAGACAAAATATTATGCTCAAGCCCACACAGCTGGAAACACGCAGAGGGACCAGATCCCAACTCTCTGCTCTTTGCTCTTTTAAAAATGGCTTAGGATATGAAATATCCAGAAAGGCAAGTCCGTGGATGCAGGAGGCAGATTGATGGTTGCCAGGGTTTGTGAGAAGAGGCCTGAGGAGCAACTGCTCAATGGGCACAGGTTTCCTGGGGCAACGAAAATGAGGAGCCAGATAGAGTTGATGGTTGCACAACATAATGGATGTGCTAAATGCCACTGAATTGTACACTTTAAAATGGTTGATTTTATCTCATGTAAACTTCACTTCAATATTTTTTTTCTTTAAAGGCTTAGGTTTTTCTGCCACCTATTTGGCAAGAGGCTGGGTGACTGGCTAGCTCTGGGTGTCCCAGCGGAGGCGGCCCGCCTCTGCTCTCCTGGGGGAGGTATGACAGCAGGAGAGACTCTGAGATGTCCTTCCTGCCCAGCAGGAGAGTCACCTCTCCCAGGAAACCTTCCCGGCTGACTTCATCTGCTCTGACGGCTCCTCCCAACTGCAATGGCCTCTGTCCCTGTCACATCTGGTTCTGCCCGGTGGCTCTGCCCTGTGGCCCATGGCTCTGTCCACAGCACACAGGGCAGGGTGCCCTGGCTCCCTGCCAGACAGGACTTGCACAAAAGCATTTCCAGCATCCCTTGGGTCCCTGGGGGCCCCCTCAACCCCTGGCCCTCCCTTGACTTGAGCCCACCCCCCCCTCCCCCCCCCCCAGGTCTGAGCTAAGCTGTCAGAAGCTTTGGCCTTTTCTCAGGGCTTCAAAGGTCATCCGGCTGACCCCCAAACTTGCTAGCCAGAGCCCCCTCCAGGCTTGCTTGCACCGCACAATGACAGAGAGCTCATGGCTCCCTCACAGGTCAACTCTACCTGAAAGTCCTTTCTTGGATTGAATTGCCTGCCCTGCCCAGGGAAGAGCAAGCCTTGTCCCCTCTCTCTAGAACAGACCGGCCCTCCTGTGAAGGCTGCTCCCAGCCTCCACCCCAGTGGTCTCTGAATGTCCCTGACGTGGGCTCCTCCCAGCCTGGCCGCTCCTCTCTGCTCTCCAAGGCCACGTCCACCCGGAACCCAAACCCTTGAAGGCCCTCTGCTGGGTAGGGCGGTCCAGCCACTTGGGAAGATGACATTGGGCCAGGTCTCTCTTCTGATGTCCAAGTTTTGTCCCACAGGCCTTGGGGAGTCTCACCCAGGGTGAGAAGGGGTCTCAGGGCAGAAATAAAGCCTGGGACCCATGAGCCTCCGTGGCGTGTCCCTGGAGTCAGCCAGAGCCCTACTCAGCCCCTGCTGCGAAACTGGCCAGGAAACTGATCAGGGACTTACCTTGGACAAGTGCCTCTCTTTTCCCACTCAGATCCTGTGGGGAAGGCTGCCTGGGATGAAGCCAGTGAAACACCCAGAAAAGAGCAAATACTAATGTCTTTAAGCATATTTGTTTCTTTAACAAAGATGATGACTCCCCTCTTTGAGCCTGCGCACGGTGTCCAATGCCAGCTCACCGTTTACCTGTTTCCCCATTTACCTGAAGCAGGCAGTCAAGGAAGGCTTAGGCTTTGAGGTGCCACTCTGCAGGTAGAGGCCCTAGGGGGCAGCATGGCAGGAGGTCCACCTGAACTCCCCACAAACTGCCGGTTCCCAGCGTCCATGCCAGCACCATGCTGGCCCCACACTGGCCCTGCTGGTCTCCCTGCCAGTGCGTCTGGCTTCCAGGTCTTGGAATTCAACCTGCTTCTCTGTTCCGGCTGCTGGGGCCCCTGCCAAGTCCTTCTGAATATGCAGCAACTGCCGAACATTCTAAGAAATGCCTCCCAGGGTTTTCTTGGGAGCCCGGGTGAAGCAGGAAGTCCTCTGGGCTGAGGGGACAGTGGTAGCAGGTGGCACCGAGCTCCAGGCAGGGGCCATCTCCCAGGGGCCCAGGCTGGTGAACTGGAGGCAGGAGTGCAGGGCCCAGTCCAGGGGCTCCTGCCGGTGGCTGCCACCTACACGTGAACCGAGGGCCCCCCCCCCAGCATGCAGGGCTCCCCACCTGCTCTATTTATAGACTTTGAGCCCTGGAGGGCAGCATGCCCAGGGTCACAGAGCTACGCAGGCCAGGGGCTGGGCCTGACTCATTCCCCACCACAGCGCACGTGGCCAACTAAGGGTTGTTATCTGACGGCCTGTTGTTACTTTATGTTCAGATGAATCTGTATCAACTCTATGCAGCTGAGTCCTACTGGCTGGGCTCGAGCTGGGGGAGAAAATTATAATAACTGAAAATAAAATTGGTATTTTGACAAATAAGTACAGATTTTTGAATCCAGCCAGTCCAGGCGCTGCTATCTCCAGGTGACTTATGCAAGATAATGCCTTTTTGGCTCTCTAAGAAGATTTCCCTTGATTGTCTCACTGGTTGCCCCCGGGTCCCCCCTCTCTCCTGATTCACTTTGTTATAAAGCAGAAGCTAACACAATGTAAAGCAATTATACCCCAATAAAGATGCTAAAAATAAATAATAAATAAATAAAATAAACTCACACTGTCACCTAACCACACCAATCACAATGGCATCATTATAGTTTCAAAGCTACCAAAAAAAAAAAAGGTGTGTGTGCTTGGGGGGTGGGGCTGGAGGGGGTGTCCAGGAATTTAGCCGCACCCAGGAGAGCAGTACAATCAGCTATTGTTGTGCCAGAAGTTTCCCGGTGATAAGAAGGGAGTTTAGAAATGCCGCTTTCTGAGCTGATTGCAAAACAGAATAGAAAGTTCAAGGCTGAGAGATAGCTGAGAACGTCAGGGAGCAGCCCCTCCAGGAGGCCCCCTGGCCTCAGACAGGCCTCGGGCTGACCAGCCCCTTGGCAACAGGAAGGGGGGCCTGGCTCAATCACCTCCCCTCCCCCATCTTCTGCCCATTCCACAGGGGACCAGGACATCGGAGAGGCTGCTTCCTCTCAGAAGGTTTTGTCAAAATTCTCTAAAGCAGCTTTGGACCGTTAAGGGCCTGCTTGGTGCCAGGCACCTGCTTTATTTACCTCGATTATCTCACTCCCTCACACCCACCCTGTGTGGAAGGTGGCAACTTCCTCCTACTTGGATGGGCGGGAAACTGAGGCACACAGATTGGGGTGTGAACCCCGTTACACTGCCTCCTGTTTATCCCATAAGCCTGTCCCTTCAGGCGTCAGATTTGTGGGGAGGATGACCTCCTTGAGTGTCCTCAGTCATTTCCAGTTTGTGCATTCTCTCCCTCGGGACATTGTCTGATGGTATTGGTGGGGCCCAGGCCAGGTTACAGTGGGGGTCATACTACCTCCCTGCTCACTGCTCAGTGCTTTCTGGTGGGAGTCACCCCTCCCCAATTCTGGGACCTGATTTTGGCCAATCTTTCCCAGGGACACCTGTCCTTGAGCTGTCATCCTCCTGTTGGCATTAGCAACCTAGAGGGCAGAAGGTGAGGGCGAGAGGAACTGCAGTGACCCAGCACAGGTCACTAAGCAGCTGTGTGACCTCGGGCAGGTCGCTTAACCTCTCTGTGCCTCAGTTTCCTAATCTAGGAAATGGGGATAATAATAGTTCTACCCTGTATGGCCACTAGGAGGAATAACTGAGAGTGCCTGGCTGGTCCCCGTCACATTTAGGGGCAAAAGCATTTAGGGCCCCAAAACCATTCACTTCAGCCCAAGCCCCTCACTGTGTAGACTAACCACTGTGGCCTAGAAACTCAGGGCCCCCCTTATTCTGAATCTTGTGCTCCTGTCTTTACACTGTGCCAGGCTCTTCCCTGGCAGGCACAAACCACCCACCGGAAGTAGGTAGCAGCTGGGGTCCCTGGACTACTGCCACAGGCATGGGAGACCTCCACTGCCCATAGAGCTGTTGTGGAGGGCAGAGAGAGCACTTCCAGTCAAGGCTTGTGGCATCCTCCCTCAGCTCTGTGGTGTGAAATTTAATAAACAGAAACCTTATTTGAAGTGGGATTGGGAGGCTGGAGAGGGAGCTCTCATGGTCTATTCAGCGTCAGTTGCAGACCCAACAAGAAGGGAGTACCTGGCATCTCCAACAAGAAGAAGGTTACTACTTTTCTACCCAGCAGAGGAAGGAAGAATTTCTCTCAGCCTGGCAACAGCCCAGACAATGAGAGACTGTCACAACTCAGCCAATGAAAAGCCACACTTCCAACTCCTAGTTTCCTCCAATGAGCTCTTTGTTTATAACAGCCTGTGGGGTGGGCGGGGGCTTCTCCTCTACAAAAGAAGGTGTCCCTCGTTTGTTCTCCGGACTTGCCAGTGGTTTGCCATGGATTGCCTCCCTCGAACTGCAATTCTTTGCCATTCCCAAAGAAACCCATTTTGCTGGTAAAATAACTGGCTATTTTATTGTTTTAGGTCAATACCAGCCTCCCAGGTTTAGGACTCCAATGCCCCTCCCCCAGCATGGTAGCTTCTGGCCAGCAACCCTGTCACCCCCAGTGTCGCTGAGTCCCTTCCCCAGGTTGGAGGCCTTGGCCCAGCTTCCCTGACCCTCCCAGAAATATGAGACCTTCCTGAGGAGGTACCCCTGCTCCGACAATCCCCTTATCCTTCTGTGGGGCTCCAGGGACCCCCATTCCCCTGCCACCACCTCCCCCAACCTGGTGAGGCCAAACCACCGTAGTCACAATGCTCTGACGGCCCTGTCCCTCGGGTGAAAATCAAGCCCTGAAAGATACAAATCCTATGAGACTGTGGGAGGCCCTTGCTAGCTGCCCAGTCCTGGGTCACATCCAGCAGATGCTGATCTGTGCTATAGACAGTTTCTGTTTCCTGGGAAACTCACCCCCTCAGCCAGAGCAGGGGCCCAGGCACCAGTGCTGCCTTGGGGTAGGAAACCCAAGTATCACAGTGGTCCCTCCCCAACCAAGGGGACTGAGCACAGGTTTGCAGCAACCCCAAGCTGTGGCCAGGCCCAGGTCACCTTCCCATCCTGGGGACACCCATCCCCTTTGCCCCTCTGTGTTCACATACCACGCCCCCCCCCATTCCCTCTGGGCCGGCCCCAGTCAGGCCAAGTGACATTAGCATGTTCCACAAACTCTCTGTGCCACCGTCTGCTCATCTGTGAAATGGTCCAGGAACTGCCTGCCTACCTGTTGGCAGGGTGCCGTGAGGGCTGGACAAGCAGTAGAGAGCTGGGCCCACGGTGCAGTCCCTTGTCCCCTGGACTTTGCCTCTCACACCTGCCCTGGGGCAGGCACTGAGACCTTGGTGGGAGAAGCCCAGAGACAGGGTCATGGGTGACAGGGGGCTTGTGCAGGGCAGCAGAGCTGAGGACAAGGGGACAAGCCACTCACTCTCTCCTGCAGCTGTGCACTCCACGTGATGTGAGGAAGACCCTAATGACATGGCTGCAGTTTGAGGGCTTCCAACAGGCCAGGCACGTGTGACAGGATTTATGTGTTTCTTCATGCTTTTCATTTAATTCATAACGAGTATGAGAGGTGGTTACTGTTACTGTCTACATTCTACAGGCGAGCAGTATAATGCTCAGAGAAGCTAAGCCATTTGCCCAAGGAAACACAATGAGATACTGGGTTGGAACCAAAGGACCCTCGGTGCACAGAGGATTCTGGAGAGCAGCGAGAATGTTCTCAGACTCCACCCTGTGCACCGCTCGGTGACCTGCTGAGCCGGCCTCTACATCTGGGATCTAATCTTATCCGCCCCATCAGCACTTGTCATGCCTCTTTTATGGTCTGTGTACTCTGACATGTGTCCGTATTGGTGGTGACATGCCTTCATTCTGACAATATTTGCTGAGCATCAGGGAGGGGGCCTTGGTTATTAATTTATTATCCTCAAACACCATGAGGCTGCTGTAGGCCAGGCTCCGTGCTGGGTGTGGGGACCATGGGGCCATGCCAATAACTCACTGCTAAGGTTGAGGGTCCTGGTGGGAAGTTTAGGGCGTGGTGGGTGGGGGCAGAGGAGCCAGCTCTGGGAGGTAGAACCAATGTCCTTTTTGCTGGCACTCAAGTTCAGAGAAGTCATGTGATGTGCCCAGATTCCCACAGCTGGATGCAGGACTGTGGGATTCAGACGCAAACACAGCCTCCCACCCACTCCTTGAGTCAAAGTCCGAATTAGGGGAGACCCATGTTGCCTAGAAATGGGCTGGGGCTGGGAGCCCCCACGAAAGATGGCCTCGGAGCCAAAGCTGGTACCCCCTGGAAACCCAGTGTCTATTTTTGCACTGCTTTTCATGGGGACCAGGGCCTGAAGCTGTGGGGTGCTGTCGGGGGTCACAGAGGATTAGAAGAGGGACCATGTGGGCACAGTTGGGCTGGGCCTTGAGGCCCAGTTGGGTGAAGGCGAGAGCAGCTCAATGCCCCCTTGCCTCGCCTGGTGCAGCCTTGGTTCCCCAGGCGTGCTCTGATCCAGGAGTCCTGCATCAGTGGCCCCAGAGAAGGTGGAAGTGGGGGCGGGCAGGGAAGGTTTGGCAGGGCTGGCCCGGGGGCCGCCAAAGACACGCAGGGGCTTATTCTTCTCTTACAAGAAGTGTGAAGCATCTTGTGGCCACACCAGCTCAGCACTTTGGAAAATCAGCAAGTCTGTGGATCTGTCAAGTTCTAAGCTTGTGGATGCAGGAAGGTTCTACTTCTATGGTTTCCAGAATATAAAAGCTGGGGTGGGGGTGAGGTGAAGAGAGCCTCAGAGAGTCCCAGGTGCCCAATGCTCCCACCCAGCGCCTCCCTGGGGAGGAGGGTGGGTACCTCCACACAGCCCTAGAGGTCAGCTTCGGTGGGAAGGGGAGGGAGGGGCAGTGAGGGAGTGCCAGGCTTCAGCGGGGAGCAGCTCCCTTAGTGGGCAGGGCTGGGCTATCCACTCTGAGGTTCCAGAGGACCTTCAAACAGATAGAGCCTCCCCCATTTCCCCACACATCTGGGAGCGGTCCAGGCATCCCTGGTTTTAAGTCCCCAGGTGATTCTCATGTCTGGTCAGGGTGAGGACCCTGAAGAGTGACATGACCCGTGAGCATAACCACCTTTCTTGTGCTCTGAACCTGAACTGGCCTCCTGGTACCTGGGATGCAGGACCCCTTTAAGGCAGGTGTGTGTGCCTTGGTTTTAGGATGGCTGGAAGAGGTGAGTCCTAGCAGCTAAGCCACATTATGGGTAGGATGCAGGATGCAGGCATCTTCCAGGGTGCAGAAGCTGCGCCCTCATTCACAGCCCCTGGTCCCCCAGCCTCACGCTCATCACTCCCTCTGGGCCCTTGTGCCATCAGCGGAGCTTGTCAAGCTTCCTGCATGTGCTCTGTGTGATTTTTCTGACAACCATCTCTCAGGCTCGCCCAGGTCTCTTTTTTCCAGGCCCCACGCAATAAACGCAGCAGACCTGACAGCATCCTATGGGCGCAGGGGCAGCGGCCCCCTGAGGCCGCCCTATATGCAGGGAACAAGTAGGCAGGAGGAGGAAAGGGGTGCAGGGTGTTGTTAAGAGCCCACCCCACTGGTTCCAAATCTGCCTGTGACTCTTCCCTGTAGATTCGGGCAAGCAGCTCCCCTCCCCCAGCCTGTTTCTCCCCTGAAAACCCATCCTTTACCTGGACCAGAGTTTTGGTATACAACAGGTGCTCAGTGCATGGTCGCTACTATTGTCCCTGAGAGGAGGGCGCTAAGGGCCCCATTTTACAGCTGAGGCATTAACCTGGGGAGACTGGGACAGAACCCACTTACTCTCCCCCTCTCCCCACTGTACCCCTTGAGTCAAGGCCAGGGCTGGACCCAGCAGTCAGTGAGAGGCACCGTCTCTATTACTTCAGAATCGACTCCCCACAGCCCTGCCCTTCCCCATTTCTTCCCCCTGAGACCCGCTGGGCTCCAGGTGGGCCTGTCCTCACTTCCCCCTTTTTTAAGGGGCCACCTTCCCTGCCCCAAGGGGGAATCTGAAACTAGTGGCCCCTCCTTCCATCCCAGAGCTGCCCCTTTGGCCCTGGCCCCACCTCCTCCCCCATCTCAGGACCAAGCCCAGGGGTATATCCAACTCTGGGTGTGTCCCTCTACCCTGAAGTCTCCCAGCCTGGCAGGTAAGAGAACCTGTGCATTTCTCACCAGCCTGCAGGGGATGGAGCCCCAGGACCTGGCTCCTGGGTGCAGCTCCTGGCAGCCTCAGTCTGGATGGGCTTGGCTCCTTCCTACTGGGTGCTGGGGTCCCAGTGGAGGGGGTGGGGCCAGGTGAGCCCCTAGAGGAGGTGCGGACTTCTGTCCTCTGGTTGGGGATCACACACCAACCTCCTGCCCCACAGACAGAGGCCCAGAGAGGGGAGGCATCATGCCCCAAGTCACACAGCAACTCCGGCTCACACATCCTGCCCTTCATCCCTTGGGTGGGCATGAGGGAGAAACCAGAGACAGCATGAGCAGCTCAGTTCAGAGTCAGATAAACTGAGACTCAATGTGCCCACTGGACAGTGCTCAGATGTCCCCTCCCTTGGGGAAGGATGGCCTAAAGCCCTTGGCCAGAGACTGTCCAAGCACAGGAAGCAGAGAATCAGAAAGACCTGGGCACCAGTCCTCGTTCTGCCATCTACTGGCTGGGTGACCTTGGGCCAATTACTTAACCTCTCTGTTTTCTCCTCTAGGAAACAGGGTAAACCCAGCACTGCCCCCATCTGGCTGCTGTGAGTATTGAGTGCTCTAATGGATGGAAAGGGCCCTGCAGCGTCCGTGTACCAAATGCCCCTGTCCTTGCTATTCACTGGTCTCACCCTCAGGCCTGCCTAGTCCACAGAGAGGTCCTGTGGCTCCCGGCCAAAGAGCAGCTTCTACTGACAGGTAGTAAGTTCTCCACCATGGGGTTTTCCAGATGACAGGACATGGCTGGGCGGATTGAGTCCCTGCCTGGAGTAGTACTAGATGAACTAACCCCTTCTCTTCCCGGGCCTCCCCAAGGAGGCCTCCTCCCAGCCAGGTGGATGGTCAGCAGTGTCCCACCCCTCCCACAGGCTTCTCCTGCAGACAGCCTTAGAGGGAAAGTGGGGACTGGAAGGAGAGATCTGTTTACCCCAAATACAGAATAGAGAGCCAGTGATGCTGCTGTTCAAGTCCAGGAGCTCAGTAGCTGCCCCAACAGGCTGTCCATCTGTTTGTCAAGGGCAGGGCCAGGGGCCAGGGGAGGGCGGGGGCTGGGCTGCTGGACGGCAAAGCCCAGGAAGGACCTCGCCTGGGCTCAGCGTTCTACTTGTTGTCCACAGCTGCCCCGTACCCCGCTCCCCTCACTCCAGCTGGACCAAGCCAAGTTGACGAAGGCCAAAGAACACCATTCACTCACATAAGGGGCCCCAATAAATCTTGATTTCAAGAGAAAGTGGGCCCTGGAAGCCTGTGAATCCCATGATAAGGGACCCATCAGGCAGATAGATTCCCAAGCTGGCTGGACTCTGGGGTCATGGCAAGGGGCCACTCTGGCCCTGGGATGAGGACTTTGTCCAAGGCAAGAATGGGCAGCTCTCAGCGGTGGGGCCTGGCCCTGCTGGGAGGGGTCAGGTCTGCATTCCTGAGAGGCCCCAGTGCCTCCCAGGGAAAGCCGGGTACCCAGGGAGCCCTTCTGAGGCCTGAGGTTGCCTTTTCTTTGCATTTGGAGCACGGTGGGGGGCATGGGGTGTTCAGGTTTTGTCAAGAGAAACTGTCAGCTGGACACAGAGACAGACAGATAGGCAGAGGGGGAGGCTGAGGGGCTGAGGGAGAAGATGCTGGAATGGGGGTGGGCCGGGTCCTCTAGCCTCAGGCTGGTGCCCAGGGCTGCTGCTTGGGAGTGATGAGCTGGGGCAGGGGTGGGGGTGGGGCTCAGAGGGCACTGGAGCCAGGCACCTGCCCTGCCAGAGGCCATGTCCTGCCCATGCTGCCCTGGGTGGGCAGCTGTGGGGAGGGGGGAAGTTTCCTGTCCCTCTTAGGGCCCTCTTGGGGGCTCATGGGTTTCACTGGGAGTGATTCCTTAGTAAAGCTTCCAGCTTGGATGGTGCCCTTTTAATTAGATTATCCCCAATTCCCTCTGTCACCGGGTTATTAATATTTATCTGGAGTACACCTGATACGATTCGATCAGTGGGCCTGGGAGGGATGGAGGGGGCTGCCCCTCCTTCTCCCTTCCCTCCTGCACCTCTCCCCCATTCCCACCCTGCTCCCCTGCCCTCATACCGCCTCCACTCCCCAAGTCCCCTCCCTCTGGAAGCCCCAGGAACTTCCCTGTCCTGCGTGCCCCTCTCCCTTGGTGCCCCTTGCTGCCCACCAGAACCCATCCACATGGTGGCCCCGAGGCGTGTGCCCAGCATAGGGCACCCACATGAGGACATGCAAGGAGCAGGGGTGGGAGGGATCCCACGCAAAACGTGCAGGGGGCTCTCTGCTCCTGGCCCATGGTTGCCACTGAGACACCCTCTGTCCAAACCCAAGGAGCCCGTGAGGTCTGGCTCTTTCCTTTGACTGGGGCCCTGGTGCCCAGGCACAGCTGCATCTCTACCCCCATCCTGTCCCTCTGCAGGGAAGCCACCACCACCACACACACACACACACACACACACACACACACACACTATAACTAGGGTCCCCATGCCTGGACTTGGAGAAAAGGCCCAATGGGTGTGAAATCAAAAGAAGCAGCAGGGCTTCCCTGGTGGCACAGTGGTCGAGAGTCCGCCTGCCAATGCAGGGGACACGGGTTCGTGCCCTGGTACGGGAGGATCCCACATGCCGTGGAGCGGCTGGGCCCGTGAGCCATGGCCACTGAGCCTGCGCGTCCGGAGCCTGTGCTCCGCAATGGGAGAGGGCACAACAGTGAGAGGCCGGCATACCGCAAAAAAAAAAAAAAAAAAAAAAGCAGCAACAGGCTTCCCTGGTGGCACAGTGGTTAAGAACTCACCTGCCAATGCAGGGGACATGGGTTCGAGCCCTGGTCCGGGAAGATCCCACATGCCATGGAGCAACTAAGCCTGTGTGCCACAACTACTGAGCCCACGCGCCACAACTACTGAAGCCCATGTGCCTAGAGCCTGTGCTCCGCAACAAGAGAAGCCATAGCAATGAGAACCCTGCGCACCACAACAAAGAGTAGCCCCCGCTCACCGCAAGTAGAGAAAGTCCACGTGCAGCAGTGAAGACCCAATGCAACTAAAAATAAAAATAATAAATAAATTAATTAATTTAAAAAAAAAAAGAAGCTGCAACAAAGCCCTTCTGCAGAAAATGGGATGGATCTGAGAGACACTGGCCCTCTTCCTGGGGAAATGGGAATTAGCACCAAGGATTATTTTTGAGGAAGCGGTGCCCCACTGTGCCCACACGTGCCACCTTCTGAACAGGCCCCAGTGGGGGCTCCAGGCACCGGGACCCTAGTTCCCCAGGCCTCTTGTGGGCGGGCAGGGGAGCACCTGCCCACCTCCCTCCCTCCTGGGAGACCAGTTCCTGGTGAGAATCTCAGGCTTTGCAGAGGTGCCACTGTGTGGCTGAATCCCACAGCCAGGCCTGTGTCTGGGATTCAGCAGGACAGCTGAGAACAGGAGTGGGAAGCCCATGCAGCCTGCCTCCAGCCTTGTGCAAAGCTACCTGGTGTCCCAGGCCCTAGGGGCAGGGCATACCAAGCAGGCTTCCACCCAAACTTTGGAACCTGTTTTCTGGAAAGGAAAACCCCTATGGGGAGCCCAGTCCTGCCCAGGCTTTGGCAGTCTCTTAGGTACCCATCCTCAGCCTGGGCAGGAGCCACAGGAGTCTGTACCCATCACTGGGACACCCTCTGGTGGTGTGTCCCCTCTAATCGAAGCCAGTTTCTGGGGGCCCAGCAGCTCACTCTACAAGCAGACCTTGGCATTCTGGGTCAGTTTCAGGCTCATGATGGGAGTGGAGGTCTGTGCAGGGACCCAGGAGGCCAGGCCGGTTTGGTGAACCAATAGTTACATTTCAGATTCTGGGGGCCTCCCCCCATTTGGGGGACCCAGAAACCTCTTTGGGGCTGGCCTGGCGACTGCACTCTGGCCCAGCAGATTGAGGGGAAGGACAGTGGCCTTTCTGGTAAGATTCAACTCTGCAGAATCCTTTGGTCACTGCATGGCAGAGGGGTGCAGATGCAGCAGGCAGGGAGGGGGTCGGAGAGACTGCAAGCTGGAAGTCGGGGGTGGGGGGCCAACTCCCAGCCTTGCTGCGCTGTCCCACCTGCCAGCTCTTGAAGAAACACCTGTGGGAGCAGTGCCTCTTCCTACCTGCACTGGCCCGAGTCCAGTTCCTGGGTCTCACCCACCTGAAAGACCCCCCCCCCCCACCAATAGCTCTGAGGCATGCATTCCAGGCAACGTGGGGAAGAGCTGAGCTCTTTGTCTCATTTCCCTTCGAAGCCAGCAGTTCACCTCTCCTGGAAATGCCCTCACCCCTGCGTCCCTCTGCACCGGACACCTCCCACCCGCTCCTTGCCACTCTGCTTCAGGCTGGTGACTCTGATCCCTAAAATTTTGCTATTTATCAGCCTGGCTCAGGCAGTCATGTGGCCCAGTGGAGCACTAAGACCAAGAATGGGGGTGGGGAACTCCCATCTAAATGAATCATTTGACAGAACCTGGGGATTTATCAGAAAACCCAAAGGATGCCTGGGCTTTGGAGAAAGGCAGAATGTGCCTGGAAATAGAACAGATGCTGCCATTTGGGTAGGTGGGTGGGATTCCCCCAGAGGGCACCTGTCCAGAGGTCTGAGGGTCTCCAGCACTTTTTTTCTAAAGTTTCTAAAGTTTTCCAATAGGGGCAGGAGGTGGGCAGAACAGAGGACAGGGCCTGGATACCAGACAGTGCCCTGGGAGGACTGTCATCCCCCTCCCCCCACTGTGTGTACTCCTCATTGGTTTTTTGTCTCAGATGGTTGCTTTAAGTACACTTGGATTTCCTTTTACAGAAGGACACTGAGACCCCACATCGGAACGTGGGCTCCCAATTGAGCTCACATGAACGGCCAGAACTCCCCACTCCCTTACACTCCCTGTGCTCATGCACCTTGGACAGAGTAAGGAGCCCTGCAAGCGATGGGCTTCTCCCACAAGGGACGAGTCCACACCAAGAGTCCTGGAGAGCAGAGGGGATGGGACACCAAGAGGTCGGTGACTCAAGAGTGGCTCTCCTGAAGCCCAGCCCTTTGGCAGCGCCTCCTGTGACCACAATTGCCTCTGCCCAGCTCTCCCCACCAGAAAAGTGGAGAGCAGCTAGTTGGCACTCTCGTTATTAAGTCATAAACTCTTGATAACATTTACTATCCTTCAGTCTTTATTCTGGACAGGGCCCCGTCCTCTACCCTTTGAGGTCTTTTTAGTCATTTGTTGTGCCTCTCAGAATCTTCTATCCATCCCCCTGTAGCTGGTGTCCAGACAGGCACTGGCCATAGTTCTCCAGTGAACTGATCTAAAGCTCTGACCTCCTATCCCAGAGGGCTTCCTGGGCCTTGCCCATTGCCATATTCTACTGTTAGGTTTTAAAATTGCCGGACAATTGGGCTCACTAACCGTTAACTTGTGGCCACTAGGACCCTCCATGTCTTTTTCTATTTGTGCTTATTCATGGCCAGTAATCAATGAACCCCGTGAACTTTGTGCTTGGTCCCCGATGAAGGTTTCCCACTTTGTTGAACTGCACATGTCTCTTACTGGCTGAGGGGGTTTTGAACCTGTTTCTCCCTCCTGAGGGGCTGCTATACCCAGCCTGTGGCACTATCCCCCTGTTGCAGCAACTTAATTTCAGCATCCAAACCACCATTTAGAAAACCATTAAGCCATTCTTTCTAACAACTCAAAATATAAAGTGCTTTCGTTTGTTCAATGTCAAAGCGCCGATGAAAGAGCTTGTGGCATCTGACCTATCAAGGCAGACGTATTATCACATTCAGAGAATGAATAGCATATTTTCAAACCACTTTTATCTAAATTACACAGTACATGCCCCAGGAGCCCAGAGGTCTGGTTATTCTCTTGAGATGCAGAGAGAGGAGGGCCTCACAGGTAAGGGAGGGGGTCCACTGAGGAGGAGGGATGACTTTAGGGGTGTCCCAGGGCCAGCAACTGAATGTGGCCCATGAGGCCACTGGCAGGTGTCCTCCAGTCTGCAGAGAGCATGGCAGTGGCTGGGTGGGACCCTCCCCAATGGCCATGAGGAGGTGAGGGTGTGTGAAGACACAACCCCTTTAACAGTGAGATCCTTCATGTGGCCCAATAACGCGCAGAGATGATTGGGGCCCTGTTCTCACTGTAGTTTTTCTTCCGAGCATCTCCCAGGCTTGTCAAGCCCTTGTGCTCCTTCCCCTCCAGGTTTCTGCCGAGTGGTGGGAAGGAGCCTGTGGCCAGCCTCCTGTGGGTTCTGTTCTAAAAGCTGGTGGTCCTTGAAGAGAGGTGGACGATGGAACCGGGGAGGGAAAGGGCCTGGCTGAGGCCTCCCCGCCCTGTGTGTACGTGAGTGTGTGTGTATAGTGGCGGTGGCTTCCCTGCAGAGGGACAGGGTGGGGGTAGAGATGCAGCTGTACCTGGGCACCAGGGCCCCAGTCAAAGGAAAGAGCCAGACCTCGTGGGCTCCTTGGGTTTGGACAGAGGGTGTCTCAGTGGCAACCATGGGCCAGGAGCAGAGAGCCCCCTGCACGTTTTGCGTGGGATCCCTCCCACCCCTGTTCATTGCATGTCTTCATGTGGGTGTCGGGGGGAAGGAGAGACACCAATAACAACTGAGACTTAACTGGGTTGGCAGGGCTCATAATGGAATTCAACTTGACTGAAAGAAAATCATCTCTGACATTTCTGGCTCACCTGAGTCTCTGCAGCCAAAGGCCACTCAGACCCGAGGAGTTCAAGGTTTGCCCCGGGGGCCCCAAAAGTGCAGACACTGAGTGGCTTCTCCCAGGGCCGGCAAGGCAGTTTTGCTCATGGAGCATTTGTAGAGTACGTCCTGCCCGCCCCAGAAACCCCAGTGACCTGGTGTGCTCAGCCTCGGGTCCCTGGAGCAGGTCCATGGGACAATGGTACCCGTCTCCCTGGTGGGGCTGGCTGAACGGATGCATGAAGGAATGATAGGACTAGGGTGGTGCACAGGACGCTCACTCTCTGAAGTGAATGGGCCCCAGGGGCGGGGCGGGGGTGCCTCTGCCGCTAGCAGGGGTGTAAAGCGAACCGTGCAGATGGCCCGTCCGCGCCACAACAGACAAGCTGCTCCCAGGCCCAGCCCTCAGGACCACAGGACAACAGAGGCCAGGTCTTTCCAGGGGCCACCCTGGAGAGTCTGGCTCTAGGGCAGCACATCCCTGTGCCCGTGACTACACGGCTGTTATTTCTGGGAGAACTAGAGCAGAGCAAAGACAAACACCTGATGGAGTATCCTGGCTGGGCCAGACCCAGGAAACCAGCTGCCCAACAGGTTTGAAAGGCCCTCTCGGGCAGGGGCATGGCCCAAGGTGAGGGCCACAATGGCCTTGACCCATTGCAGGGCTGCTCTGTGGGGTGGGACTGCCCCTTTCTGAGGACGAACTGACCCACAGCCGTGCCCTGGAGGGTGGTGATGGTAGGGCTGGTGCCCCTGAACTCCAGGCTCCCTCTCTGTCTGCACTCGGCCATCAGGGGCGACTTCAGATCCCAGGTTAAGGCCAGGCATGAGGGGGAAGCAGCGCCTCCCACTCACAAAAGGACAGAGAAGGTCTAAGTGGATCCACCAGCCAGGCACGGCAGCTGATGCATCAGCGGGGCTGCTGCCCCTCCTGGCCACGTGGCCAGCCAGCCTCAGGCAGGGGCACTCCTGGCCTGCAGAGAACGGGTGACAAAGCTCTCTGTCGTCTCAGCCAAGGCCAGGTGGGTGGAGGATGAGACAGACCCTGCAGACACGAGACCCCCAGGGGTGCAGACATTCAGGAGGGCGGCATATGCACCCTCCTCCCCTCTCACGCAAAGGGACGAAAAGGTACACACAAAACCACAGACAACCAGCTCGCAATCCCACAGGCACGTGTTAGGGCTGGGAGCCCTCCACCCACCAGCACGGTCCAGGAGAACCAGGACAGGCCCCAGCCCCCTTGCCCACCTCCCTGTAATCCCTGGGGCGTGTTCCCTATGGTAGGGCTCCAGGGGATGGAGATGAGAGAAGCTGATGCCTGAATTCTTCCTTTAACTCCCACCCTTAACAAGGTCAAATTCATTTTCTTTGCCTCCGTAGAAAGTTCACAAATGCAAGTCTTCGGCTTTTCCTGAAATCAGAGCCCTGGCAGCCAAGTCTCAATAAAACACTGTGTTTCCAGGTGCTGGGGCCAGTCTTGAGGCCCCTGGTCACTGGGGTTCACAGGCACTTTCCTACTACCTCTCCACCTTGGTGGCGAGCAGCTCCTCTCTGCTGCAGGCCGAGCGCCCCGTCCCCTTCAGATGCCTGATGGACCCCTGGGCCTGCAGCCAGGCTCCCCAGAGCAGGGCCTGCTGTGCCGCTGGCCAGCCCTCCGGCCCTCCTTGCTCTTCTACGGGAGCCCACTTTACCCAGCACTGGAACCTGCCACATTCTGACCTAACAAATCTCGCCGGACCTTTTCCTTAGAGGCGCCGTAGAGCGTATGTTTGTTGTCAATATGATTTTATTTACTTTGCAGTGGAATCCATGAGAGCCAGAAGCACAGTGGGGGCCGTGGCCCCTGGGGTCTGGGTGGTCAGTCCCGAGCCTGGGGCATGGCCTGACCAGTGGGCGATTGTATTTAAAAAAGAAAACAAAATGAAATACACAGAACGAATGCTAGCCACGGACATCAGTAATCTCTTGGTAATTTCATTAAACTTTCCCTTAAACAACAGAAACCCTGCCCTCTGACTAACACAAGGTGCTGGAGAGAAGATGACCAAGTGACTTGATCTCTGAACTTGAAATGTACTTTCCTACCTAGAAATTCAGCACAATGTGTTTAACGGCCAGATGCCTGCAGGCTGTCTGCATGCCCGCCCTGCCCCCAAGAGGCCCAGGGACACCCCTCTCCAGTCTCTACAGCCTGACCCAGGAGGCCACAGCCCCCTGCTTGAGTGGGTTCCACAGCCGTGGGGGTCCGAGGCCTGGACCTCATCCCTGATGCAGAGCTGGGCACATGGCACACAGACACACCTCTCGGGGTCACCAAGGTCATGGCTTATGGTCGGTTATCCTCATGGCAGGAGTGGGGTGGCATGGGGTGAATTTCACAGAAGAGGCACAGAGAGGTCCCCCTTAGTCGGGGACATGCAGCAAAGTGGACGTGTAGAAGGGAGCGGGTTTGCTGACTCTCAAAGCAGGGCGAGCTCTCGGGTTGGGAGCATGCCGCCTTTCCGCCAAGGCTGCAAGGCCAAGGTCAGTGGTCTCTTCCCTGAGTGGCAGGTGAAGCCCCCGGGGCTGGTAAAGCATCTTCATGACAGCTTCACCTGGAGAGTCCCCACGGCAGTCCTGTGAGGTGGGCTGGGAGGGCAGCGCCGTTCATTCTACAGATGAGGGAACCGAGGCTCAGAGTGCAGGAAGGTCACGCACCTGGGAAGGGTCAGAGGCAGGACAAGAACCAGGTTCCTGACCCCTAGGTAAGCGTCTTCCTTCCACGCAGCACTGCGCAACCTCTGTAGGGGAGCCCTGTTCTTAGGCTTCACAGCTTTGGGGGCAGTTCCCTCTGAGCCAAGGACGGGCAGGGAAAGAATGCTTTCACTTCAGGACGGCCTTGCAGCCTGGCTTAGAAACCCAGGGCTAATCAGATCCTGGGCCATCTGGTTCCCCAGGGTCTCCAGAGGAAGCGCCTGGCCTCAGGCCAGACCCGCAGGCTCCTTCCCTTTGCTATGGGTTTGCGGCACAGCTTGCAGGCTGCACCTCCGCTCGTGTGTGGGGTTTCCCAGGGAAACTCCTCCTCCTTCCTCTGAGGCGGGGCGGCCTCTGGGGGCCTCTGCTGGGCAAACAAATTGGAAGAGGCTTCCTTCTCTCGGCCGGGTGAACCCAGGCGCTCCTGCCACCCTCCAGCCTCCCCGCATGGCGGAGGGGAGGCCAAACAGAGGATGGAGGCTTCCGCAGGTGCAGGGCACAGCCATGAGCAGATTCCCACCACCCTGGGGGCTGCCCTCCTCCCAGCTATTTCTACCGAACAAGAAGCAGACAAGAGAGCTCAGAGGGACCTCACAAAAAACTGAGGGGAGAGCCACAGAGGTCCCCCACTGTGGTCCACAGATTTTGCCCCATTTCCTACCCATCAAAGGTCAGAGCTGGGTGACCTTTGCCAGCCACTGCCCTCATTTCAGGACCAGCATCTTCATCCTGTCCAGCTGTCTGCCCCCAGCAGCAGGATTTTACAGAAAACTCAAAGGTCCTGGATTCAAAGCTCTCTGTCCTGCCTGACACTCAGCTGATCAGGACAACACAGCGCTGCCTGCTGATGGCATTCAGACCAAGGCCGCCAATGGAACTGCCCTCTGGACTGCAGACCCTCCTCCTCTGCAGAGATGGGCTGAGGACCCCTCCCAGCCTGCCTATCCCCACCCCTCTAATTGGCTCAAGAACTCCAATTCCCTTGACTTGTGAGTTCCAAGTCCCCCCTGCTGGGACTTAAGTCAGAACCTTCTGGAATAGCACACTGTTCCCCTCTGCACTTAACCAGATCCTGACCCCACTATATGCCCACCTTCCCCACACCCAGCTTCATCCTGCCATCATCCACCTTCCCTGAGAGGGTGAAGCCCCACTGGGCTGGTAAGTCCCTGCCCCACTGCCCTCACTGTGCCAGCACATGCGCATCAAAGGTGCCCGCTCTTCCCAGAGGCCCCGACGACATCATGTAACGTCAGCACAGACATTAGTGGTAGGGAAACTTTTAAGTATGCATGCACACGCACCCCAGCCAATAACATTAAGTGTCATTTAGAAAAAATGGGTTAAATAAGCAGTATCGCCGAGGATGGCCGTGCTGGGCTGATTATCCTGTATTTGCACGTTCTGGCGGTGGGAAGGCTAAAAGTCTAATGACTGAATTATCACCCTAATGCCTTTTGCTGGCTGGGAATAATCCTGAGGCAACAGCTGCCGCAGGGTTTTTGGCTGGTTTCCTCTAATTGCATCCAGATTAAGGGAGCCGTGCAGGGGCGGGCCTTCTCCATCCCTCCGGAGCAGCGGGACCTCGCAGAGCCCACACACCCAGGTCTTCAGCTTTCGAGGTCCTGGCTGCTCCAGGAGGCCCAGATCTCACTGGGACCTCACCCAGCCCATAGGGTGAGAGGTGGGAGGGTCCTGGGGAGCCGTGGGGGTGAGGGGCTGTGGGAGCTGGGAGCTTCAGAATGAGCACTTTCCACCCAGGACCCTCCAAAGTGAGGGAGCCTGGGACCCCTCTCCCTCCACCCCGCACACAGCAACCCAAAGGCACAAGGTATTGTAAAATGCACGGACGTTCTTCTGCTACGGAGGATGAGGGGGGAGCACCCTTTCTCCTCTTAGGCATCTCCTGCCCCTTCAGGGGAAGTCACGCCCCTGGTAGAAGGTGAGCTCCAAAACAGTGTTATCTGGACCAGGACTTTGTTGTGGTGCTGGTAGACTCTTCCAGCCCCGTACCAGCCGCCCAGTTCCTCACCCCTCCCTGAATCCCAGTCCCTCGCCATGTCACTTCTCTTACTGCAGGGGAGGGTCCATTTCCCCATCCCTAGATGCTGAGTCTGGCCATGTGACTTGCTTTGGCCACTGAGGTGGCAGCACGGGGGGCATCTGTCAAGGCTTGGGAAGGTGCCTGTACACTTCTGATTCTGCACCTTCGCCTTGGCCAGGACTGGCTTGCGGGAAGGATGCAAGAAGCACAGAGCAGAGCCAAGTCTGACCTCTACACACCTCGGCATGTGTGAGCACACCCCTGGGACTTAACAGCTCCAGGCATGGGAGCAAGCCCAACCCAGACCAGAAATGCCCAGCTTGAGCTGCTGCCCCACAGACTCATGTGCTAGGTAAAAGTGTGTGCTAGTTGAGGCCACCATGTTTGGGGGCTATTTGTTATGTAGCATTACTGTGGCAATGGGTAACTGTTACGCCTGTTCATGGGGATGTGGTCTCTAGAGGAGGGTCAACATAGTGCCTGGGTAACTCAAGCCATTTCCATAATGGATCAGGAGCCATCCTCCAGATGGAAAGGCAATCTTCTTTCCCCAGAAGCAGAGCACAAGTCTACCCCCATCCAGCCTGGATCCTGCTGCTGGACTGTAATGGTCAGTACCCTAAGATCTGGGCACTGATGGGGCTCCAGGATGGTCTCTCCGAAAGACTCTTGGGTAGAGGGGCCAGGAACTTGGAAGTACCAGTGTCAGTCTCCTGCCTGCTGGAGGACTTGGGCTCGTGGAGAAGAGAGAAGCTGAGAAGGGAGGAGGCTGATAACTCCTCTTTCCTGTTGATAAACATCTTTTTAAAGTGGCGCCATCCAGCAGCGTCAGGTCCCAGTGGGAAAAGCTGAGGGGCAGGAAGAAGCCTTAGTCGGGCTGCGTCTCCGCGATGACTCTCAGCACTTCAGGAATCTTTCTCCCCAGAAGAATGTGCAGGAGGATTCAAGGAACGATTCCAGCCTCCTTGCTCCTGCCAGTTCAAGAGGTGGCTTCCTGTGCAAATGGCTCCACCACTTTACACTGGCTGGGAGCCCTCCCATGCCCTTATCTGTCCTTCTCTAAATCCCAGAAGGAGCAACTGATGAGAATCTTTGGGAGCAGGGAGAGCTTGCTGGGAAGACCTGGTTCCCACACAGAAAGCAGAGGTGCCCTGAGTGATGGCTACCGTACTGTGGCCACTCTTGCGTCCAACCACCTGAGAAGCTGACTTACAGAAGACTGGCATTCATGGCAGAATGCAGGCCCTGCAGGGAAGTGGGAGTCTTTCTAGCACTTTCAGGTGCCTTTGTCTTGGTTGGTCAGTTAATATAGTCCCCCTTCCCTCAAACACTGCAGATTCCCTTCAGATGATTTTGCATGCACACACACACACCTCAACCCATCCAGACCCCAGTTGGTTGCAGTATTTGGTGAGGTTGGCCTTAAACAATGCCAAATGCAGACATTCCCCAACAAAGGGAGAGGAATCCAACATTTCAACAGCCTGTGCTCAGGCAGCAGATTCCTTCACATACCAAGAGGACAGGATGTTGAAATGGACAGTGTGAAAGCCCCCAGTCCGCTGCTCTTACACCTCTTTACCCTGAAATCAGTGGGGCTTTTTTTGGCGGGGGGATGGGGGGCAGATGTCTTCACATCAGCTTTGCAGCTGTGGCTGGAGAAGCTGTGGAGTATGTTTGGTTCTTTCAGAGAATGAAGCCTGATGAGGCGGGTGTGTCCGGCTTGCAAAGATGTCTCTGGGCCTGGACAGGACCCCCTTGTTCTGCACTCCCCGGCACTGGTGGGTGCACAAGACCTCTCCTTCTGTCTCTGCCTTTCCCAGTGCCTGGCAATACCCTTCGGTGGCTGATGAAGCTGGAGGAATTCCTGGGACGTGTGGAGAGCCATCAAAGGCAGGCAACACGAGAACCCAGCCAGCCTGCGTGTCCAGGTGGGATGGCTGTGCATTTTGGTCCCGCTTTTTTGGGAGGTGACTTTTCTCTGGGCAGCTGGCGGGTTCCACTTCTGTCACTTCTGGACTCCGCTTTTGTCCTTAATATGAAAAGTTTCCCTTCATGCCGCCCAAGGGCATTTTCCTTCTGTTTCTACCATCCCATCCCCTCCAAGCCCAGCCCCACCCCCTCCCCCATGCTTGGGACCTGGCTGAGGTTCCCTCACCCCTCGTCTAGCACAGGGAGCCCAACCTATCTGCGGAAACCGAAGCCTTCCCGGGGCGTCTTTGGGCCCTTCCTGCCTTCTCTGGGGGGCTTGGGCGAAGGCGTCTCCACAGTGCCCCCATATGGGCAGCTCTCAGACCCCGGGTGCTGGCCTGTGCACTCCACGGCGGGCATGTAACCACTGTCCCACATGCCAGTCCCACACAGCTTGCACAGGTCATGCAGGCTGCAGGGGATCCGCGGCAGGAGGCGAAACTGATAGAGCAAACTCCTTGCCTGCAAACAGAGAGGACAGGCAGTGACGAGGGCGTTGGGGGACAGCCAGTGGCCCGAGAGCAGGGGCAGCAATAGCCAGCGCCCAAGGGCTCACCCTGTGCCAGGTCAGGGCGAGGGCTCTGCCTGCCCCGTCCCTTTCAACACCGTGATCCAGCTGAGGGACGGGACTCACATGGTACCCGGAGCAGTGCTCCCATGTGGCTTGACACAAAGAAGGCTCCCCCGACGGCCTTCATATGGAGGGTGAACAGGGCAGGCAAAAGCGGCACAGGGCCCACCCTGTCCCTCCCTGGCTCAGCCTGGCCCCACGGCTCCACCTCTCCGCCCTGCAGGGTCTGTTTCCACCACCCTCTTCCTACCCACCGCACCCTGACCCCAGGCCCTCCTCACTGCCCCCGGGAGACACCAGAGAGCTTTAAGAAGCAGACTCCAGCAGGAGCCTGGGAAGTGGGGAGGTGGCAAAGGCGCCCTTTGTTCCACTAACTTCGGATGAAAAGTGTCCACCTCCCCTCCCTAAGCCTCCTGCTCAGTTTTCCTGGCTCTGGGCTAGGACTGAGGTACCGCAGGTGGAGGACCTGTCCATCAAACCAGGTAATCTGTTCAGTCCATGAGGAGAGAGGCCTCTTTGCCAGGGCCTGATGGGCACCCTGAGCAGCTGCCAGACATGCTGACCACTGGGCCTTGGTCAGGAGCTCCCAGGGTGGCTGGAGTGTGTGGGCGGGGCTCTGGAAGTGAAGGGGCGGGGCTCTGTGTGTGGAGGGCAGGGCTTGTGGGGGCTGTGTGTGGGCAGAGCTCTGGAAGTGAAGGGGTGGGGCTCTGTATATGGGAGGGCGGGCCTGCATGCAGGGGCCACACTCACCTTCCTGAGAACAAGCTCCCCATTCATGTGCATGGCCAGGTTTCCGAAGTGCAGAAGCATCTGGTCGGTGGCCAGCTGCTGCTCAATGACGTCATCCCCGTAGATGGCCACGATGGCCACACAGATGAAAAGGTGGAAGTAATCCGTCTGGGGGGATAGAGATTGGGTTCAGATAAGGCCCCTGACCCAGCCCCAGGGCCTGCCTGCAGGTAGAGGCCAAGTGCAGAGGTGCGGGGTAAGGGCTCGGGGTGAGGTCGTCTGGGTTCATGTGGCCCTGGGCAAGCCCAGAAGCCTCCTTCATCCTCAGTTTCCCCACCTGCAATGGGCCAGTGTGAGCACCTCTATCCAAAGGCTGCTGTGACATACAAAGGGGCTGGCCACCCACGGGCTGCTGTTACCCTCCGGGGAGCCCTCTGGGAGGCTTTCCAGCACAGGGCAAAGAACATGCTCCTCTGAAGGCTGGCCCGTGCCCATTCTCTTGAGAGACAGTGCGTCAGAACATGCTCCAGTGGGTCACAGAACACGCCACTGAGAAAGAACTTTCTGGCACCCACCCACTGGTCGCTGTCCTCCTGCCTCCAGGCCAAACGTCCCAACTCGTGCCCCAGAGACGACTCTTAGGATTGTTGATAAGAAAGTGAGGAGAAGAGCCTCGGAGCAGAGCACGGCAGATCACGACGGTCCCCATGGAGCTCCCCAACGAGCCCACCATCTTTAACCAGCTTTACAGAGCCCATTGAGGACTCCGCTGTCTTCCTTGGAGGCTGCCTCATATGGCTGCCCAGCAAAGAAGGCCTGGCCCACAGCAGGAAGCCGGCACTTGGTCCTGGCTGGGGTACATCCTGTGCGCTCTCCGGCCCGGACACTTTGAGGGCACACCGCCTTTGAGTCACACTTGCTCTCGGGGGCAGAGGAAGGACAAGGACCACCAGGAAGCCTGTGTTTAGTCTCCTGACGTCGGCCACCCAGCCAGACAGAACTTTGTTCCTTTGCAAACAGGGCCAGGAGGAGCCCTGGATGCGGGCAGAAGTTATGGGCAGCAAACATCCCACACCCCACCCACTCTGAAGAGACCATTCTGGGTTGCCCAGCCCCTTCCTCTGAATTACTCCAGAATGGCCTTGATGTGGCTCAGAACGATCCTCCTGCAGCTATTCGAACTGTGGCCAGGGTTGGCGGAGGGCTGGGGGGAGGGGGGAGGACGGAGGAAGGTGCATGTCTACCTCCTCTCAGAGAGGACTCTGGGGCAGAAAAGGTGGGGCACATTCTAAATGGGGCTGGATGGCAGTACAGGACTAATCCCAGTTCACTGGACAAGGCCCAGGGCAGCGCAGCCCCTGAGGGCAAACTAGAAGTATCATAAATGAATGAAATAGAGCATTTCTCACTCTGGGGACACTTTAAAAGTTAAAGCAGCTGGTAGTGACCACCCCCCTCTCCACGAGCTCACTCTAATGAATTAGCCTACGCCCACTACAATCATCCTACCCCCCGCTTCCAATCTCCTGCCACTAATTTGATCAAGTGGTGGGGCCAAATGTGGCTAAATTTAGCCTGAGAAATGGCCCCATTTGTTGGGTAATGCTCTGAGTTCACTTGTAACATTAGCCTAAATGTGATGTCACGAGGGTGGCAAACTTGCTGCTGGAAAAACATGCAATGAGGCTTTGCAAAGTGGACACAATTTTTTTTTTTTAAAATGTGATCCAGTGTTTTGGACCATCCTTCCCAATGCTTCCTTGATTCCAGCCTGCAGTACACGTCGAGCACGCTAACCCACGCAGGAATCGCGGCCCAGACCTGGGCCCGGCTGGGGGCAGGAGCAGGAGGCGGGTGAGGATGGATGAACACAAAGACAGCCTGTGGCACCAGCACCACATTTGTTCACACTCACTTCTATCAGACATAACCCTTCTTTGACATTAGTAAGGAGGGGAAACGCTGATGCGCATTTCCGAGGGCTGGTGGGCGTGCCCACGTAACAGCGAGGTTTGTCTCATCCAAGCTGCTCCGGCTGCCGCAGGGAGGATGGAGCCCGCTCTTGCAGAAAGGGTCCTGGCCACCTCCCGGATGCGTCAATACTATTTTTTTTTAAGGCTGATGGATTCAGAGAGACTTGCCTATCCTTTCACGTCGCCAGCTTGTTGCTAATTTGGGCATTAAAGCTGTGTGACAGGGCCAGTTCGACGCTCTCAGGGGAATTTGTTGAGGAGACAATGATAACAGTGGATGGCAAGTGGAAATCACATCCCTGGGTGGGGACAGTGGGCCAGGCCCGGGCTCTCAGAGGGGCTGATGGGGAAGCAAGGTCTCGGGCCCTTTCCCTGAGCCGTCCCGAGGGGGCAGGCGGGCGGGCACTGGCTCCAGCTTGTGGGCACTGGCGTCCTGCTCGGCCCCGCAATGTCTTTCACGCTGATTGGTTGTGACAGGAGCGTGCTCAGCCCCAGAACGTGGTAATGAGTGCAGTCAGTGGGCAATTTGCATCGATTTCAGTTACTTGGGAGGCGAATTGCAGGTCTGAGGCTGGCCACGTGGGACTGGAAGGCAGTCGCCATGTGAGGGGCGGACTGTGGCTTGCGGGGGGTCAGGGATGGTGGAGGGGGACCCCAGAGGAGGCGCACGGTTACGTGGGCACCCCACCCTCCTTTTAGACTGGGTGCAGGACGGCTGTCCCAGCCCCCAGCCCTGGGCACCGCGCCTGACTCACCTGGTAGTGGGCCCAGCAGGCCTCCCAGATCCGCAGAGCCTCAGCCTCGGGAAACTCCCGCTTGAAGCACAGCAGCAGCCAGCGGTGGCAGAAGAGCATCTGCAGGCCGTCCTCGCCCAGTGAGACCAGGTGCTGGTAGAAGCGCAGGTGCGTCAGCCGCAGCAGCTCCCGCAGGTACAGCTGGGGGCGAGGCCGAGATGAGTTAGCCCCCCAGCCCCGAGCACGCCTGCCTGCCTGGCCCAGGAAGCCCACTCCCACCGAGGCCCTTCCTCGGTCCACCCCTCCCGCCCGCCAAAGCCTGTGTGCCATGCGTGAGGTCTCTACCTGCTACATGTCACTGCACCCACTTGTTTTGTTCTGTCGCTGGAAGTCTGACTCACACCTGTCTTTGTCAGTTTAGCCCAGATTTCAGACTGTTTTGGAGGCTGTGGCGTGGCCCAGGGCAAGGCAGAGCACAGCACCCTGATGTGGACCAGGAGGCTAGTGGCAGGAAGACCCCCAGGCCTCAGGCGCCATATGGGGCTGTTTCTGACGCCCCCTCCCTTCTGGGATGTCGAGCAGATCATCCATTGACAACGCCCCCTCCCCCACACCCACTCAACCACCTTCCGCTCTGATCACCAAGATCCATCATCTTCCAGAGCTGATTGAGGACAGAGAGGGGGCGTTTCTGAACCCCGAGAGGCTCAATTCCTGCACTTAAGGTCACCACCCAGTGACTTGGGACGAGATGGAAGCTGTTTCTGGCAACGTCCTGCTCTGGCTGCTGACTTCACCAGCATCGTTGTAAAATCAATCTCCGGCAGCTAACAAGTCACGGGGCCATGTGCTTCGGAGCCCATCAGGGGCGAATCGCATCAGAGCCCGTAATTGCCTCCGCAGGTACCGTGGAAACCTGACATCACAGGGCCGATGCAGAGAGCACAGAGTGGGCAGGCTCGGCTGAGATCCCAGCCAGATCCTGGGGTGGGGGCTTGGTGACTCACAGGCCCCTTCCCACACAAGCGACCCATTGTTCCTACTTGAGACAGCCGCTGGGATGGCACGTGAACTGATTTTGAGGACCCTTCCCGACTGGCCAGTCTTTCCACCCAGTGGCCCACAGCAGGGTCAAGTCCAGGCACGCAGCTGACCCCCTCCCTCCCTCACGGGTGCCCCCCACCCCCGCTCTGGTGCCCGGCACCTTCCAATCCCCACCTGCCTGCTCCTGGCTCCCCCTTGTCCAATCCCCTGCTGTGTTCTGCTCTACCATCCATAGTCTTCAACGGCTTCCTAATGGCAAGTTGACGGGACATGCTCCTTGGCCTGGCATTTGAGGCCCTCCATTCAGCTCGACCCTCATTGCATGTGGGCCACCAACCTGACCAGGGCACCCAGTGCCATTGCCCAGAGAGCTCTCTCAGCCAAGTCTCGGCAGGCCTGACAGTGTCCAGGGCCAGACCCCACGTGCCATTGGGTCGGCCTAGTCCAAGGAGACACTGGGACACCTGTCTTGGTTCCCACCTCTATCACCAGAGCTCTTTCTGTATCACTCCCTGGCACCCAGCATCCTCTCCTCACACTGTCAGCTTCCAGACCAAAAATCTCTTGCAGACTGGGGACCTGAGACCATCTCCCAGTGCCAGCAGCACCCAGCAGGTGCTTGGAGTGCACAGATGCCACGTAAGGAAAGAGTGCGCACTCCTGGCCCTGCCTTACCCAGCTCTGCCTCCTCGCTCCCAAGTCTCAGTGCTGCCTGGTCTGTGTAGGTTAGGGGAGGCCATGAAGGGAGGGGTGCCGGCTGCGCACAGCAAGCCTGCTGCCCTGGAGGTACGGTTGTGACAACTACCCAGCGGGCCTCGAGGTGGTTTCAGGAGCCCCTCCCATCCCCACCCCCAGAACCCTGGCTATGTTGGACCCCTGCAAGGGGCCCAGATGCACCTGAGGAACCATTTTACACAGCACAGGGTCAGGTGTGATAGGGACCCCCCCCCCTTCTTTGTCTCCCAGGGAGCCTGGGTTGGGATGCCACATGCAGGGAGGTGGGAAGCCACAAGGGGAAGGCCCTGCACAGTCTAGACTCTGGACCTGCAGGAGTGTGAGGTGGGGATGGCAACATGTGTCCTGGGACCTGGGAACAGCATGCGTCCCTCCTGGGGGAGCTGGCCCTACCCCAGAGGCCCAGGGCCAAGCCCCCCACAGTCCACTGGCAAGGCTGACCCTGGCCTTTCTGCTGCTTGCTGACCCACAGCCCCCAAGCCATACACAACTGAGAGCCTCACCAGCTGTTTCTCCATGTCCTCATCCCGAGGAGAGCTGACAAAGATCGTGTTCTGCATCAAACCCACAAAGCACCAGAAGGTGTCTGACTCGTCCAGGACCTCGGCCAGGATGGGTGCCACCAGGTCCGACATGCCCTGGGAGTAGCCGATGGCTGGGTTGTACACCGCATAGTTCAGCAGGATCCTCCTGGAGACGCAGTGCAGAGAGCAGGGAGGTCAGTGGAGGACGGCCACAACATAGCAGTGTGTTGTTGTGCAGGCCAGTAGAACCCCAGGCTGGAGACCCTGGGCTGTCCGGGCCCCCATCTTTCACCATGATCTCAGAGGAAGGAGGGCAGCTCTGGGACCGTCTCCAGAGCCTGGGGAAAGGTAATGGCCTGCAATTAGGCACTCACCAGCCCAGCCCCTCGAGAGCAGGGCAAGGAGGAATGTGGGTCTGATTTTCTTAATTGTCAACTGCCTGTGACAAAGGGTGGGCTGGCCAGGAACGTTTTCATGGGCTGCTAATTTTGTGCAATTATTTGCCAGGAGGTAGCAGCACGTCAAAGATGCCAGCCTCAGCCCTGTGTGGCTTTATCATCCAGAAGACCACCCAATGGGAGACAGAGACACTCAGGGGGAGGCTGGCCCACAGCTGGTGTGAGACAAGCAAGGTTAGGCTTAGTGGATGCCCAGCGGGTGGGGCCTACAGGCCTTCCCTGGGCCTCTAGGACAATAAAAGACCCACTGACATTGCCTAAAATAGCTAACAACCCTCTGATTCTGGGGCATTGAACCTGGAGGAAAGACCCCTGACCCCTGCAGAAGCTGCTGCTTTTCCACTTCCCAGAGGGTCAACTGAGGCCTGAGGGGTGAGGTGGCAGGTGGGAGTGAAACGGAGGGGGGAGGAAACATGCTGGCCGGGAATGTGGTACCTCATGCTCTCCACATTGGGATTGCCTTCTCCTCTGAAGAACTGGTTGCTTCGATCTGTCCGTACCACATCCTTGTCCACGGTGAACTGCACGTTCCGCCAGAACGCTCTGTGCTCTTCAGGGGTCATGGAGAGCCTGGCATGGAGCAGAGCGCCCGCTGGGGGGTCAGCAAGCGGCACAAACGCTCCCGGCTGGCGCGGGCGTCCCGCCCAACCCCGCCCAACCCTGCTCCCAGATGGGAACTGGGGCCGCTGGCAAACCCTCCGGCTCCCACTGACCTGGGGTGGGGGTGGTGCACAAGGCTTTCCAAACATTAACTCGGCCTCACGGGTCCCAAACAGAGAGCTGACCGTAGCCCCGGGATCAGCGAGGCCCAAACGGACCTCAGCAGTCCCAGTGCCCCCCAAACACCCCCGCCACCCCGGGGTTCTGCGGAAGGATGTCAGCCCCTCGTTAAGTACGTTGAAAAAGTATTCTAAAATCTTGACATGCGAGCTAAAGAGAGCCAGTCCCAGGGCCCGCCGCTGGGGTAATAACTGCACTTATCCAGCCCCATCGCTCACGGTCCTGGGGGACCCATTTTTCAAGGAAACTATGGGTCACGGAACATATTATCAATGCTGAATTGCACCTCAAATTGCCTTTCCAAATGGCATTTCCCTCCGCGGCGCTGGGGTGGGTTTCCCTCCGCGGCGCTGGGGTGGGTTTCCCTCCGCGGCGCTGGGGTGGGTTTCCCTCCGCGGCGCTGGGGTAGGTTTCGTTTCCCTCCGCGGTTCGAGGGGGCCCCGGCCGGTCGCCGCGGTCACCTTTTCTGCTGGATCTCGGCGTATTCCTTTCTCTTCTGCAGCCGCAGCACCTCCCTTTCCTCCGACGTCGACTCGTGGCTGTAATAACGCAGCAGGAAGGGCCAGACCTCCCCCCGGATTGACACATCAATGCCGCCGAAGAAAATGGCCTGGAGGAAGCGGCAAAAGTTGGGGAGGGGCCAAAGCAGGGCCGCTCAAAGGACCCCCAAATCCCAGGAGATCTGTGTTTTGGTGGCTTTGCTGCGCCTTCTTGACAACTGATGCCTTGATTCAGATCGCTGCAATTTGCACATGTTTGGAAGGGGAAAGTGCCGGCCCCCCATTCCCATACAGGACACAAACCAGGCTCATTTCAATGTCAATGCCCCCCCTGGTGCGGCACTCAGATTAACCTGTCGTTCTCACGTCAGGGCCTAATCCCGGTTTTGGAATCGCGGCGCGGGCTGCGAGCTCTGCTATACAGGCTGACGCGGGGTCCTCCAAACCCGCTCCGGAGGTTGCTTTTTCATCGCAGCGGCTTTGATTGCTCTATCGGGCGCGTTCACACAGCCAGCTCTGGCACCAGCGGACGCACCCCCCGGAGGCGGCCTGTGGGCATGGCCCCGACCCCTGGTCCTGAATCGGGCCCCGCGGGCATACCGGGCCTCACCTTGCGGAGCTTGTACTCCTCCTCCACCTGGCCCAGCGCGTTCAGGTGGCGGAGCCAGGCCGCGACATCCAACCGTCGGTACATGCTTTCCTCGGGGTGCGTCTCGGAAGACGGCAGTTTGGGACGCCGAATGGAGAACTGCATGCACGTCTTTTCGTCGGCGACCTGCTGGACGGGAGGACAGTTGGGGATCAGTGTCTCAGCCGTTTCGCTTTCGAAGCCAGCCGCGCTCTTCGCGGGATGTGAGCCTTCCTCGCTCTCTTCCGAAAGGAGGAGGACGCCTCTTCCCTGCATACAAACCCCTAAATGGCAAGTGTAATTAGACACAATTCAAATGAAAATACCGTCCTCTTACCATGGTCCCCCCTCGCGCTCCCGGCTCCCGGCCCACTCCCATCGACCGCCGCCCCCCACTGTCCCTCCAGCCCCGCCGCAAAGATGGAATTAATGCCTCGGACGGCCAACTTCCCTCTGCCGGGAGGGCCTGCAATAAATTACATGTGATTGGCCACATACAAAGGGATGGCTGTTCTGCGAGCGGGGAGCCCGCCTGTCAGGTTGTCTCCACGGGCAGTCACGGATCCAGGGCAAAACTGCAGCTGACATTTAATTCAAAAATCAAAGGTTGTTCAATGTAGGGGGAAAAAAAAGCCATGCTACTGTAATAAGGGAAGCCAGCAGGAGGCTCTGTGGGAAGGAAGGGAATTTTAAAGTCAGCCCGTTTCTAATAAGCACATACAGTATCTTAACCAGATAATTAAAGAGCTCTTATTACATTTGTATGTAGATTGAGCAAAATATGGCAGGAAGCCTTGTCAAAACATGATTTTTCAAGTGCGGAGTACTGCCTTTACAAGAAGCCTGGGCACATGTTTCAAATCCCAAATTGCTGCTCTGTAGGCCCCCAGCAACCACGGGTCACACCGGAGAGGCCTGGGTCTCCGGGGGAGAGAACCAATGTCCTGGGCCCCCGTTGGAGGGGAGGGGGGAGTGGGAGGGGGGGGTGTCTCAGCAGCCAGGTGCCTCCAGGGGTGGTGCAGGGCCTCCCTGGGGGCAGTCCCCAACCCTCCTCCGGGCTACCTGGTCTTTGAGGTGCGTCTCTGCGCAGTATTTCCATTGCTGAAGCACGTCGGGCAGCTTGTCCAGGCCACCGTGGTGGAAGTGGAACACCTTGTACTGGCTTTCCCGGCTGGCGACGACCAGCTGGCCGCTGGTGCAGGCCTCATCGCTGAGTGGCCATCGGAGGGTGGAAGAGAACAGACCCATGAATATGTAAACATGGGTTTTTATTTCCAAGTATAATCAGAGGCCCCTATTGCCAACCTCAGAGGCAGGAAACAGGAAGTCTCCGTGGAGTTTGGCTGCTGGCGGCAAGGGGACAGAATTATGCCCCAACAGAAGCCATCACCCCTTTGCTGAAGAAGGCAAAGCAGCTCCCTTCCTGGGAGACCCCAGGTTGTATTGTCCTCACTCCCGGGAGACCTGCCAGAGCAGCCTTCTGTCCCCACCCTTGCCTGCCAGGTCATATCCTCCCTTCTCTCTGGGGGTCCTGGGGGTGGATGCCCTGACGGGGAATCAGGTTTTGAACCCAGATGGGGCAGCGCTAAGGGATGCCCCTCCAGCAGCCTTCCCCATCCGTCATGGAAGGCACTCTGGGAGAATCCTCCGGGGAAATTCACAACACATGCCTCAGGGCCATCACCCAAACTTGGCTTCCCTTCCATGAAAGGCGGGATGTGGCTCTGGGTCTGGGAACTCCCACAGAGACATGCCTGCTTCTTCTAAGCACCAGTCTTGGTTGGTGCTTTCCTGCGGCTGGGCCACCCTGCCTTTCAGGAAGAGAGACATGAGGTGGCCGTTAGGCAGGGAACTAAAAGGGATGGCTCCCCATACTGAAGGAAAGCGTGCCTCCCTCTAGAAAGCCATGGCCTCTTCCGAGCTGGGCCTCTGGGTGGGTGACCGGGGGCAGCCTGCAGCAACTGCTCTCTGTGTAGCCCTGGTTCGTTGTCTTTCCCCAAACCAGAGCTCCAAGCAACAGCTGCTTACCATCACCCTGAAAGCAGAGGAAAGAGTTTGGGAGCTACCCAGACCCAGCTCCTGTGGGGCAGCCATAGGGGGCACTGCTGACGAGACTAGTGATGTTGGGAAGCAGATGTTTGGGGATGCAGGGGTGCTGGACCCAAGCATGGCCCCCCGGGACACGGCACACAGGCAGCTTCCAGGACATGGCCAAGAGGGCCTCACCTAAAGAAGAGGCGGAGGGAGCGCATGTGACCCAAGTCCACTCGGAACACACCGCAGATCTGCTCCAAGGCGCAGGCCCGCTGCGGCTCGTCCCAGCGCGGGGGCTGCAGGAGGCCACTGCTGTCCGGGAACTGCAGGTGGGCGTCCACGCTGGAGGGGGAGCTGGTGGAGCAAGTCATGTTAGGGCCACACGTTTCTCTGTTGTGCAGCCATGGGGGAAGGGCAGGGAGGGCTGGGGAAACCATTTCAACGTGCATGCACACTCAGAGATATAGCTGAACACGCTGGGCACATAGAGGCTGTCCACGGACACCCATGAATGAACGAACGAATGAATCCTATCATAGGTCTTGCCCAATTACACTTTAATGTGGATGGGAAAGCATTTTTGTGATCAAATTTTGTTCCACCTCAACAGAGATATTAGGTTGTCATAATGGCAGATGAGGTCCTACTGACTGGGTTTGAGCCCTTGCTATGGGACCTTGGGCAAGTTACCAAGCCTCTCTGAGCCTTTGTTTCCTCTTTTGCACAGTGAAGATAATAACATGGCTTCGTGTAGAATGAACAGTGCTCAGTGCTGGGCACCCTGGTTTTCAGGGCTTACTGAAAGAAGCTGTTTTGTGACCATTTTAGACAGTGTGGGGCTTCCTTTTGGGTTCAGTATTTTCCTGAAAAAATAGTGGTTCCATAAGGAAGCATTTGGGTTATAATACTGTTAATACTAATAGTAAACACTTAGCTCTGTGTTAACCACTTTTCATGTGCTTTTTATCACATATAAGCTTCACAATAAATCCTAGGAAATGGGTGATTATTACCACCATTGTACAAAACAGGAATTGAGGCTCAGAAAGGTTAAGTAACTTGTCTAAGGTCACACAGCTAGCAGGTGGTAGAGCTGGAATTTGAACCCAAGCTTTGTGGCCCACACCTTCACCAGTGTATTTAACTGCTTCTAAGTTCAAAGTTCAGCAATACAACCCCATTATCTTATTCTACTTCTTTAAAAAATTAATAATTTTGTTTGGCTCCTCGGTTGCCAAATATTTTATTACACGGATTCAGCTACACCACAGGTTAAATGCCGTCTCTTGAGATTTAATAGTAACATCTAGCAGATGACTGCTAAAATATCGCCAGAGTAAAGGCAAGCATCAGTTCTGGATCCCAACCCCGATATCCCACAGAGGTAAGACTGCAATCACTTTATCCCACTTTCCTGTTTCAGCCGAGAACATAAAAGTGTCGGAGGCAATGAATCCTGAGGCACCTCTTCCTCTGATGGGCACCAGGTCTCCAAATGAAGCTACTCTGGATTGTTCAAGCACAATCCCTCTAACTCGGAACTTCCTCAAAGAGGAAGACTGGCCTTTGTAGAAACTTCGCTGCTTCTAGAACAATACTGGGCCTGGTGTGCAGTTCTTCCCCACCTGCCTAAGGAAGTGGGCTGAGCCAGGTCCTCCCATTTCTGAGGGGCACCTGTGCTCTCCCAGGAAACAGACTCAGGTAAAGATAGACAGCCGGATGGGAGGGTAGGTAGACAAGCTGAAGCACGCAGCCACACGGCAAACTCGGACCCAAAAAGGCTGAGGGATTCCCTGTCCTCCCGAGGGGAGCCTGAGTGGCTGCACTATGCAATGACTGTCTGCAAAACAAGGCAGCCGCAGGTCTGAAGACAGCCCCCCACCATGCCGCTTCACACAGCATTTCATAATCTGCGTATTGAACAATGAGGCCGCAGTGGCCGGAGAGCATGTGCTTGGCGTGCTTCCCCGGCGGGGCCGGCCCATCCGGGCTCACCTCCAAGCCCAGCCAGAGAGGGCCCACCAAAGGGTGGCATTATTTCCAGCCCCTCTCCCCCAGTTCTCCCCACCGCCACTCCACACGTACATAGCACGATCCTCCAAAACCTGCATGCCCTTCTCAACATGCTACGTCCTGCTCACCCCACAGGGCAGGCCAAGGTTTGCAGAAACCAGATCCAGGATGGACACTTGCTCTCGCAGAGTCCTGGCCAAAGCCACTGCTCCTCTGCTGTGGTGGAAGGACTGGGGTCCTGAGGGGAAGCAGCCCAGGAGAGAGGCCCCCCAACACCTTCCTGCAGCAACTTGCCCCCAGGCAGAAGTCTGCCTAAACCCTTTTACAACTCCTGAGGGGGAAATTATTTGCATTAATTAATTGATTGATGAATTAATTCAAGACATTATGTTGGGACCTACAGCTGGGGTTCCACGGTTCAAACTGGAGCAAAGTTGATAGGAGACTTCGTTCTCTTTTATTTAGGGCCTGTCATAGCAGATGACTGTACAGTCATCTAGGTCACCTAGGGCCACATCTGTTTCTGCCTGAAGACCCATTGCCATGGGGTTGAGGGCCGTATCTCGTTTGCTCTTCTGCATCCCCAGCTCTCAGCACAAGCCTGGCACAGAACACAGAGATTTTACACCCATGCCTGGGATGAAAGTGTTAAATGTCTGGGAATTTTGAAGTCATAGAAAAACATGGAAATAAAATCTTGGGAAAATTGAAATATGTACAATTTTTATTTTTTATCTTTTTACACATGCAGAGCAATTTGGTTTTAAGAATACTCATGTGTGGCATATAATTTGGCTTGTTCGTAAAATTATTGTGTGGTACATTAAAATTATAAGGATGGTTTATCTAAGGCAATAACTCCCAATATGCTATAAGTTAAAAATGTTTTATAGGTAGAGGGAGAAGATGCTAAACTCTAAGAAATATAGCATTTCTTTCTGAAGATCACCAAAATGCAAAACAGAAATGAATAAGAAAAGCCAGCTCTGCCGCAGCAAAACATAGCAAGCGTGTTCTTTGTCAATCTGGCAACTCCTGCAATGTCAGGCACAGAGTTGGAGATTAAATATGGCCCCAAATTCCTAGAGTGGTGTTTGTTTCCCTACCCCTGAATCTGGGCTGGCCTTTCGAGTGGCTTTGGCCAACAGGATGTGGTATGAGTGACATTCTATGAGCTCCAGAGCCTGGCCTCAAGAACCTTCTGTATTCTCACTCTTGGTATACTCCTGCCACCATGTAAGGAAGCCCAGGCACAAGTGATGAGAGATCACAAGGAGAGAGAGACTCAGCTGACAGCGTCAGAGTCCCCGAACCTCATGGACAGAGACCATTTCAGACCCTCCACCCGGTTGAGCTCCCAGCTGCCGACAGCTGCCTGAGGAAGCCCCAGAGCACCCAACAGAACAGGCTGACTTGGCCCAGCCCAATGGGAAGACCTGTGAGCAAACTGAAGATGGTGGTTTTAAGTTCTGGAGTCCTTTGTTACGGGGCTATAGGTAACTGATAGATACGAGAAGTGTCTGTTTTCAGAAAAAGCTTGAGCAGGAAGGAAGAAACCTCCAAAATTATTATTTTTGGTTTTTTGGGGTTTTTTTGGTCATGACGAGGAGCATGCAGGATCTTAGTTCCCCGACCAGGGATTTAACCTGTGCGCCCTGCAGTGGAAGCGCGGAGTCCTAACCACTGGACTGCCAGGGAATTCCCTTCCTCCAAAATTACTGAATTGTGGTTCTCAAGGTCAAAGAGACATTGCGGCCAGACTCTAACATTTTTAAAAATCCAAACTTCTAAGTTAGCTCTTGCTTTTCTTCCTTCTGAGCCTTTTGATTCAGTTGAACAGTAAGTCGATGGAACCCCAGCTGTAGGTCCCAAGTATAGTGTCTTGAATTAATTAGTCAGTCAATTAATTAATGCAAATAATTTCCCCCTCAGGAGTTGTAAAAGGGTTTAAGCAGACTTTTGCCTGGAGGCAAGTTGCTGCAGGAAGGTGTTGAGGGGCCCTCTCTCTGGGGCTCCCTCACCTCAGGGCCCCAGTCCTTCCACCACAGCAGAGGAGCAGGAGCCTTTACCCTGGACTCTGTCGGAGCAAGCGTCCATCCTGGATCTGGTTTCTGCAAACCTTGGCCTGCCCCGTGGGGCGAGCAGGACACAGCGTGGTGGGAAGGGTGTGCAGGTTTCGGAAATTGTGCTGTGTGCATGTGGAGTGACGGTGGGGAGGACTCTGGGGGAGGAGGGCTGGAAATAATGCCACCCTTTGGTGGCCCCTCATAACTGCCAGAACTTGGAAGCAACCAAGATGTCCTTTGGTAGGTAAATGGATAAACAAACTTCAGTACATCCAGGCAATGGAATATTATTCAGCGATAAAAAGCAATGAGCTATCAAGCCATTATGTCCATATGCATTACTAAGTGAAAGAAGCCAATCTGAAAAGGCAGAGTTGGAAACTTACTATATGGTTCCAACTCTATGACATTCTGGAAAAGGCAAAACTATGTAGATAGTAAAAGGATCACTATCCTTTTGTCAGAGATCCTGGTTGTCAGAGACTGGGGGGAGTGGGAAGCAGTAAATAGGTGGAGCACAGGAAAGTTTTAGGGCAATGAAACTACTCTGTATGACATTATAGTGGTGTAGTGGTGGCTACATGTCATTATATTACATTTCTTAAAACCCATGCAATGTACAAGAGTGAATCGTAACGTAAACTATGGACTTTGGGGGATAATGATGTGTCACTGTAGGTTCATCCAATGTAACAAATGTAACAAATGTACCACTCTGGTGGGGATGTTGGTAACGGGGAGGCTTTGCATGTGTAGGGGCAGGGGTATATGGGAAATCTCTGTACTTTCCCCTCAATTTTGTTATGAACCTAAAACTGCTCTAAAAAATAAAGTCTATTAAAATGAAAAGCCAAAAAACAAACTGGGACATATATATGACAAGGATTAATATCTTTAATACAGAAAAAAGTATGTAAACTTAAAAAAATGAATGCCCAACAGAAAAAATGGCAAAGGTACAAGAAAAAACAAATCACTAGAGAATAAATACAACTAGCCAATAAAATTTTCGTGTCCAGAGTAATGAAATAAATGCAGATGGAAACAAGATACAATTTGAGGGGAGGTCTATGAAATTGGCATAATTAAAAAGTTATGAAATATAGTGTAAGTAAGGGTTTGGGGAAACACTCTTGCACAGCTGGGGGCACTGTATGCTGTTCAGATTTCTCTCAATGGCATTTAGGAAATCGGATGCAAAAGGCTTAAAAATGTTTATGTATTTTGACCCTTTACTTTCATTTCCAGATATTGATCCTAAGAAAACAGCCAGAGATACCTACAGAAAATATGTATGTGAATAGACACAGAAACAGCCTCTGACAAAAATCTAATGCTCATTCAGGATAAAAGCTGTCAGCAAACTAGGAATAGAAGGGTACCACTTCAGATTGATAGAGGGCACCTGCAGACATTCTACAGTTCACATCATACTCAACGGTAGGAGACTGAATTGTTTCCGCCTACAATTGGGAAGCTCTACACTCAGCAAGAGGCAAGCAGAGAAACTGAAACACATAAATATTGGAAAAGAAGAAGTAAAACTGTCCTCATTTGCAGATGATATAATTGTTTACATGAAAAATCCCATGGAATTTACAAAATAACTATTAGAACTAATCAGTGAATTTAGCAGAGCTATAAAATAAAGATTAATGTAGAAAACTTAATTGTATTATTAAAGACTAGTAACACATAATTGGAAAATGTAATAAATAAAAAATTCCACTTATAGTAGCAAAAAGCCCATATAAAATACTTAGAATAGGGACTTCCCTGGCGGCGCAGTGGTTAAGAATCCGCCTGCCAATGCAGGGGACAGGGGTTTGAGCCCTGGTCCAGGAAGATCTCACATGCTGTGGAGCAACTAAGCCCATGCGCCACAACTACTGAGCCTGCGCCCTAGAGCCCGCAAGCCACAACTACTGAGCACACGTGCCACATCTACTGAAGCCCGTGTGTGCCTAGAGCGCGTGCTCCGCAGCAAGAGAATCCACCACAGTGAGAAGCCTGCGCACCACACAACGAAGAGTAGTCCCCACTTACCACAACTAGAGAAAGCCCGCATGCAGCAAAGAAGACCCAACACAGCCAAAAATAAATTTTAAAATTAATTAATTAATTTAAAAAATACTTAGAATAAGTCCAACAAATGACATTCAAGACCTATACACTGAAAAACATAAAACCTTGCTGAGAGAAATTAAAGGAAAACTAAATAAATGAAGATATATACCATGATCATGGATTGAAACAGTCACATCGTTAAGATGGCAATCTTGCCAAATAGATCTACAGATTCAACACAATTCCAATCAAAATTCCAGCAGAATTTTCTGGGTAGAAATTGACAAACAGACTCTAAAATTCATATGGAAATGCAAAAGACCTAGAATAACCAAAGCAAATATAAATAAAAGAAGAAGAAAGTTGGAGGACTTATTATAAACCTACAACAATCAAGGCAGTCTGGTATTGCTTAAAGAGCAAACTTTTAAATTAATGGAACAAAATAGAGCCCAGAAATAGGCAAATATGATCAGTTAATTATCGACAAAGATGCAAAGACAATTCAATGGAGAAAGAAAAGCTTTTCAACTGATGGTGTTAGATCAACTGGATATCTGTATGAAAAAAAAATTAACATCAACCCTTTCTTCATGTCATACACAAAAATTAACTCAAAATAGATCACAGACCTAGATATGATACCTAAAACTTTAAAACTTCTAGAAGAATCCATAAAAGAATACTTTTGCAACCTTAGAATAGGCCAAGTTTTCTTAGAAAACAAAAAGCACAAAACATAAAATAAATAATTAATAAATTAGATCATTGAAAACTCTTTTCTTCAAAATACATTATTAAAGAAAATAAAAATGCATCCCACAGCCTGGGAGAAAATATTCATAATACATATATCCAATGAAAGACTTGTATCCAGAATATGCATGAGGAACCCTTAAAACTCAACAGTGTTGTTAGATAAATATTTCTTAGGTGTGATATCAAAAGCATGATCTATAAAAGAAAACAAGTGATAAATCAGACTCATTAAAATGAAAAACTTCTGCTCTTCGAAAGACACTGTTAAGAAAATAAAGAGACAAGCCACAGACTGGGAAAAGATATTTGTAAAACACATATCTGATAAAAGATTTGTATCCAGAATATATAAAGAACCCTCAAAGCTCAGTAACAAAACAAACAACAGAATTTTAAAATTGCCAAAAGATTTGAAAAGACTTCACCAAATAAGCATATGACATCATTGATCATGTGAGAGAAATGGAAATGGAAACCACAATGTGATATAAGGAGATACAATGTGACACACTACACACCTATTAGAATGATTAAAAAACAAACATATGAAAACTGCTGTTACAGAGTGCTGGCCAGGATGCAGAGCAACTGGAACTCTCATACTTCGCTGGTGGGAATAGAAAATGAAAGAGCCACTCTGGAAAATAGTCTGGTGGTATCTTATAAAGAAAGTCAAACATACACTTACCATACAACCTATCAATCTCAATCCAAGAGAAATGAAAAGTGTTCACACACAGATCGGTGTATGAACGTTTATAGCAGTTTTTTCATAATTGCAAAAGCAAGAATCAACAGGTATTTCTTTCAACTGCTGAATGGATAAGCAAACAGCAGTACAACTATACAGTGGAATACTCTTAAGCAATAAAAATGAAGAAACCACTGATACACACAACATGGATGAATCTGAAATGTATTATGTTAAGTGAGAAAAGCTAGACTATACACGAAAAGATATGCAGCATCATTAGTAATCAGGGAAGTGCAAATTAAAACCACAATGAGAAAAAAAAAAAAAAACCACAATGAGATACCCCTACACACCTGTGAGAATGGCTAAAATTTAAAAGACTGACTATACCAAGTGCTAACGAGGATAGGGAGGAACCGGAACACACTGCTGATGGGAATGTAAAGTGGTACAACCACTCTGGGAAACAGTTTGGCAGTTTCTTAAAAAGTTAAACACACACCTACCATATGACCCAGCCATTACACTCCCAGGTATTTACCAAGAGAAATCCGAACATTATGTCCATATGCAAGACATCTACACAATGTTTGTAGCAGCTCTATTTGTAATAGCTAAGAACTGGAAACAACCCAGTGTCTATCATCAGGTGAATGGATAAACAAATCATGATATATACATGCAACGGGATCAGACTCAGCAATAAAAGTGAATGAACTGCTGATATACACAACAATGTGGATATATCAGAAAATCACTATGCTGAGTGAAAGAAGCCAGAACGAAAACAAACAAACAAACAAAAACATACTGTGGGCATTCCGTATATATAAAGTTCTAGGAAACGCAAGCTAATCTACAGTGATAGAAAGCAGATAAGTCATTTTTGAGGTAGGGGCTAGAGGGAGGCATGGGTTACAAAGGGACACAGGAAATTGGGGGGTGATGGATGTTCATTATCTTGATTGTGGTGATGGTTTCACCAGTGTACATATGTCAAAACTCAGCAAATTGTGCACTTTAAATATATGCAATTTATTGTACCTCAATTATACTTCAATAAAGTTGTAAAAAATACCAATATTCAACTCAGTATTATTACCTAATTTCTAGCAATAAGGGATATTTTAATATATTGTAGCACATGCATATGATACAATGCCATTAAGCTACTATAAAACGTTTTATAAAAGTATTTAATGACCAAAGAAAATGCTATTATGTTGAATGAAGAAAGTAGGATGAAAAATTATATGAAATGATACAGTATGGTTTTGTATATAATGTATATTTATAAATATTTTAAATCTACATAAATATATGAGTAGAAAACTACACCAAAATGACAATAAAGATCATCTCTAGATGGCATTATAGTTTATTTTCATCTTGTTCTTTATCTTACGCATTTTCTAAAAGGAATAATGTATCATTTTGATAATCAGAAACAATAAGCTAATCTTCTATCTTTTTTTAAACAAGAAGTCCATATTAGCTTTTATACTGCAAAACCAATAAGGATAATTTCAAAAAGAAAAGAAAAAGTGAGGTATCAAGGACCAATTATCATCAGTTACCCTTTATTTGAGGTTTCCTATGTGCCAGGAGCTCTGCTGATTGCTTTAAAGACTTTCTCATACCAACACTATGAAGGAGATATTATTAACCCCATTTTATAGCTAAATAGACTGAGGCCAGGAACATCACCCTCAAATTTCACAGATGGTAAATGGCAGAGCAGGGATGGGCCAGGTGTGGCTCATCCAAAGCTCAAACTCCTGACTCCTATGGTGTGTGACTTCCAGAGACAATGGCAATGACTTAAAAAGAAAAAAAGGAAGATACAGAGGAAAACAAAATTCTATTTTAAAAAGCATCTCTTAAAGAATGCCCCTGAAAAACATACCTACTGCTCCCCATTGCCCCATGCTCCTGGATCTGAAACCGTCAGCAGTCAGGTTTTGTCTGCCAGTAAAGCCCCAGTCCTCAGCCTGGCACGTGATACACTCCACAAGTTAACCTCAGCTTATCTTTGCCTGTTCCTCCTTGTATTACTGCATCACACTGTATGGCTTTGAGCAATAGAAATTTATCTCTCCCAGTTCTGGAGACCCCAAGTCCAAAATCAAGGTGTCAGCAGGGCCAAGCTCCCTGTGAAGGTCTAGGGGAGGATCCTTCCCCGCCTCTTCCAGCTTTTGGTGGAATCCTTGGCTTTCCTTGGCATGTGGTACATCAGCGGTCCCCAACCTTTTTGGTACCAGGGACCGGTTTCGTGGAAGACAATTTTTCCACGGAAGGTGTGGGGGGGTTGTTGGTAGTGGGGGGATGGCTCAGGCAGTAATGCGAGCGATGGGGAGCAGCAGATGAAGCTTTGCTCGCTCACTATCTGCTCACCTCCTGCTGTGCGGTTGGGTTCCTAACAGGCTGTAGACCAATAGCAGTCTGTGGCCCAGGGGTTGGGGACTCCTGTGATACAACACTCCAGTCTCCACCTGTCTTCACATGGCCTTCTTCCTTCTGTGTGTGGGTCTCTGTGTCTCTGTTTTCTCTTCTTATAAGGACACCAGTCATTGGAATAGGGCGCACCCTAATCCAGATTGGCCTCATCATAACTAATTACATTTGCAAAGACCCTCTTTTTAAATAAAGTGGAATTTTGAGGCTCGAGGTGGACATGGATTTAGGGGGACATTATTCAACCAAGTTATACCCCTTTGCATGTTCCCACTATATCTTAGGCAAACTGGACAACTCACGTCTTTCCACCCCATAAGGCCCTCTCTCCGTGCATTTGCCTCCTTGGGTCCCTCCCTCTGGGTTGCCTGCTCTCCTGTCTCTATTCCTGTTCTTTTCACTCTCCAAGACCCAGTTTGTCTGTGTTGTTTTCCTTTGACCTTAGGGAAGCTGCTAAGCAGAGTATCTGGTGTGTCACAGGTACCCAATATATGCTGATTTTCCTTTATTTCTTGCAAAATCCTTAGAATTTTATCCTTCTCTTTTGTGTGTTTTGCTTTGGATTTTGTATTAAGTCACTTGCTGATGCCCAAACCAGACAAAGACATCACGAGAACATAACATTCTAGGCCCTAATGAATATCCCTCATGATAGAGACACAAAATTCTCAACAAAATACTAGCAAACAAAATCCAACAACATATAAAAGGGATCATACACCATGACCAAGTGGGATTTATGCCAGGAGTGCAAGGGTGGTTCAACATATGAAGATCAATCAATATAATATACCAGATTAATAAAATAAAGAACAAAAGCCACATAATCATCTCAATAGCTGCAGAAAAAACATTTGACAAAAATCCAACACCTTTCATGATGAAAACACTTACCAAACTAAAAATAGAAAGGAACTTCCTCAGTCTAATAAAGGGCATCTATAAAAACCCACAGCTAACAACATACTCTATGGTGAAAGACTGAAAGCTTTCCCCCCTAAGATCAGGAACAAGACAAGGATGTCTGCTCTCACCACTTCTATTCTACTGGAGGTTCTACTCAGAGCAATTAGGCAAGGAAAAACAAATGAACAAAAAAGAATCCAGACTGAAAGAAAGAAGTAAAATTATCTGTTTGCAGATGATATGATCTTGCATATAGAATATCCTTAGGAATTAAGAGACACACACACACACACACAAACCTGTTAGAACTAATACATGAATTCAGCAAAGTTGAAGCATACAGGATCAGTTTACAAAAATTAATTACATTTCTATACACTAGCAACAAAGAATCCAAAAACAAAATTAAGAAAACAATTCCGGGCTTCCCTGGTGGTGCAGTGGTTGAGAGTCCGCCTGCCGATGCAGGGGACGCAGGTTCGTGCCCCCGTCCGGGATGATACCACATGCCGCAGAGCGGCTGGGCCCGTAAGCCATGGCCGCTGAGCCTGCGCGTCCGGAGCCTGTGCTCCACAACGGGAGAGGCCACAACAGTGAGAGGCCCGCGTACCACCAAAAAAAAAAAAAAGAGTTGCACAACAACAACTGCAAAAACATTGTTGAAGCAAATTAAAGAAGACCTAAACAAATGGAAAGTCATCCCGTGCTTATGGATTGAAAGACTTAATACTGCTAAGCTGGCAGTACTCCCCAAATTGATCCATAGATTCAACACAATCCCTATCAAAATCCTAGTTGCCTTTTTTGGAGTTATTGACAAGCTGATCCAAAAATATTATGGAAATGCAAGGGACCCAGAATAGCCAAAACAATATTGAAAAGGAAGAACAAAGTTGGAGGACTCACACTTTTCAACTCCAAAACACACTATAAAGTGGTACTGCCATAAGGACAGACGTATTGATCAATGGAATAGAACAGATGATCTAGAAATAAACCCATACATTGATGGTCAATTGGTTTTCAACAAGGGTGCCAAAACAACTCAGTGGGAGAAAGAATAGTCTTCAACAACTGGTGCTGGGACAACTGGATATCTATGGGCAAAAGAATGAATTTGGACCCTTACATCATACCATATACAAAAATTAACTCAGAATGGATCAAAGACCTAAATGTAAGAGCTAAAACTATAAAACTCTTAGAAAAAACACAGGCATAAATCTTCATGACCTTGGATTAGGCAGTGGTTTCTTCAATGACATCAAAAGCACAAGCAACCCAAGAAAACATAGATAAATCGGACTTCATTAGAATTAAAGAATTTTGTGCTTCAAAGGAAACTATGAAGAAAGTGAAAAGACAAATCCACAGAATGGGAGAAAATATTTGAAATCACATATTTGATAAAGGACTAGTACTCAGAATATATATATATAAAAAAAAATTAGAACACAACAAAAAGACAACTGACCCAATTAAACAATAGATCTATCTAAATAGATGTTTCTCCAATGAAAATATACAGGATTTCCCTGGTGGCACAGAGGTTAAGAATCCACCTGCCAATGCAGGGGACAAGGGTTCGAGCCCTGGTCCAGGAAGATCCCACATGCCGCTGGGCAGCTAAGCCCATGCATCACAACAACTGAGCCTGTGCTCTAGAGCCCGTGAGCCACGACTACTGAGCCCGTGCACCACAACTACTGAAGCCCGCGCGCCTACAGCCCGCTCACCACAGCTAAGAGTAGCCCCCGCTCGCCGTAACTAGAGAAAGCCCGCGCGCAGCAATGAAGACCCAGCGCAGCCCAAAATAAATAAATTAATTAATTAAAAAAGAAGATATACAAATGGCCAATAAGCACACGAAAAGATGCCCAACATCATTAGCCATTAGGGAAATGCAAATCAAAAGTACAATGAAATACCGTTTCACATCTACTAGGATGGTTACAGTAAAAACCAAAGATAGAAAATGTAAGTGTTGGTGATGTTGTGGAGAAATTTGAACCGTTATACATTGCAATGGGAATAAAAAATAGTGCAGCTACTGTGGAAAACAATTTGGAAGTTTCTCAAAAGTTAAATATCGAGTTACCATATATGACCCAGCAGTTCCACTCCTACGTATACACTCAAAAAAATTGAAAATATATATCCACACAAAAACTTGTATATGAATTAATGTTCATAGCAACATTATTCATAATAGCTCCAAAGGGGAAATGACACAAATATCCATCAGCTGAGAAATGGATAAACAAAATGAAGTATATCCATACAATGGAATGTTATTCAGCCAGAAAATTAGTGAAGTACTGATAAATGCTATAACACAGAGGAATCCTGAAAACATACTAAGTGAGAGAAACCAGTCACAAAAGGCCACACACATACTGTATGACTCCATCTCTATGAAATGTCCAGAGCAGGTAAACCATAGAGACAGAAAGCAGATTAGTGGTTGCTAGGGGCTAGGGGAGGGAGGAGTGGGTTTTAACTGTGATGGGTATGAAGTTTCTATTCTGGAGTGATGAAAATATTCTGGAATTAGATTGTGGGGATGGTACAACTTTGTGAATGTACTAAATGCCGTTGCATTGTACACTTTTAAAGGGTGAGTTTGGGGACTTCCCTGACGGTCCAGTAATTAAGACTCTGTGCTTCCACTGCAGGGGACACGGGTTTGATCCCTGGTCAGGGAACTAAGATCACGCATGCCACGTGGCAAAGAAAAAATCAATAAAGATCTCTGTTTCAATTCATGTAAAATATACTGCAATAAAATATTTTAAAAAAATAAATAAAGGGTGAGTTTTACGTCATGTGAATGATATCTCAATAAGAAGAAGTCACTGTGTCCCCACACTCGCCTGTCTGATTCAGCCGGCATATCCCCTGGCAAAGGCACAAAGCATGACCTCAGTCAATACTTGTTTATTCAACACAAAGTTCTCAGTGCCTCCGTGTTCTGGGGACAGCTGGATGCCGTCCCCACACATGTGGACTTTCATTCTGGTGGAGAACGGAGAGCAGACACATAAGGGAATGACTATGTCATGGGGACACGGGCGCAGAGGTGGGAGGCCAAGGGGCTGGGAGCAGACACTCTTGAGGGTGGTCTCAGGAAGCCTGGGTGAGGCCTGAGGTGGGGAGAAGAGCCAGTAAAGCAAAGAGCGCAGAGAGCATTAATAGGTCAAATAAGCAACACATGCTGGCAAAAGGCACCCATCACTAGGTGTGTCCTACAGGGGAAATGGCACCAACCCTGGGAACAGAAGTTCATTTTGCTCTTACATTGTTGAGTTTAACTTTCCTCCTAGTGAAGGAATGGAAATGATCTCATATTGTAAATAATTTTACATTGGAATATACTCCTTGCATTTTTTATTGCTTAACTTTTGCAAGTAATAAATAAATTCATTTTTGTGGTTAAAAAATTCAAAATATACTAAAGTGTGCAAAATCAGCAGTGGAAGCGCCCCTTCTGACACCTCCCCACTCTGTCCAGTGTGCCCCCCAAGAAGCCATCCTTGTCAGCAGCTTGGTGATTCTTCTCCCAAGCCTTGCTTCGTGTGTTCATGCATCTGAAGGTAGCTTGTAGAAACCATTTTAGAATAATGGCTGAGGCACAATTAAAATAGAACAGTCTAAACTTTTATTCAGTTTGACTCATTAAAGTGAATCAATCACTCTCCTCTATAACACTTGACTTCATTCAAGGAGGACTTGAGGAAGCCGGTTCCCTGCTCACCAGAGGATGGGGATCTCACAGGAAAGCTAAGCTGAGGATCATGGGTAAGTGGATGATGACAGCACATGGACCAGGTGCTGCTGTCATTGAAGCACAAAGCGCTGGGAGGTGTCAGAGAAAAACATCACTCAGGGAAGGGGGTGTGGCCCCTGGAAAGGCTCCGTCCCAGAGGAGGTGGCACGAGGGCTGGTCCTGAGAGTCTCTGGGTGGAAGGAAGAGCCTGGACAGGCGCAGGGCATGTGCGGAAGGAATGATAAGGAAGCCAGAGGGCTGGCTGGAGTCATTCTCAGAAGGGCCCTGGTATTGATTTTTTAATCAGGTTGTCCCAAAGAATTGAAGGCAGGGACTCAAACAGATATTTGTAAACCGATGTTCATAACAGCATTATTCACAATAGCCATTTCTCTAAAATACATGGAAACAAAATAAGTGTCCGTCGACAGATGAATGGATAAACAAAATGTGGTCTATACATACAATGGAATAGTATTCCATCTGAAAAAGGAAAGAAATCCTGACACAGGCTACAATATGAATGAACTTTGAAGACATTCTGCTCAGTGAGGTAAGCCAGCCGCAAAATGACACATACTGTAGGATTTCACTTATATGAGGTGCCTGGAATAGTGAAATTCATAGAGACAGACAGTAGATTACGGGATGCTGGGGGAGAGAGCATGGGGAGTTAGAGTTTAATGAATAGAGCTTCAGTTTTACAAGATAAGAGTTCTAGAGATGGGTGGTGGTGACAGTTGCACAACAGTGTGAACGTACTTAACATTACAAACTGTACACTTAAAAATGGATGAGATGGGGCTTCCCTGGTGGCGCAGTGGTTGAGAGTCCACCTGCCAATGCAGGGGACGCGGGTTCGTGTCCCGGTCTGGGAGGATCCTGCATGCCGCGGAGCGGCTGGGCCCGTGAGCCATGGCCGCTGAGCCTGTGCGTCCGGAGCCTGTGTTCCACAACGGGAGAGGCCACTACGGTGAGAGGTCCGCGTACCACAAAAAAAAAAAAAAAAAAGGATGAGATGGTAAACTGTATTTTATCCCAATGACAATACTAAAAAACGTCAATGGGTTACTGATTTAGAATTTCTCAGTTTCCTCCACTCCAAAATATATTTTCTCATCTTTCCTATCTCTCCCTGGCTCACTCAGGCAGGATGCCCATGCCGGATCAGCTGTAGGACTGGCCAGCCCCTGACCCATGCGGAGGCTACACAGACCAACGGGTGGGAAGGAAGGAAGCCCTGCCACGGAGCTGCGTTATCTTGAGCACTTTGAAGAGTCTGTGGAATAAGTCCAAGAATATTGAAAGAGTGGGTAGAAGGCTGGCCATCTTGCTTCCAAAGTGACTGTGTGTGGCATCTCCCTGTCAAATTCCTATCCTGCCTCCATCTCTGGCCTTGTTGGTGGTGGTGACCTCCGCACTGTACCTGGCAGGCTGCCCCACATCCACTTCTTCTATGTTAAAGTGACCCCTGGGAGGGGGGAGTGGGATGAACTGGGAGATGGGGATTGACATATATACACTATTGATACTACGTATAAAATAGATAACTAATGAGAACCTACTGTAAAGCATGGGGAACTCTACTCAGTGCTCTGCAGTGACCTACATGGGAAGGAAATCCAAAAAAGAGGGGATATATGTATACATAGAGCCGATTCACTTTGCTGTACAGAAGAAACTAACACAACATTGTAAAGCAGCTATACACCAATACAAATTTTTAAAAAAAAGTGAACCCTGGGAGAAGCTGGGCTGTTCCACTGCTTCACGACGTGAAGTGCTCTGTCCTCAGGGGACCCTGAGAGAAAGCAAGGCCCACAAAGACCCAGTGGGAGTTCCCTGGTGGCCTAGTAGTTAGGATTCCAGGCTTTCACTTCCATGGTCCTGGTTCAATCCCTGATCAGGGAACTGAGATCCCGCAAGCCGTGCAGAGCGGCCAGAAATAAATAAATAAATAGACTAATAAATCAATAAATAAAAATTAAAACAAGAAACCAACATTGGTTTAAACAAAAAAGGATTCAGAAAGGCCCCCTAGTCTGGGCAGCATTCCCTCCCCCAAGCAGGGCTTTGGGTTTCGGGGAAGAGTTTTTTGTTTTGTTTTTTGTCTTCCCGCTTGGTAAAATCTATGTCAAGAAATCCACCTGAGGGGTTCAAGGAAGAACAAACAACTGGATCTTGTGTAATCCACCAGGTGGGAGCGCTCGGCCAGCTGGCATTGCTGCCGCGCCCACCTGGCAGAGTCACACGCTTGGCCCTGCTGGCTGTGAGGTTTTCTCAGAACTCTCGCCTCCTATGGAGCCTACTTGAAGGGCTGCCCTGAACCAGCCAGGTGCTCCACAAGCCCTTATGAAGATTCCTTGATCGTTACACAAGAAGATTGCTTAGAAGAAGGAAGCCTGGGCAATCAGGATGTTCTGGGAGCCCCAGGCTCCTGATTTTAAGGGATCAATGACATAGGCATGGGTATTCAGAGAGCCATGGCCACAACAGGTCCACCCTGACTGGGGAAGACAAAGATCACTTTTACCCCAGTCTGCCACCAACCCGGTCTGCGTGTCACCAACCATTCATAGCTTCAGGCCCCCAACCACCCCAACTTGCCACTGGCGGCCCAGGAACTGTTCCCAAAGCCCTCAGCACAGATGCAGTTTCTGGAGAAGCCTGCCTCTGCCCATGCACGTGGAGCTTGAGTGCCACTTTGGACCTGGAGAGGGAGGGGCTGTTTCAAAGCCACTTTGGATTGGACGGGGCTCTGCAAAGACCTGGCTAAGCCTCTGGCTAAGCATCAGGGCAACAGTGGCCTTGAGGGCGACTGGCTTGGTCACGAGGGCCAACGTCCTGCACTCCCACAGCCTCCACCCATTCGTAGGCCAGGAGGCCAGCCAGGGCGTGGACATCATGCAGGCCAGTACAAGATGCCGGCCTCACAACGCTGGGCATTTCTGAGTTCTGTTTTGTTCCTGCAAAACTAACTAGTCTACACACAGGTCAACCTGTGATCTTGACCTCACTAACTGTACCTTGCCCAGACAAAGCCGAAAGGACAGGATAAAATAAGAACCAACACATACAGAGCAGTTTAAGTCCTAAAGGTTTATACGGCATCCCCACCGCATCTCTACTAGCACGCCCACTTTTCAGATGTGACAACTGAGACCCAGAGAGGCCCAGTCATTGCTCAAGGCCACGCTGTGCCCTGACCACTACACTAAATTATCTCTTGTACAGCAGGGGAAAGCATCTCTTTTTCCTCTATCATGTACCAATTTTACGGCTTTTCTCACATAGGGCTTCCAAATGTTGTCTGACTGACAAGCAGCCAACTAAAAATACAGGAAGAAGAGTTCTAAAGAGAAAAGGATGCTGGAGGACACGTCACGGCAGCACACACACACGTGTGTGTTTAAATACTGAAACACGAACGGCCACGTCAGGCCATCAGGCATGTTTGCGGTGTGCCTACATCCTTCCTGCCAAAGACAAACCGGATGGGAAATCCTCCCCTTGCACAGCGTGGAGCCTGGAAGACTTGGGACCAATCCTGCCTTGGCCCCTTATCTAGCCTTAGGTCAGTTACCTACCTCTGCTGGGCCCTGGCCTTCTCAGCTGTAAAATGGGGAGATGGGAGGGGGGGAAGCACAGGGACAGGGCTGAGGGACTGAGATAACAGTGAGTGGACACTGCTGTTCTAACTGCCTGCTTGTCAGGTGCAGCTCTGCCGTCCTGCCAGCTGTCTGTGGCTGTTGGGAGGTCAGTCCGGAGTGGGACGTCCTTTGCCTTCCAACGCCCCAGTCAGCCCTATCTCCTCCTTGCAAATTCAGGCTCCAGAGTGCTTGCTGTTCCCAACCCCAGTCCCATACCTGAGTCCCTGGCTTTTGCACCCCTCCCCCGCCCCCTAATGTCCCCTGCACCTCTCTGCTCCTCATCCTCTGGAGTGTGGCCGAGCCCTCCGTGAGTGAGGACTTCAGGGAGAGATTGTCCCGTCTGTGTTCCCTGTACCTGACCCTGGGGGACTCCCCAGGGCTCTGTTAATCAGGAGGACAGGATGGGGCAGGAAGGGCGGGTGTGGGGCAGCTGCCCTCCATCACTGACAGGGAGCCCACCTTCCCTGACCCCTCATCCCCCCAGCTGTGAGCCCTTCCCCGGCCTCTGTGCCACCCCTGATGTGTCATTCTTCCCAGCAGGGATGGTGTCTTAGCCGTCTTTGTAACCTTTGCCCCACAGGGGCCTGGCATGGAAGAGGAGGGTGCGGTTGGATGACAAAGGAAGTTTCACTTTCCTCATCTTAATTTTTAGATCTGTAAAATGGAGGTGACAGTGGCTGGATTCTGATCTCTGAGACCCTGTTAGGCTCTCAAATTCTGGCAGTTTGGAAAATGCATACTAAGCTGACTGTTGCAAGCAAAAGTGTAGGCACCTCTGCCATAATTAACATCACACACGTCACACAAACACACGAGCACACACACGTAGTGGCGGCTGAATGTACCCCCTGGGCTGGACTCTGCCCGGTTTCCGCTCACCACGGAGACTGTGGGGCCCTGCTCTGGGGTTTGCTGGCAGACCTCAGCCCCCCTGTGCACCCAGAAGACAGTCAATCAATGTCATTTCCGGAACAGCTGGCCAGAGCTCTAAACCTTAGCGATTGTGGCGACTTCCCTTCCCAAGCTTTTCAGAGACCTTGGTGCTGAAGATCACCAAGGGATCCCGGTTCTACTGGGCTCAAGGGGTCATTTCTGACACAAGTGGAAATGGGAAGTTATCAGAGTAGAAGCCCTGCATCTTGTTATTCCAGCCCCCAGAACCTGCCGTGGCTGAGCTCAGGGTGTCACCAGCCACACCTGAGACCAACTTGGCTTTCCTGTCCAGAGGGACTTGAGAGCCGCAGGATGGACGGGCGGGGCCTGGCTTAAATCACAGCTCTTGGTGCCGAGAGCTCGGCTCTGCTGGGAGCTGGGAGGGCAGCGGCTGAGCTCTGGCGATTAACTCTGCTGGGCGTCCCTGATGCCGCACAGGGCTAATTATGAAAGGTGTAAATCACGGGGAGGAGGAGAGCAGACACCTTACGCAGGTTTATTACCAACACAATTTAGGAAAAGATAACCAGGCCAGGCCTCTCTTCCTTTGGCAGCCGGGGGGAGTGGTGCTGGCAGATAGGAGGGGAAAACGCACTAGTCCTCAGGGAGCTGTTTTTATTTTAATTTTTTTCTGAGTCATATAGAATGACATTGTCAGATTTCTAAGTAAAATTAAGAAAAATTTCACTTAACCAACCCGACTGCTTTCGAGGGTTTCTGAGCAACCATGTATCATATGCATGTATGATTGTTACACAGGTAGACTCAGGATGTACATGGGATGCTGTGTGGGTCTTTTCCCACTTAACTTTATTATATGGTATCATTCATTATGGGCTGGAGACTCTGATGGCAGGAATCATTTGTTTTTCTTTTTCCCTTAAGGCATTTGCAAATATGCTTGGAGGCTAAGGGATGCTGGGTACATCTAATAAATAAAGCAAAATAATTAATAGCCCAAGCAGCCTAGAGACCCCTCCTAGCTGCTTTCGAGCTAGGCTTCTGAGAAGCAATTGTTCTGCTTCATTCCCGGCTGACTCCATCCTTGAGACAGACTTCACTGAGAAGACAACAGCAGCGAGAGCTTTCTAAACACAAAAAGAATGAAAAGCAGAGTCACACATTTCCTCCAGATTTTACAGGAACTTAATATGGGTAAGAAAATAAGACATTTCTAAACCAAAGTGCTCTTATTAGCCGCATGTGCTCAGCCCATTCATGGTTGTACCTTGGAAGTTTTGTAAGACCGAGAAAACTATGAGTGACACAAGTTCTGGCAAGAGCCAGACCCTGACCAAGGCACGGCCCGTGAGGGCCACTCAGGCAACGCCCTGAGCTGCAGAGACAAGCAAATAATGCACACTCACAGGTGGGGGTGTCCCCAGCATCAAGCCCAGCCTAGTCCATGGCCAGTCACGTGACCCTTTCAAAATGAAGCTACTACACCAGCCCAAACCAACAAGGTGATATTCAAGGAAGACGGGGGAGGGCAGGGAGGACAGGAGAGGGAACACAGGTTGTCACAAACACCCGGGTGTGAAAATGTTCCTGTGTCCTTTCTGTGGGACCAAGATTCAACTGTAATCTAAGTGCTGGCTGGGGGTAGAAAGAACCTCGCAGGTCAGGTAATTTAATGCCATAAAAAGGCACCTTGTAGGGCTTCCCTGGTGGCACAGTTGTTGAGAGTCCGTCTGCTGATGCAGGGGACACGGGTTCGTGCCCCGGTCCAGGAAGATCCCACATGCCGCGGAGCGGCTGGGCCTGTGAGCCATGGCCGCTGAGCCTGCGCGTTCGGAACCTGTGCTCCACAATGGGAGAGGCCATAACAGCAAGAGGCCCGCGTAAGGCAAAAAAAAAAAAGGCACCTTGTAAATTGGTGCAGCCACTATGGAAAACAGTACAGAGGTACCTTAAAAAACTAAAAATAGAATTACCATATGATCCAGCAATCCCACTCCTGGGCATATATCCAGAAAAAACTATAATTTGAAAAGATACATGCACCCCAATGTTCACAGCAGCACTATTTACAATAGCCAAGACATGGAAGCAATCCAAGTGCCCATCAACAGACGATTGGATTAAGAAGATGTGGTATATATATACAGTGGAATATTACTCAGCCATAAAAATGAAATTCTGCCATTTGCAGCTACGTGGATGGACCTAGAGAATATTATGTCTAGTGAAATAAGTCAGAGAAAGACAAATACTGTATGTTATCACTTATATGTGGAATCTAAAAAATAATGCAAATGAATGTATATGCAAAACAGAAACAGACTCACAGATATGGAAAACAAACTTGTGGTCACCAAAGGGGAAAGGGAAAGGGGAAGGGACAAAAAAGGGGTATGGGATTAACATATACAAACTACTATATATAAAATAGATAAGCAACAAGGATATATTGCATAGCACAGGGAATTATACACATTATCTTGTAATAACCTATAATGGAGTATAATCTGCAAAAATACTGAATCACGAATCACTATGCTGTATACCTGAAACTAACACAATATTATAAATCAACTATATGTCAATTAAAAATTTTTTTTAATTTTAAAAAGGCACCACGTTAATCTTGCATGATTTTTCTGCAAAAATTCCTGAAATCAGCCATCAGCCCCGAAAAGTCACCTACCATCTATTGGGCCCCAAGTCACTCGGGCCTTCCTAGAGTGGGAAGGGACTCTATGTTCCTCCTCCAAAAAGCCCGCCCTAGACTGCAGAACCAGCAGAGGTGGAGGCCAAAGACTCAGTAACGAGAAGCAGACTCTTGGGGGCCTAGGAGTTCGCTGACCAGGGGCCTTGCTATGGGTGGGCAGGGGGGCTCCATTGGCCAGAGCCTAGGGCTGATGAGGCCTAGGTCGATGTGAGTCCGTATGCGTCTGCTATGACCAAATACAGGAAGGCTTGCCTGACCCCACTGTGGGCACCCACTCTGCCCAGACCCTCTGGGTCATGCACCCCTGCACCCAGAAAAGTGGCTCACAGTGTGGGTGCTGGGGGTGGTGGCTGTGCAGTAGGTCAGGACCCCTGCAGTCCCCTGGCAGGTCCCCCAGGTCTGCAGAACAGAATCATCATCATCCAGGCTGGTGGTTTCCCAACTTTTTCAGTGACGTTCCCCTAGGCAATTTAAAAATGGAATGAATACTAATAATAAGTTGACTAAATTTAGGTGTTCCCCTTAGGCATCTGATTAAATTTCATGAACTCTTTTTCAGGCTTTCAGCCCAAGTTCGCCTTCTCTCTCAGCTTCACGGCAAGGTCTGCTTGGCCATCCCGTGAGTCAGTGGACTCCACCTGTCGGGCTGGACTGTCCCTCCCGAAAGAGGCTTCTGGGGGAAGGGCAGTTGGGGGTTGCAGTGCTGCGTCATGGGTCGGGGTAAGCAAGGTCTGTCCAGAGAAAGAGCATGTGGTCACAGAAGCACCTCAAAGGTCAGGAGGCCAATCGTTTCATTTTCCTAACAAGAAACACTGAGGGAGGAGCTGAGAAGCACAGCTGGTGGGAGGGAGGGCAGAGCTGGGAGCCAGAACCTTCTGGATTCTGAGCTTTGGGCTTTGCACCCTCCCTGTGGCTCCTTCCCATTTTCAGCCAGTCTGGGTTCCCGTGGACAATTCAGGAGCCCCAGTAGCAGAGACAGCCAGTCCTTAAAGGCTCTCCCCGACATGCCATCTGGGACACTCAGAGTGATGGCCCAGGGACAGCCCTGCCATGCCCTCCCGTGCATGGCCCAGCGCCCTCAGTCCTTGCAGGCTGGAAGGGGAGCCATGAGTGACTCGGGAACCCCATACCAGAGCTGACTCGGAGCTGCTGGTATTGAGGGTAGGGGTCAGCAACTGGGCCCTGGGTGCTGGGGGGCCCTGGAGGGGATGTTGGTTGCCATTCTCTACCACTCCTAACCCCAAACCGCAAATAATAAAGACAATAAATAAAAAATCGCTTGCATTCTTGGATGGGGTGCTGGCTATTCACTTACGTTCACTTAAATTCCATCCACATGGTTGACCCCACAAACCTGAATTCTGTATAGAGCACCACATCCCATGAGTGACGTTGAAACAGAACTTGCTTTGGATCCTTTTCCTCCCTCCCCTATGACGCCCCTTACACACCATTCTTGTTTCTTTGTCCCCTGGGCCTGGTTTCACATTGACCAACATCATCCTTTGGCATCGAGCCATGGTTTGCTTGGCTCAGGGCATTTAAGGCAAACCAGGATTGGGACGCTGGCTGACAGAATCTTCTTAGAGCAAAATGCTGTTCACCAACCTGGGGAGGATGGGCTTGGGTAGCTCTGCTTCTCAGGGTGGCACAGCCATCCTCCAGCAGCCTGACTCAGCCGGACCCCGAGGCTGGCTGTCGGCCCTGACTGCCAAGCAACTGTCTGTCCTTGGAGTTGGTTTACAGGGTACAAGGGACACCAAACATCATGGGTGGCGGGTCCGAGGGAGGTGGTGTATCTCCCTGCCTCCTGGTCTCCATGTAAATAATCCCCAAATGGTGGTACTGGCGGGAGGCTTTGGGAGACCCTCAGATGAGGGCTTTGTCTCTTGGATGCACTCTTCTATAAAATCAAAGACCCCAGGAGATAAATGGGCCAATTACACATACTTCACAAAAGAAGAAACAACATGAATAAACATACAGAAATATATTCAAAATCCTTAGTCATAAAGAAATGCAAATGAGCATGGTTTTTAGCCCTTGGATCAGCAATGATTTACTTCCAAAGGGGTGGAAGCCAATTTTGGGAGGTGTACCATGAAGCCAGCACCTCCTCCTGCCCCAGGCGGGGTGAACAGTCAAATCTCTACCCTCTCCATGAGCCCTACTTTCATAGGAAAAGGAATGTGCTTGTTACAAATTCAGACACTCGGAGGCGTGTAAAGCAAAACTGTCAAGTCTCTTGTTCCTTCACCAGCCTCAGCCCAGACTCAACCCCACCCCTCCATCGTAACTCCAGGTACCAGTGCGGCTGTTCTACGTGTGCACACACACACGTGCACACACAGGCACATGCGTTAAAGCAGAAATAGGATCATGCTGTCAATACTATTACAGCTGGCTCTTTCTCAGTTACCATATTCATGGCCTCTGTCCTGTCAGTACGTCGGATCGGCTGCACCTCTTTTTAAGGGCTGCTTCAGGTTCTGTGTATTTATTTAAACATTCCCTATAGACAAAAACTTGGGGGATGGTTCCTGTTTCTATTTTTTTGTAAAATAAACAATATCACACTGAACTTCAGTGTGTGTGCGTGTGTATGCATTAAACCTTTGTGCATGCACAAAATTACACATCAGACCTTTGCACACGTGGAACCTCTGTGTGTATACAAATATTTACACCTTTGTGCACATCTGTGAATTTCTCCACAACCAAGGCTTAAGCTTTTAAAGCAATAATTGGCAACATGTTTCAAGAATTGAAAATGTTCCCCTCTTTGATTCTGTTTCTGGGAACCCACTGGAGGAATAATCCTATTTGTGTACCAGCACCAAACCCAGGCAGGTTTCTCATAGGATGAGCAGAAAATTGGAAACAACTCAATGTCCATGAAAGGTGCATGGTCAAGTGAAATGTCATATATCTACCCAATAGGATATTAAGTAGGCATTAAAAATGATGGCCATTAAGAAGACATGGGAAGAATTTACAATAGGACATGAACTGAAAATAGCAGGACAGAACTCACACAATCCTGGTGGGGGCAAGTGTAAGCCAGCCCATTGCCGGTGTAAAACACGGGTGCATCTTGTGAAGTTGAGCACACACATCCCAGAGGGATTCTCTCCCTGCACCAAAGATGGGCGCAAGAATTGTCATAGAGAAAATCCCCGAATACACACCAAATGGCGATTGCCAGCAACATGGATGGACAATCTGGGGAATAGTTACAGCTTGGGGTACCTCACGGCAGAGTCACAAGAAATGAACAGCGAGATCTTAGACACAGACCTGAGTCACAGAAGGTCGCAAAGGATGCTGACATTTTAATAATTCTCAAAATCAGACAGAACTAAACATGTGTTGTTGGGAAAAGTATACAGATGCGGACAACCTGCCTTAAAAGAGGGAGGAAATGATGCCCACGGCATTCCAGAAAGTGATTCCTTCTAGAGTCTGGATTCCAGGAGAGGAAGCGGCTGCAGTGGCTGGGTCAGTTCGGTCGTGTAGCTGTGCGACAGGTAATGGGGGAGCATTTTATTATTATGCTGCATTGTTTACATGTTATATATGTTTTTTGCATGTATTCAATATAACAAAATTTTAAATTATTATTTTAAAAACCACGAAACCAAATTTTACAAACAGCATGTCTGCAACTCTGTAAAATAACTTAGGCGTCAGAAACAAAAAAATAAAAACAATCACAAGGCCAGAGGAAATACACCAAAATGCTGACAATGGCTGTGTTGGTCGCGGGTAAGATTTCACCCCCTTGTTTTATCTTTTTCCTGTTTTCCAAAATTTCTTTAGTAAGCAGGTGTTACTTTTATAATTAAAAAAGAAAAAGCCCTCCAAATCATTAAAAACCTCCAAGGTAAAAACAAACAAACAAACAAAAAGCAAAACGATTGCCGCAAGCAATCAACCCACGGTTTCAGCAGGCAAATAAATGAAGTAGGTCAGACGAGCACATGAGAGTCAATACTGGGATGTAACAGAACACAAGGGCGGCCCTGACACCTCCCCCGCCCTTCTGGGGCCCCTGGTTTTCTCCTGGCCACCAACCCATCTCTGGCTTCAGACACCAGCACCCATGCCGGGCCTCCCATGGACCGAGGTGGGGCTCTAGTGTGGCCCCTACACTATTCGTTTCCCAGGGCTGCCTTAACAAATCATCACGAACCGGGTGCCTTAAAACAACAGAATCTCTTCTCTCACACTCCTGAGGCCAGAAGTCCAAAATCAAGGTGTCCATAGGGCCGTGCTCCCTCTGAAGGCTCCAGGACAGAGTCCTTCCTGCCTCTCCCTGATTGTGGCAGCTCTGGCAACCCTCCTGGTTCCTAGATTTGCAGCAGCATCACTTCGATCTCTGCCTCCGTGTCACACGGGCTCCGCCCCATGTCTGGGTGTCCTTTTCTGTCTTTTATAAGGACACTTACTGGATGTAGGGCCCACCCTAATCCCGTATGATCTCGTTTTGATCCTTGCCTTAATTCTGTCTGCAAAGATCCTTCCCAAGACGGTTCTGCTCTGAGCTTCTGGGGGGACATGAACTTGGGGGGACACCCTTCAACCCAGCACACATACGGTTCCCAGGAGCTGAAGGCATATTGAACTAATTTCTATGACTGGGAAGCTGCACAGCACGTTGGAGGCAGGACAGCCACTCCAAGGGCAGGCGGAGTCTAGGGGGATATCCTGCCCTGCCTGGTCCCCAGGGTGCCTGGCCCTCATTCTCAGAGGGGACAGCTCCTGGGCACGTGGACTTGGCCATCCCGGGTTCCTTCCCTCCACCCTCGAGGGAACGCAGGCCCCATGTCCTGAGACCCTGGTGTTGAGTCAGGCCCGAGGGGTGTAGTGCCAGCGGCCAGGACCCTCCCCCCCACCCATCTTATGGCCGCCATTATTCACTGGTCTCCATTTGCTTTTCAGACATGCATTTACCATCGTAAACTGTGCTAAGTGCTATTTAGTAGCTAATTAACTTTCTGTGTGAAGACCTCTCTAATTGCGTGCTCTCCCCGCTCCGCTGGGGTCCTTGGGGGACGCAGAGCTGTCCTAGGGCATTTGTTCTGCTGCTCCAACCTCGCGGGCACAACTTCCTGCCCGGCAACAAACTGCCAATCAAGGCAGCGGAGGTCAAGGGGGACCAAATTAGGAGCCCTCCGTTGCTGCCAAACTTGCTTGGTGAAGCTTAATTTAAATAGAAAGCAAAAAGGTGATGAAAAATAATTTCCCCCAATGAAACTCTTTGCCAGGCGGCGTAAGGGGCGCTGTCCTCTGCTCTCTGGAACGGCTAGTTTCTTCTTTGAAATGTTCCGACTGGAATCTGTTTATATTTTGACTGCACTGGCATCTGACATCCATCAAATGGAGAGATAATCAGAAAATAAAAGCTTTTGATTAGCACTTGCATAAATCACTGCAGTGCCAATTCCTGCATGGTCCCAATGCAGGGGGCAGGGTGCAGAGGCAGCAAAGGTGCTGTTGGGTTCGCATCCACCCACTTTGGGCCCAAAGCCATCGCTAGCTTTGTACACTGGTCTCAGACCTTGTACTTCTAGGGCACGCTGGGCATAAGCTCCACATTGCAAGAATGCGTTCACTTCCTGAGTGCAAGATCTCTGATCATCCTCCCAGACAGGTGTCCAGCCCAAGAGGATGTTTTTGATTGTCACAAACGCACAGTTTTGAATCAGAGCTTAAGAGCAGGCCCCTCGGCCCCAAATCCTCGACACAACCACATGGCTCCATAGCCCCCAGGACATTTTCCAGAGGCCCTGCCTGCAGAGCATCCTCACCCCGAGATCTGCATCAGAGGACAAAGGAGAGGACGAAGTCTGCCCCTGCCACCTGAGAAAGCACGGGCTTAAGCCAGCAACTCCTGCTTTGAAGGATGAGTGGGGCCTGCATGTCCACAATGCACCACTCCTCGTGCCTTACAAAAGGACGGGGCCACTCCAGCGAGTGAGTGGGTTTAACCTTGGAAAGCAACATCCCAGTTGGGTTTCCCATTCACCAGGAAGAGCTCGGCAAACCTGACTCTTCAGGAGGCTGTGGCTGAGCCCTGTATCCCGCATCCTCAGTGGGACATGTCACCCCTGTTAGGTCAACGGGTAGGTTTGGTTGAATGAGAAGCCTGCAGCCAGACTGATGTCCGAGGCCCTTCCTGGGCAGGCTGGGCAGGATTGGGCTGGGGGCTGTCCAGGCAGGCCCTGGGCTGCCTTTGCCACGACCGCTGAGAGGAGCTGGACTTGAGGTCAGCTGTCCCTTTGCCCTATGGGCTCTGCTGCTGTGTTTCCCAGGCTCCCTTCCTGCAGTGGCCTTGGAGAAAAGTCATCTGGGGTCTTTTGTTTACACAGAGGCCCTCGGATGCAAGGTGGAGCCCAGGCACCTCCACCGTGGGCAACAGAAGGTCAGGACTGGCAATGGGGGCGGGGCTGTATCGTTGCCCAGAGCAGAATCGGGCCTCCAGCCGGGAGCCGGCTTACAGGAAGCGTCTTCCAGGCTGTGGCCCCACCCAACCAAGAGAGGGAATTGTCCAGAACATCTTGGTCTGGGGGTGGTGAGGAACAAGCATTTCTTTAAGGATGGTTATTTTAGAAACAGAACAAACAAGTGCAGCCATGTGCCCGGTGACCAGGAACCATCACTCTCTCCGAGGGTGGAGGCTGGGGGTGGGGGGGTGCCCCTGGGAAGTATTTTCCCCCAGTTTTGTGACTGTGGCCTCACTCCGCCGGGAGAACGCTGGGCACTGCTGCAAGCTGGTTCTCAGGGGAAAAGACACTATGTAGGAATAAGGAGATTTGGGTTCAGAGGGGCTTGGGGGCTCTTTCAACAGTGGCTGCCTTAGAGGCAGGCGAGGAATTTTCCTTTTTGGAGCTTTTAATATGGGGCAAACACACGTGTTTGGAGGCCCACAGGCTTGGAACCCTCTGAGGGTCTTGGATGTTATGTCTGTATGAGATCTAGAGGCTATTCAGTCCTTCCTCATGCTCATGGTGGATTGGCTCCAGGACCCCTGTGGATACCAAAATCTGAGGATGCTCAAGTCTCATATAAAATGGCACAGTATTTGCATATAAGCGACTCATATCCTCCTGGATACATTATTTATTTATTTATATTGAAGTATAGTTGATTCAGTGTAGTTGTGTCAGTTTCAGGAAAGTGATTCAGTTTTATATACATATACACGTATATATACACATATATATATAAATATATTCTTTTTCCATTATAGGTTATTACAAGATATCGAATATAGTTCCCTGTGCTATACAGTAGATCCTTGTTGTTTATCTATATTATATATAGTAGTATATATCTGTTAATCTCAAACTCCTAATTTATCCCTCCCCTCCATTCCCCTTTGGTAACCATAAGTTTGTTTTCTATGTCTGTGAGTCTATTTCTGTTTTGTAGATAAATTCATTTGTACCATTTTTTTAGATTCCACATATAAGTGATATCATATGATATTTGTCTTTATCTATATGACTTATTTCACTTAGTATGATAATCGCTAGGTCCATCCTTGTTGCTGCTAATGGCATTTTTCATTCTTTTTTATGGCTGAGTAATATTCCATTGTGTATATATACCACATCTTCTTTATCCATTCATCTGTAGATGGACACTTAGGTTGCTTCCATGCCTTGGCTGTTATAAATAGTGCTGCCATGAACACTGGGGATGTATCCTCCCGTAAACTTTAAACTATCTCTAGATAACTTATAATACCTAATGCAGTGGCAATGCTATGTACATAGTTGTAAATCCAATGTCCATGCCAGGTAAATAGTTGCTGGTATGTGGCAAATTCAAGTTCTGCTTTTTGGGACTCTCTGGAAAATTTTTTTCTCAAGTATTTTCAATCTGAGGTTGGTTGATCAGCAGATGCCGAACCTGCGGATACAAAGGGCTGACTGTATCTTAAACTTGGAAAAACTAGCCCAGCAATTCCGAAAGTGATTTTCTTAAAAACAGCAAAGGAAAAACTAAACATGTAGAGGAGAATGAGAGGATATTGAATATTTTCTTCTGACTCAAACAAAATACTCTCAAGTTCTTCTCCCTGAAACTGTGTATGTGTATGTGTGTGGGGTGTGTGCATGTCTGGTGTATGCGTATGTGTGTGTGCACATATATGTCGTATGTCTGTGTACACATGTGTATGTGAGTGTGGACGTGTGTTTTGAGCCAGGATCCCCATTCCTGTCCAGGCCCAGGCCAACCTTCAGTTATGAAAGGACAAGAACTTCCCCTGTGGGGTTCCAGCCCCAGGCACTGGGATTAGGAAAGAGAGGGGAAAGGTATTATGTACTCCCAGAAATCACTGTATTTATTTACTTTGAACGTTTTCCCTGACACCTACCAGGGAGGTGCTGGCCTGGCCACCAGCCCTGGGCTCCTTGGCAAGTGGACGTCTGCCTAGTCTTTCATGTTCTTTCCAAAGTCACAAAACAAAACACTACCATCCAAAAAGTCACACCAAGTCAGCGGGCCTCTCCCCCAGCTTCAGCAACAGCTGTGGCCAGTTTGCCCAAACTGGAAATAGTTTTCCTTTGTCAACTACAGAGAGCTGTGTGTTAAGTCCAAACCCTACACTGTCAGCTACCAGGGGCGCAGTGGGCAGCACCCAATGGGGTTCCCTGGATCTGCCCAATCATTAGATGGTGGTGGAAAGTCAGACACACACAGCTCGCCTGCTCCTCGCAGCCGCGGCTGCTCCCCTGTGTTCCGAACCAAGAATTCCATCAGCGCACAGCAGCAACTCAACACACCCATTCCACTGCAAAGAGGACAAACCCCAGACCATTCACTTTAGGGGTGAAGGGAGTTTTTCTGGAAGGTTTTATGCATGGAATGTTGGTCCCTTTAATCGTTAATCAGCCACAAAGCAAAACTCAGTGGTTCCTGCTTGTTTTGTCAGTTAAAGCCTCACAGAATCAAAGCTCAGTTCTGCCAAGCACAGTGAAGTGTGCCCTGGCCAGCCCCGTGGAAAAGCCCAGGCATAGCCATGCCTCCCACTTCTGCCAGGCTGGACAGTGTATCACATCCCACCCCATATCTGCCCCCGACCCCGGGCCCTTTCTGGGGACCCAGTATCCTCAGTTCTGCCAAGGAAAAGTCTTTCAATCAATTAAGAGAGAAAAAGTTTTCCCCAAAGGACGTTTCTTTAAAAATGGGGGAAAAAGCACAGGGATGAGTGGGGACATTTTCCGCCATCCATTATACAAACGCCAACTCTGGGTAAAAGCATGGTGTGAATGGCTAGGGAGCGGTGACCTGCAATCCCACTCACAGATTGGACTCGAGGTGGCCCCAAGGGCACCCCAAATGTGGGGAACCAGTAAGACCCCCACAGGCAGCACCGCTTTCCCCTGAAGAAGAGGTACTGTGAACAAGGAGTGAATTCTGCCCATTAAACAATCGCAGTGGAGTTCTCAAAGCTGGGGACTACCGCTCTGTACTCGGTTAAACGCCAAAGCCTTTTAACTGGTTTCTGGTCATCTCCATCAGTGTGGCCTTGAGCAGGTGAGCATTCCTCTTTAAGCCTTGTTTGAGTGACAGAGGGGCCTCCAAAATACACATGGCGCTGGGTGTTCTCGAGGACAAAAAGACATGATTTTTCGCCTGCTGCAGAGAAAGTCCTAATAAGTACAGGTATCTTTGCCTCTCCCCTACCCCCGCCAGGGTTAAGGGCCTGTGCAGAGCTCAGAATTGTTTTAAAGGCTTCTCCCCATGTGGGCGGGGCTGTTCTCATCCTGGCTGGACGGGCAAGTCTGCGCAAGCACCGTCTGCAGGACGACCCTGTCCTGGCAGAGGTGAAGGGTGCTGAGTCATCAGGGGCTCAGGCTCCGCCTGGGCTGTTCCGTGAGCGATGACCCCAGAGGTGGGCCCCAGGGCAGCCTGGAGGTCCTGCCCTGTGCCACTAGGGACACGGGCCATTTGGGCCAAGTTCATGCTGATCTTTGGCTGAGCACCTGCCAAACTCAAAGGTCCCTCCATGATTAGCTGTTTCTGGAGGCCTGGAATTTGTGTGGGTCCCTCTGAGAAGGCAGGCGTGCCCTCTGGGGCAGTCGGCATTGGTCCTGGGACCCACCCCAACTGGTACCCCACCTCCTGCTACTTGGCCCCAGGGCAAGAAGGAGAGGGGTTTGGGCTCTGACAGTAGCCACCTCGGAGCCCAGAAGGCTAACAGAAGGTGGGCAGTGGAGAGCAGGCCAGCTTCACCAGCCCAGTTCCCACAAGCCAGGCCCGCCTCCCCAGTGGCCCTCGCTCATTTTGCCTGTGACCCGAGCTGCCTTTACCTTTGCTGCAGGCTGGGAGGACTCTAGAACATTCATTAATAGAAAAACCAGTGTTCCTGCTGTAAGAGGAGGGGCATAAACACTGGTCCTGGCCAATCTCATCACACGCTATTGGTAGAGGTTCCTGGGGGGTGGGAGGGAGACCCTCATGGCTGGCATGCCCCTCCCTGATGCCCCCTTCTGGATTCCCAGTGTCAACGCCCATCCTCTGGGGCAGGAGGTGGGGAGGCTGGGGGCTCGAGGTCCTGTTTAGGGGGACCCATGGTGCCCTCCCTTCAGTGACAGGCACCCAGAAGGGCATGCTCAGTTTCCCAATTCCCCGAAGACGACGGGGAGAGTCTGTTTTTCTAAGTTCTGGAAAAGGCTGGGACAGCAGTATCTCCTGATCTCACCTTGAAGCCTCCGGGAGCTTCCTGCAGGTTTCCCCGCCCACCAGAGTCTCAGAAGAACCAGTTTTCAGGGCCTAGAACTGAATTTGACTTTCCGCCGCCTTCGATTTGGGTTGAACAAGACATGTTGAGAGCAGGCATACGTCCCTCTTACAGGGAGGCATGTGTGGCGACCAGTCTCAGGCCCTGGTCACCAGGAGGAGGCAGGTGGTGGGAGCCCAGGCCACGGTCAGCCCTCTGGCCATGGTGCCGTGGCTTGCCTTGACGGCCTCTCCTTCCAGCCTAGACAGAGCCGGCACAGAGATGCCCCCAGACAGGAGTCCTAGGCCATACGGGCATGACTGCCCAGTGCCTGAAGTCCCAGACCAATGTTGGGGCAGGGGACAATCGACACAGGCTTATGGCTAATCTGAAAAAGTTGGTTCTCAAAAGGTTGGGAAGATGTGCACCCAAGGTGGTTTCTCACAGTCCCAATTACCCTGATGATCTCAACTTCTTTTCCCATCTTTGTCCTTTCTTCTACTGTGGCAAAATACACATAACGTAAAATTTACCATTTTAGCCACTTTAACTGTATAGTCCAGTGGCATTAAGTACATTGACATTGTTGTGCAACCATCACCACCATCCGTCTCCAGAACTTCTTCATCTTCCCAAACTGAAACTCTGTCCCCATGAAACGCCCCATCACCCTCCCCCAGCCCCTGGTAACCTCTTTTCTACTGTCTGTCTCTATAAATCTGACAATTCTAGGAACCTAATACGAGTGGAATCATACAATATTGGTCCTTTTGTGACTGGCTGATTTCACGTAGCATAATGTCCTCAAGGCTCATCCATGTTGTCGCCTCTGTCAGAATTTCCTTCCTTTTTAAGGCTGAATACTATTCCATTGCATGGATGGGCCACACTTTATTTATCCATTCATCCATCGATGGACACTTGGGTTGCTTCCACCTTTCGGCTATTGTGAGTAATGTTGCTATGAGCCTGAGTGTACAAATATCTGTTTGAGTCCCTGCTTTCAATTCTTTGGAGCACCATCCCTTTATATCTAACACTTAACCACGTATTATTTATATATTGAATAAAAATCATAAGTTTTTTAAAAAAGAGGCGGTCCAGCAAAGTAAATCTCAAACAAGGCCACCCTTGAGACTCAGCCGGGCTGTCCTAGGGGTCAGCACATCCACAGGGGCAGTGGGAAGGACAGGAACCAGGCTGCATCCCTGTGTGCGACTATATCTGGCTGACCGCTTCCTCACATCCCAGGTCTGACATCAGCCGTGCACCTCTGCTCTGGAGCCAGAGGCCAAGCCTCTCTAGGACCCATCTGATCTCTGGGGAGGCGTGGATGGCGCAAGGTTGGGGGGGCGTCATGCTGGCAATACTCCACCCATCAGACCCCCAGAGAGGAGACAGAAAGTCAGTGGGGAGAGAGAAGCTGGCTGAAAATAGAGACAGGACACAGGAAAGGAGCGTCTGGCAGCTCCACAGCCAAGGGAGGCTGGCTTGGGTCTGAGCTTGTGTCCCCCTCCCAACAGCACACCCTCAGAGAGCCCCTCGGTAGGGGACAGTGGGAAGTGAGTGGGGACAGGTGAGCAACAAAGGGCAGATGGAACTTCCCCTCTGGGGAGACCGGGTAGGGGTGGGGTCAGGAGGCGCGGCGGGTTCATCGGGCAGGGGACACCCCTGGCTGATCTGGAGGAAGCCTGCCATCTGCTGGGCACATGGAGAGCCCTCCTCAGCTGAAGTGCCGCCTCCAGGAAAGTGGAGTTTCAAAGGATGGTGTTTGCCGGCCTCATCTTTCATGCGGAAGCTGCAGGGCCGTGATGTCCAGACAAACCTGATTCTGGGGCTGGAGGAAACAGGCTGCCAATCCCAGAGTCGGACCCAGGTGGCCCTCAGCGCCCCACGTCCACGCCCGCCCGGAGAGCAGGCTTCTCTGCACGTCAGCCCCGTGGACCCGACAAAGACGGCTCTCTGCAGCCCCTCATGCTCTGCGGGGCACACAATGTGTCCTTTCACCCCAGGTGGGTCTGGTGGAGCGTGGCGACCTCCCTGGGGGGTACCCGGCCGGGCAGCTGGCCCGACACTTCCCTGCTCGTGGTTTGGAAGCTCGAGGCACTGTCACTTTCAACTACCGTCAGGGGAACTTCTGAGACCTGACATCCATGTTGGTCACGTCAGTTTCACCCTGAAGGTGAAAGCCTATAAGCCGGTGCCTGTCCACCCTCTCCCAAAAGGGGGGGGGACCGTGACCCCAATTAAATCGTGGCTGCTGTGACCGTGCTCACACGGAGCACCGGGGAGCGTGCAGGGAGCCCGCTGTCACTCGACACTCTTCCCGGCAGCCCGGCAGCCTGCCAGGCTTGGAGAGAGACCGTAGCTACCAAAAATAATCCTCCCAGTGTTTAAATATTTACAGAAGCAAGACAGATCCTGATGCCTTTACCATCTACAGGGTCCAGCCCTAACCGCCAGCCCTGGGGCTCCTGGGAGAGGCCAAATCCACCCCCACCCCACCCCACCCCCGCCCCCTTTGCTGGGTCCCGGGTCTCCTCCCTCTCCCTTCCAGATGTGTGCGAATCTCCCTTTCTGTGACCCACGAGACAGCCCCCCTCTCTCCTTCCAGAACATTTCCACTTCTGACTTCTTACTCCCATATTACCTCGACCCTGGCAGGCACCTCCTTCCTATAGGCCTTTGGGGCCCCAAAACCCCTCCTCAGGAAAGGCCCCCTTCTCTAGAGGGTCTGCATCCCATCTTGGAAACCATCAAATAAAATGTAACAGAAGAGGCACGTGTTATCTAAGCCTGCAGTCTGGTCTCCCTGCCTCCTCCTGGGAACCTCCAGGGCACTTAGGGGCCTTGCCCGTGATGGTGTTGTGGGCATGGATGGTCACTGTCCCACTGTGTGGGACAAAAGGCGGGGCAGTGAGGATGGAGACTTGCCAGGGCACAGGGCTGGGCAGAGCTGGGAGGTGATCAGGGGCTCGGCTCCAGGGTGGCCACACTTAAGGACCATCTGTGTCACTGCCTGCCGCTAAGGAAGGTCGGGAATTTGCTCAAGGCCACCTGCTGGCACCAGAGTCCAGGCCTGCTTCCTCCAGCCCATGACTTTCAAAGGGCAGGCGGTTTGCAATGACCAGTGTGGCCGGGCTTCAGCTGTCAGATCGTCAGGGAAACGATACTCTCAGGTTCCCCAAACAGATTCCCTGAAGCAAGGAAGCACATTCTGGATATGGTGGAGGGGCCACCAGGAGCCCTTTCTCCCTGGCACATCACAGGCATTTAGGGAACACTGGTTGAATTGAAAGGAAAATCCAAGTAAAAATGCCTTGTTTACTCTGCTGGGAATGAACGTTAAGGCAAACAGTACAGGATACAGGAACGTTCTGATCAAAAGACAAAGGTCATTTGCCACCCCCTCTCGCTTTTAGGGAGGATTTCATCAGGTATTGGGTTACACTGCAACAGCCAAGCGGGAGTCCCGAAAGGCAGAGCTCAGGCTCCCCGTCTCACCTGGGAGGCACTGTCATGTCATTGCTCTGTGGCCTCATGCTCAGAGCTCTCAGAAGCTCAGGTGGGCCCCGGGCCCTGCAGAGTCCCTGCCAGGGCTGCTGATGCAAGAGCAAGGGCCTCCAGGGCCTCTAGCTTCCTGCTCCCGAGTGGGGCTCTGTGCAGTCAGAGCAACATAGCCCGCAGAGAGCATCCCCACCACCCCCTGCAACAAATCATCGAGGGCTGCATCAGGCACCTCCAGAGGGGCTGTCGTGGTTTGTGAGCTGAGGGGGAAAGGCCGACAACAGTTTCATTTCCTGTCCTTCGACAGCCATCCTGCAGTGGGGATGCCAATTCCCTGGGGAGCACAGCCTCTCCCAGAGGCTGAACTTCCTTCTTTTCACTTCAGGAGGGTTGATGCACCTATTTCCTCCCTGTCCTGACAGCTTTCATAGAAAGAGGCCAGCTTTCTAAAGAGCTGATGGTCCTTGCGGGGGCGGGGGGGGGCAGTAGACAATAGCATGATTTCAAGAAGATCCACCCATGCAAGGGCTCCACCATGCATCTCTTTGGAATCTTACTTCGTTGGGTGACACACTTGGCTGGTGACTTTCAGAATCCCTGCTCCAAGCCAGGGAGGGGTCAGGGCTACAGAACCTTCCCCACAACAAGCAGGAGCAACAGAATGCTCTCCAGACCTCCTCCTAGAAGCCACACAGCCATCAAGGAAAAAGGAAGAGGGCTGGCCAGAGAACATTTAAAAAAATAAAAACAAAAACAAAACAAAAGCAGGACGCCAACCAATAGAGACTAGAGCTGGCCGACTCGGTGGCCCTGTGCCATACATGGCATCAAGCACTTGAAATGTGGCGAATTAAAACTGAGATGTGCTCTAGGGTTAAAGCTTGCATGGGATTCCCAAGACTAAGTACAAAGATAGACAATATTAAACATCTCTCATCAACTTTTAATATTGATCGCATGGTAATATTTTGCATATACTGGGTAATTATTAAAATTAATTTGACATGTCTCTTTTTTACTTATTAAAATGGGGCTATTAGACCTACACAAATATGCCCAACTGACTTTTGGCAAAAGTGCAAAAGCAGTTCCATGGGGGAGGGTTGGCCTTCTCAGTGGTCCTGGGGCAGCCAAACACCCCCAGGCCCTGAGCCTCACTCCTTCCGCTGAAATGAACTCAAAATGGGTCATGGACTTACATGTAAAATGTAAAACTATAAAATTTTTAGGAAAATAACAGGAGAGCATCTTTGGGATTCAGGACTAGGCCAGGAGTTCTTAGACCTGACACCAAAAGCAAGATCCATAAGAAAAAAACCTGATAAATTGGGTGTCATCAGAATTAAAATATTTTGCTCTGTGGAAGAACCTGCTGGGAGGATGAAAAGATAACTACAGACTGGGAGAAATACTTGCACATCACGTATCTAACAAAGGACTAGTACCCAGAAAATATAAAGAACTCTCAAAAATGTAACAGTTAAAAAAAACGGTTAGAATATAGGCAAAACACATGAAGAAACATTTCACCAAAGAGGATAAACAGATGGCAAAGAAACACATGAAAAGATGCTCAACATCACTAACCATTAGGGAAATGCAAATTAAAACCACAATGAGATACCACTACACACATATCAAAATGGCCAAAAAATAAAATAGTGACCACACCAAACGCTGGTGAGGGTGTGGAGAAACTGTACCATTCACATACTGCTGGTAAAAATGTAAGACGGCACAGCTACTCTGGAAAACAGTTTGGGCGATTTCTTTTAAAATGAAACATGCAACTACCATACATAGGACCCAGCAATTGCACCCCTGGGAATTTCTCCCAGAGAAATACTCACAACAGCTTTATTCATAAATGCCCCAAACTGGAAACAACCCATCAATGAGCTTCCTTCAAAGGGCAGACAGTTAAACAAACTGACCTGTGTACACCATGGAGTACGACTCAGCAATACCAAGGAAAGAACTACGGATGCATATGATGGCTTGGATGGAGCTCAAGGGCATTATGCTGAGTAAAAAAGGCCCATATCAAGGTTACAGAGAGTGTGATTCCATTTATATGAAAGTCTTCAGAGACAAAGAATAGAGTAGTGGCTGTGACTATGAGGGGAGTGTATGGGAGCCGAGTGATGATGGAACTGTTCTGTACCTTGATTGTGGTGGTGGTTACACAAAGCTACACACGGGATACAACTGCACAGGAATCTACACACATGTACACACAAATGGGTGCTTGAAAGACCAGCCAGATCTGTGAGTTGTACCCGCCTCCATTTCCTGGTCTGGAACATGTACTATGGTTTTACACAGGATGCTACCATCAGGGGAGGTTGGATGAAGGATGCATGGGACCTCCCTGTACATTTTTTGCAACTTCCTGCGACTCTACAGTTATTTCAAAATAGAGTTTTTAAAAACAAGACTACTATAAAATTTAAAATTTTATGTGGCTCACACTACATTTTTACTGGACAGTGTTGGTTTAGACCCGGCGTCAGCACCTAATGGCCCGCTGTCTGTCTTTGTACAACCCATGAACTAAGAATATTTTTTAATAGACTTTATTTTGTAGAGCAGTTTTAGGTTTACAGAGAAGTTGAGCAGAAGGTACAAAGAGTTCCTAGATACTCCACCACTCACACACGGCCTTTCCCCTATTAATAACATTTTACATTAGCGTGGTACATTTGTTATGATTGATGAACCAATATCAATACATTATTATTAATATCTAAAGCCCATAGTTTATTTTATGGTTCACTCTTGGTGTTGTACATTCTATGGGTGTTAACAAATGCATAGGGATATGTATCAGCATTACAGTGTCATCCAGAATAGTTTCACTGCCCTAAAAATCCTCCGTATGCTCTATTCAACCCTCCCTCTCCTCTAATCCCTGACAACAACAGATCTTTGTTTTACTGTCTCCATAGCTTTGACTTTTCCAGAAAGTCATATAGTTGGAATCACACAGTCTGTAGCCTTTTCAGATTGGCTTCTCTCACTTAGCAACATGCATTTAAGTTTCCTCCATGTCTTTTCCTGTCTTGATAGCTCATTTCTTTTTAGCACCAAATAGAATTCCCTTGTCTAGATGGACCAGTTTATTTCTCCATTCACCTACTGAAGAACGAACATCTCAGTGGCTTCCAAGTTTGGCATTTATGACGGAACCTGCTACAAACATCCGTGTGCAGGTTTTTAATTGAAGAATGGGTTTGAACATTTTTAAATGTTGAAAAAGGCAAAAGGAGGGAAGTATTTCATGACACATGAAAATTATATGAAATTCAAAGAGTCCATAAATCAAGTTTTATTGGAACCCAGCCACGCCCAACTACTTTCATATTGCTAGTGGCTGCTTTCTCTCTATAGGCAGAGTTAAGAAGATACACAGAGGCCTGTACAGTTCAAAAAGCTGAAAATACGCACTACATGGCCCTTTACAGAAAAGATCTGCTGACCCCTGAGATGCACAATTACAATCCCCAACTTTGAAAGGCCAGAGAGAAGCAAACCAAAATGATAATAGCAATGCCGAAAGGATTGATGACCGTAAATATTTTCTTTATGCCTTTCCTCCCAAATTTCTAAAATAGACGTATATTACTTTTGTCACTTTTAAAGTAGATTTCCACAGCATCTTTGCTCGGGCCCCACAAGCCTCTCAGGGGGGCTCCTGAACAGACCCAGAGGGCTGCCAGGGCTGGGCCAGGAGGGGCGATTGATATGCCAAGTGATGACGGAAACAGGGGCTTCACAGGGCCCGACTTTGTTTTGCTGTTTTGCTTTTTTAACTTCAGAGCTGGTACCTCAGCTAGGAGCCTTCGTTCTGTGACCCTGTGCCTCAAGCTTCTCTACAACAGGAGAAGAACAGCCCTGACCACAGGCATTGTTTTAAGGGTTAAATGGTCAGTACCCACAAAGCATGTGCTGGGTTGAATAGTGTCCCCCAAATTCACATCCACCTGGAACCTCCTAATATGAACCTATTTGGCAACAAGGTCTTTACAGATATAATTAGTTAAAGATCCCAAGATGAGATCATCCTGCATTGAGAGTGGGCCCTAAATCCAAGGACTGGTGCCCTTACAAGAAGAGAAGCCACATGACGATGGAGGCAGAGATTGGAGGGACGCAGCCATGAGGAATGGCTGGAGAACCAGGAGCTGGCAGAGGCAGGATGGATCCTCCCTGGAGCTTCAGAGGGAGCAAGGCCCTTCAGACACCTTGATTTCAGACTTCTGGCCTCCAGAACTGTGAGAATCCCTCTCTGTTTTTCTAAGCTGCCCGGTTTGTGGTCCTTCTTTATGGCGGCCCCAGGAAACTAACACAAAGCACTTAATATCTGGCTGGCACACTGGTAGGTGCCATAAAAGTGCCACTTTTATTTTATCATCATCATACCATTTGCCTACTCTGTGCTAAACCTTTTCGAAGTGCTTTCGCCTATCGCCTCTCTTTGGCTTCACGATGGACCCATTTCACAGATGAGGAAACGGAGGCTCAGAGAGATTAAACACCTCGCCAAGCTCATGCCCCAGGGATCACGCAGGACTTGGTTCACATCTGACTGCAGATCTTGCCCAGCCCAGCTGGCCTGCCCCTTCCCTCCCAGGACAGTGTGTCTGAGCCAACAGCTGCCCTAAGTCTCACACCAAGGGACTGGGCACTGTCGAGACCCAGCCCGAATTCCCTGGCAGCCCCTCCAAGCTCCTGGAGGCAGTGGCAGCAGCCCATCAATGCGTTTCTAGAGCTGCGGGGCAGACAGTGAAGGGCCATTCTCCTCCCCAGGCAGTGCCTGGCTTCCCTGCCTAGCAGTGAGGCTCCCAGGCAGGTCCAAGGGCTCAGTCCTGCCTGCTGCCCTTCTCGGAGCGGCTTCCTTTGGGCCACTGCTACCAGCCATCCCCAGGCACAGAGATGGGAAGTGACGGGTGACTGCCACCTTGGCTGGGGGGGCTTGGAACAGGCGGGCGGCGGGTGTGGAGGGAGAGATGCCGGCACAGAGCCTGCTGAGTGCTACAGAAACATAAGACAAGATTAGTCTTAACGACGCACAGAACAGATTGCAGGGTGTCGGGAGATGGGATGTTTTAAAGAAATAAATCTCAGCTCCCGGTTACAGAAGCACAAACAAACCCAAACAACAGATCTTTGGAAGCTGCCAGCTTCCTGGCTGCCAGGCTGCTGCTGGGGGCCCCGAAGGGGTGAGGGTGCGTGTTCCAGGAGCATCCTCAGGGCATCCGGGGACCTGGGCTAACCCAATACTGAGTTAGCTCAGAGATATCTTCCTGACATTTGGGGGGTAGTGGGGTGCACCCCCCCAGCACCTGGCCATCCTATGTCTCACCAACTCTTGGCCATTCCACCTCCTAAATCTCTCTGGAACCCACACTCATCCCTCAGCATTCCGTCCCACAGCTCCTCTCCGACCATCACCCTCCCTTCCCGGGCGGCAGCAGCCCCAGGACCTTCCGTCACCCCTTCCCCAGTCCCACTGCTGCTGGAATGGCCTCCAAGGACATCCACTGGTCTAGCCACTGGCCGTTCCCTGTTGCTCCCCCCTTTCATCTTTTCAGGGTCCCATCCTTCTGGCCCCTCCCCTCTTCTCAGCCTCCCATCCCAGAGGTGGGAGAGGGTTCTTATTTGCTTTAGCTACTATGGGTGGGAAGGGGTGAAAAGTGTCCCCCTCATTTATATCACCGCCCCCCCACCCCGTCTCCAGGAGTGAGCGGTTCTGGATGAACCTCTCACTCCTGCAGGCTTGTCTGCCTCCCCTGAGATGGTTGGACAGAAAAGGAATGGGGCAAGGCTATTTATGAAAACCATCCAAAGCAGCTAAGAATCTCATGGCATCACACAACCTGCTCCTAACCAGGCTTTGGGTGACCCAGAATGCCACCCTCTGGGTCCCTCCTGGCAGCCCCCCATCAAGGATACTCAGCGCTTGGACCTGGCCCACCAAGCTCATCGGCTCCAGGTCCTTCTCAGAGGCTGGATTCTCCCCAGAGCAGGGTAGGAGGAGCAGGGCCTGTTATACCAATGACAACGAGAAGGTATGAATAATTCAGCCTTTACGGCTGATACTCTGGTGTCACAGAGCCTTTTCCTCCTAAAGGCAAAAAGCACTTAAGCTGCCATTTATTTCAGCCTGGCTCCCTCTGCGGGGTGGGCGCCGTCATCCGTTGTCACCGTCCCTCCTCACTGGCTTCTGCTTGTGACCCCTCCTGCCATCCACCCCCTAGTAAGCCAGCCCCTGCGTGGGTGGGGGGGAACACCTGTTCAGTTTTCTGGTCTTTTCCCCCTTTTCCCTTGACAGAGCATTTTGAGGGGCTACTCTTTGCCAGGCGTGTGACTACTCCCTCCACCCCCCTCACAAGCACTGTTTCGTCTGGACCTGCACTGTCCAACACAAAGCCCTCGCCGCCTATGGCTATTGAACTTTAAATTCAGTGAAGATGAATAAATTAAAAATCCAGTTGCTCAGTTGCCAGAGACACATTTCCAGGGTTTCATAGCTGCATGTGGCCAGCAGCTACCACACGGGACAGCGTTCATCACCACGGAAAGTTCTATAGGACGGCACTGGCCCAGGTGACAGGTAAGTCTCACGGAAAAGCAACAGCACAAGGCGGCATATGTTAAACGCCACACAAATGAGACGCCCGGGGAAAGCAGCAGGAGCTCTGTAGAGCGAGCAGGGGTCACGGAGGAGACCGCAGTCTGGCTGGGGTTTCAGCAGGGGAGGGGAGAACATTCCAGTTGGAGGGAGGCTGGGGAAGGGTGAGCCTGCTGGGGCCGGCTGGCCAAAACACCGCGTGCGTGGGAAAAGAGGAGAGGACAGGAGGTCAGGAGGCAGGTGAGCATCGGAGCAAGACCCCAAGGGCAGGCAGCCCGCGGCCCCCTGGGGCTGTACCCGGCTCTCCTGGACCCACATCTGGGCTGGCTGAACCACTGCCCCAATGAAGCCACGGCGAGAGTCCCTGCGTGGCAAGGCCACCCAGCTCGTTCTGTAACCTGAACGCCACCCTTCACTCGGGATGGCCGCCCCAAGAACACACACCAAGAATGACAAAGGAGGGGATGAGAGAGGGGAAACACAGCACGCATTTACCCTGGGGGTGGGGGCACCGATGACAACTCTGGAGACGAGGGTGGCAGACCATCAGCATCAGCTTCATGGGAAGGACCTCACAGGGTCTTAGCAGGTCTTCTCATTAACAAGCATGCAAGGGACTTCCTTGGCAGACCAGCGGTTAAGACTCTGCTCCCACTGCAGGGGGCACGGGTTCCATCCCTGGTCAGGGAACTAAGATCCCGCAGGCTGTGTGGCACGGCCAAAACAACACCAAAGAACAAAAATAAAAAAACAAGCATGCAAGACAGTGGACAAGGGTGAGCCAGTCTAAGCTGTGTGTGGGTTCATGATTAATATAACCACACTGTAACATTTTTGAAACATGAGAAAAGAAAAAAATTACTCGTAACCATGCTATCCTAACAATTGGCACAGCTTCCTCTCAACCTGTGCTGTCCAACAGAGTGGCCACATGTGCCACTTAAATTTATCTCAATCAATATCACATAAAATTAAAAATTCAGTGCGTCAGTCACACTAGCCACCTTTCAAGTGTTCCCTAGCTGAGCAAGCCAGTGGTGCTGTCTCGAAGGCACAGATCTGGAAAGTTCTAGTGGGCAGCACTGCTTGGCCCACCTCATTCATGCATCAGGCCTTTCCATAGATTTCAATCAAAATGTGCACATCATTTGCTACCTGCTTTGTTTGTGATGCACTATAAATTTCCATGCTGCAGCACAGCCTTTACAAATACACATTCTTCTGTCTGGCAGTACCGAGGTTCTGAACATTTTGGAAAGTCAGAGGGTGCCCCCTCCTTAGGAAAATGCACACCCATGAGCACACATACAGGAAGTGGTGTAAGACTTCAGGGGGCTCATGGACCCCCATTAAAAATCCCTTGACCTGGAAGATAAACTGTAATGGATGGGTCTCCTTCTCTAGCTTCTTCCCCTTTTTCCTCCATTGTAAAGAATAGCATGATGAACATCTTCATGCAAATGTGCTTTATTTCTGTAGTTTAGATTATTTCTTAGGACGAGTTCCGGAAGAGACCTTTTGATTTAGGGAGTGGAGCTGTGTTTCAGCTCATACATATCGCCACACACTTCCCCAAGGGGGAGCAATTGACACGCCACACGGGGGTCCACATGCGGGTCCTGTTATATGACACCCTCATCCAACTGGCCCTTGAGACTGGGTACCTCTCAGGACAGGAGCGAATGACGGGATGGCCACTTATCTTGTCGGTGGTCATCCTCACCTTCATCTCAATCCAAAGCCTTGATTTCTGACACTGTGGAAGGTATGGGGCTGAGAGCCACAGACCCTAAACCCTGCCTGTATAACTCAGATCTCCATGGAAGGAGGGTCCATGATGACAAGTCAGCAGCACATCTCTCCTTGTCCACCCATTTCCCAATAGTCCTTGGACACTCATATAGTCAAGGATTTCCAGCCATCACTGTGCTGGGGCTGGTGGGGTGGCTATGGCAGGTGGCCTTGCCATCTAGGGATGAGGCTGTGCCAGGCTATACCCCGCAGGTAGCACACGAATGGACACTGCCTTTCTAACGACTCAGCCCTACTGTGAACTACCAGCCACATAACAAAATGTTTAGGGGACTCTCGGATGGGGGCTGCTTCCCCCTCCTCGCCCATCCCCAGCCTCAGGCTCAGCCTCCATGTGTAGTTCTTCAGTTCTGCCACCAGAGGGATCCCATGAGCCAGCCTTCCTGCTCCCCTCCCAGGGAGCCAATTCCCAGTTAAATTAGGAGCCTCTGCTCCAGGAGCCGCTATGAGTGCATTCAAGTCCTCAAAGACAAGCTCCCTGAGGGGTGTCTGGTCCAGCAGATGCCAGCGCTCCAGGACCTCGACCCAGATTCCCTCTGCCTGAGGCACAAGGCCCACATCTCTCTCCCCGTGCTCCCCACCCCAGCAGCGGTTCTCATACCTGGCAGCACTTTGGAAACCCCTTGGGAGGCCAAACACTGCCCAGGCCCGGGCCCCATCCCAGCCATTCTGGTTCAATCAGTTTGTGTGTGGCCTGGGCATCAGGAGCCTTCAAAGCTGCCTGGAGCATTCTCATTTTTTGCTGGGCTGGGAAGCCTTGCTCTATAGCTCCCAGTACTACTGACCATTTAGTCCCAATTTCCAGGCCCATCACAGGGCAGGAGCTGTGGGAGGGAGGGAGTGGAGGAACACCAGCTTTGCTTCCAGGTCTCAGATGCGGTGGGGAGACAAAACTGCAACTCAGCTCCGAGAGCAAAGAAGCAAGTAAACATGAACTGCAGGGACCGCCTGGCAGGAAATGTAGATTCCAGGGCCCACCCAGCCCCTTTTGAAATCACATCTGTTTTTTTTTAAGCTCCCAGCAACCTGTCAAGCACGGCTGGGTCAGGAACCAGGGTGCCTCCATGTGATACCTCTCACATTCCGTCTCAAAGACAGGCTGTTTCCACATCAGCCCCTGACTGAAGCACACGCTCCCAGGAGGCAGGGAGGGACCTCACTCATGGCCATCCTGCCCCAGCCCAAAGCCTTGGCTGAATTGGACTGATTGGGCCAGAAAAGCAAGCAATATGGTATTGTTGGAGCTCCACGGCGAGGGAGGGAGCTCCCTCACAGCACTAGTCTTCTGAGCACGTCTTGCAGCTCTAAGCAGAAACATGACCCCTAAATTAAACTGGGTGGAGCAGGGATCTGGAAGGTAAAAGTAGGGTTCCCAAAGCATGACCACAGAAAGGGCTCATGGTGGGGCAGCCAAACTTTCACACCTGACAGACGCCACCCAGCTTTAGCTCAGGAGTCTGCACGCGATACAGAATAATGCTTCCAAATCCAACTGGAGGTGGAAATTGTTGGGAATATTAGCCAGACACACAAACGGAGTGCTGACACACTAGGATGGACCTTAAGGAAGGAGCCAGACACAAAAGGACACAAGTTGCATGATACCATTGAGGTGAAATGTCCAGAACAGGCAAATCCACAGAGACAGAAAGTGGCTGAGGGAGGGGCACGGGGAGTGCCACTTAGTGTGGCACCACCAGGGGGAGTGCTGACAGAGCCCCACTGGCGGCAGGGCCCAGGCGTGGCTTTGAGTTATGTTCTCAGCCTGGTTTCCTGGTGGGAAACAGCACACGGCTCAGGGAACCTCATGGGGCACTGGAGTCCTCGGCTACAGCTGACCGCTCCCCTTACATGCACCCTCCAGTACTCGAGATGGATGTTATCAGTTTACCCTTGGGCTCTAATGGACCACATCCTACTGAGGGGAAGAAAACAGGAATGAATCCATCTCAAATTCCTTCCCGCTGAAGCCAGCAAAGCATTCTGCATTCCTCCGCCCTACTCCTTTTCTCCTGGGATTACATCAGTTCATGTGACCTTATGTGCGCTAGGTCTAGTGTAGACCCGGCAGTGTTCAAATCTGACTCGGCTCCTAAATTAGCTGGGTGACCTCTGAGCCTCACTTTCCTCTTCTATACACAGGGGGCGACGTTAGCACCTACCTCACAGGGTTTGGGATGGACGGTTGGGAGCATGGAAAGAATGAACCCATGGCACACATGCCCAGTGCCCAGGCAAAGCTCAGACCATTCACACGTCTCACATGCCCATCTCATCTCATGAGCTCAACAATTGTGTGCTGACTGTCTGATTATGTCAGCACTTACTATCATCACCATTGCTAGCCTAGAAATCTAATGAGAACAAGGACCACGGCCGAGCATGAGAAGGGGCGGCAGAAGTCCCACACCTGCCCATGCCAGGCCTGCCCCGGCTGCTCCGGGTTCATGAGCCTCGTGCACACCCACCTCTGGGAGGCCCTGAGGCCCCCTAACGACGCTGTGTGGTGGCCGCCACGAGACTTCAACAACCCTCCCCAGTCAGGCAGGGGGCAGGTCTCACTGCTGCCCGCCCTGGTCCCTGCCTGTGTGGCCGGTGAGCCCACCAGTGTGCCCAGGCATCTGGTTCCCCTGGGCTCTGGGGCTGTACGGTAAATGCTGCCAACTTCCCCCTGGGGTTGTGTTCCAGCCTCTTACAGCTTGAGGGTGTGAGAAGTAGAAAGGCTACGGACGCCTCTGGAGGGCCGGGCCGCGTGCCTGGCTTGGCCCCAGGCAAAGCACAGAGCCTGGCTGGGGACCAGGCCTCCCCCACAAGCCTTCGGCCACCACCCAGGCCTCCCTGAGTTTGCCTGGGGGTTGGGGGATGACCAACCATCTCCTCCAGAGATGAGCACAAAAGACACCTGGACTCCTGGGGCCTGGCACCAGGGGGGTTAGACTGGGTTATGGGGCCAGTCAGACCTGGCAGGGAATGGTTAGTCCTAGGGAAGGGGAGAGAAGAGGGAGGGAACGCCCAGCCCCCCTCCCCCAGACTGTGCGTCCATCACAATCCCCCAGGGTGGCGTGAAGTGAGGGGACAGGGTGCGGAGGCTCTGGTGCCGGCGGGATGGGATGCGGGCATCCTCAGCGCTCAGTGAGCAGAGCGGGGACAAATGCCGCTGCTCTTGGCTCCAGAGAGGCAGTGGGGAGTCAGGAACTCACCCGCTCTCGCTCTCCAGGAACACGGAGCTGCTGCTCTCTGCGAGGGCGGCGCTGATGGGCGAGAGGCAGAAGGGTGAAGAGAAGGCCTCTGAGTCCGAGTCGAAGGAGCTGGCCCTGCTCACGCCCTCGGCCGACAGCTCCAAGGAGCCCTCCTCCTCGCCCGCCTCGGGTCGCGGCTCCCGGCCCTCTTCCGTCCCGTCCTGCGAGCTGACCGCCGACAAGATTCCCGAGTCACTGTGGGCTGGCTGAGAGGCCAGGAGGGAGCTGTCTGTCCCCAGGCCCAGGGCCAACTTCTCCCCGTCCTCGGGCGAAGGGCTGACACGCTCGGGGTCTCGCATGCTCTGGGCCACCACCAGGATGTCCTCATCTCTGGGGATTAGGGTGGGCCTGGGCTCCATGGGGGACGGCGGAGGGGGGGCCCCCGAGCTCTGGGTACGCCGGCCCCGAGGGCGGGGTGCCTTGCGCACGGGGGAGCTCTCGGGGGTGATGTAACGCAGCGCCTCCTCGTCCTGCTTCTGGATCCGGGAGTTGGGAACCCATGCGAGGATGAGGGTGGTCCCCAGCAGTTCATCCTTCTCCATGTACAAGCACAGGTAACCTAAGAGGGGTCAGAAGCACAGGCGGTTAGGGAGGCCATGCGCGAGGTGCCGCTGGCTGGTTTCTCGTAGGAGCCACACCTGGGGTAGTTAAACTGTGGGGCTGTGCAGACTAGCCAGGCTCCAGACACAGCCTGGCCCTAAGAAAACACACCTGAGGGATACAGTTGAGCTCAGGATGAATGAGCGCTGTGGGCATTTTCTAAGCACACACACTTAGCAGATCCAGTGGGCCCGGGGCCTCAAGCAGCAGCCCATCCTGTGCTTTCCCTCCTCCTCTCGTTCAGAGCCCCACCCTGTCCACTGACTGGGGGCTCCAGAGCTTCCCTGCCTCCATCAGCCTCCCGGTCCGGGCAAGCCCAGGGAACTGGGGGGAGCACAGGGACCCAGAAGCCCCACTGGCTTCACAGCCTCACCACAATCTTAGGACGGATACAGGCAGCAGATTTTATTGTTATGTCCCAAAAAGAATAAATCCAAGATGAGTGGCACTGGGGCTTTTTCCAGTCGGCTGTAGCTTCTTAGCATTTCTTCCTTACCACTGTTTTGGAAGAAGGGGCCATCTCGATGTCATGCCCTGCACTGCTGACAAAAATGAGAAGAGCGATTCTCCAAGGCTGCCGGCAGTGCGTGGGTGGGCTCTTCGGGCCCCTGACCGCTCAGTCTGGGGTAAGGTGGCCTTTCCTCCTGCAGCACCTGCCATTTCGGGGTGTCCTGACTCCTGGGCCTGTTGCACCAGGTTCCCAGGCCTCCTGGTTTCTGTTCTGAGAAGCCCCTAGGGCAGGAGCTGGGGTCCCTTTCATGCCCCAGGGCTCTGGCTCAACCCAGAATCCTTAGCCTGGCTCCCATTTCCAAAAGAGGTGGGGGGAACTCCAGGGCTGTCAGCCAGTTATGCAGAAGGATAACGTTCGGGTGAGGCCAAGTGTCTCCACACCCGCAGATCACGTGGCTTTGGGTTGGGAAGGGAGCCTGAGACCTCTGGCCCCCTCTCCCTTGCCTCCCATCACAACAGGATGATACCAGAAGCCCTCCAAAGGCTGTTGCTATTTTTTTTTGTTTTATGCCCAGAACATGTAACACCCTCAGACCCAGGTCTAGAACCTCTGCACCTGGCACCCCAAGTCCTCGGAGTTGGTCCCGTGGTCAAGCGTCCACAGGGTCAAGGTGACATGCCACCCAGAGCCTGCACCCCCTTCTAGAGCACACTCCAGGGACCAGGACCCTGAATCCCCTGCCCTCACAGTTCAGAGTCTGCTTCCAGGGCCTGCTCGGGGCTTCCCACCTGAGCTGTATGTGGGGGCTGTGGATGGGGCTGTGGTGTCACCAGGAGAACACCCGGGGCCCCTGTAGTGCAGGAAAGAGCTGGGGCTGGAAGCCGGCTTTCCTGCTTTGGAACCTGGAGGGTCTGGTGATTCTAAGTCTGCACCTAACTGTCCGGGTGACTGTAAAGATATGCTTATCAAGGCAGGAGGTCAGAATACTTTCCAAAGAGTTCATTAGTATAATTTAAACTTGCCTTTTTTATTACTTTATTTATTCAGTACTTTGTTGACACATAATTTGCATGCATTAAAGTGCCCAGATCTGATTGTAATTCATAATTTTAAATGTATTGACATCTGATGTGGGACCTCTGTCTGGACTCAGGTGGGCTGCAGCCAGGCTGCAGGTGCACTGGGACTGGGGATACGGAAGCACCTTTCGGCAGCCTAGGGAGCCCACAGGATGAGCCCAGGGCTTGCCCTCACCCCACCTCCATCCCAGGCTGGCATTGGGGAGCACCTCTGAGCACCAGCCTCCTTGTCCGAGAGACAGGCCTGCCCAGGCTCCAGCCACTCTCATGAGGTTGTTGTGCAAATTACATAAGGCGATACATTTGTCTGTTGCAAGTCATTTGCGCAAATGACAAAGGACCACACAGACCTCGAGTATCACTAACCCATCTTTTTGATGCTTCCTCAGAGCAGCAGGGCTGAGGGACTCAGGTGTGAGTGCTGGGCTGCCATAACCAGGTCTAACACCCCCTGCCTCAGAACAGTCACAGTCAGTGACACTCCTGCAGAGAGAATCTGTGCCCACTCCCTTAGTGCACAAGGAAGCTTGCCGTTTTGGGGCTCAAAATACAACTGGAGCCCTGGAAAAAATGTAGTTTCTTTCTCTGTGGCTTAGCAAAAGATAGCAAAGTCACTGCCACTACAGGAAAAAGTTTCCCACTCCCGGAACTAAGGAGAGCCATGGGCTGGAGTGTCCTGGGAATGGCTCAGGGTAACTCCGGGCTCCCATGTGGAGGGTCAGGAAAGGACCCTCCTCCATCTCCATCCCTGCAGAGTCTAAGAATTTTCTTCCCCGATTTCAAAACAGAGGATTTAAGCACAGAGGGTGTGCAGGATCAAAGATTTCCACGTCCCCAGATTCCTAGGCCTGCTTCACGCCCCACTCAGTCCTCACCCCACACTCCGGACTGCAGGAAGGGACGAAACCACCAAGACTGTCCTGAGGGCCTCATTCCTGCACATGCTCAAGGGGGCCTGGCGGAAAGCCTCTCACTGGGCAGGTTGCCCCAGGATGCCCCGCTTCCCTCTGGTTTCCCTCCCCGCGCGCAGGGGGCTCCCTGCTCCCAGAAGCCCTGTAGTGCTCAAATGCCCTCTTCTACTTGCAAATTCAGGCTAATTCCCCTTAAACCGTCCTGCCTCCCCTTCATGAGTCAAAGGTCACTGGCCTGCTTCCGAGATGGGGAAATTAGGGCAAACGGGGAAGTGGCGCAGGAGCTGGCTAACTTTACAGAGATCAGCCAGCTCTCCCCAGGCCTGTGACTCCACAGCCCTCCCCTCCCAGGTCTGTGACCCCAAGCCTTCCTCTCCCAGCATGTGAGCCCAGGCCTGTCACCCCAGGCCTCCCCACTCTGAGCTCACCTGGGTGGTGCTCCCCGAGCCCCTGCAACCCTTCCGGCGGGTGCACGCAGACATTGTTCTTGGAGTAGATGATCTCCCCATCCAGGACGGAAGGGGGCCCACCGCCGCCACCGGGGGTGAGGGTCAAGAGGTCCGAGGCTTTGGAGGAGGCCCGGCGAAGGAGGCGGCCCAGAGACATTGCCGGGGGAGTGTTTCCATCCTCTGCACACTTGGGCCCAGGCGGGGCTCTTCCAGACCTGCCTGGGGGAGGAAGACAGAGAAAGGGCATGGCCAAGGTCATGAACTTGGACTGGGTATTCCTGGGGCAGCATCCTACCCCACACCAGTGGGCTGGAAACGGAAGCTGTGGAACCACAGAAGGGGTCCTGCTAGCACAAGGCCATGTGGAGGGTGAGCTGGGTTCTCAACAGTGGCGCTACGGACACTTGGGGCTGAGTCATTCTTGGTGGTGGCGGCTGTCCTGTCCATTGTAGGGTGTTTTGCAGCATCCCTGGCCTCCACCCACCAGATTCCACTAGCAACCCTTTCCACTATGACAACCAAAAATGTCTCCGGACATTGCAAATGTCCCCAGGGGGCAAAATCACCCTGTTAGGAACTGGTCTAGGGAATTCCCTGGTGTCCAGTGGTTAGGACTTGGCACATTCACTGCCACGGGCCCAGGTTCAATCCCAAGTCGGGGAATTCAGATCCCACAAGCCGTGCAGCACGGCCCAAAGAAAAAAAGAGAGAGAGAGAGAACTGGTCTAGAGGAATCTGTTCCCACAGCAGCAATTTCCAAACCTCCAGGACACAGAGTTCACCCCTGTGTCCCTTCCTTCCTGAGATTCTCAGCCATCTGCAATGCTTCCCAGGGAACATCCTGGTTCTCCTTCATCCTTCCCACCTTTCCCAGCCTTCTCCACCCTCACTTGCCCCGTGTGTCCTCATCATCCCAAAGCCCAGCCTGACGTCCCAACACACGCTGGCTGCCCCAGCTGGGAAGGGGTCACAAGTGATAGGTGAAGGACCCAAGTTAACAGACAACTCATTCTTTAAAAAAATAAACTAGAAACCAAAGGATCGGATCCAGAATATATACAGAATTCCTAAAGACTCCCTGCAAAAAAAGGAGCAATATCCCAACAGAAAAAGCAGGCGATTCACAGAAGTGGAAACAGAAGGACTGAGAACATGAAATGAAAACCCAACACCCGACACACTGGCAAAAAGCAATTTTAATTCCAGCAAAAATGAAACAAAAGCCCAGGCAGCTATGTGAACCAACCAGACATTACTGTCAATGGGGCTCATGACGCCGCCCACCAAGCTGGGAGTAGGATGACCACAGGTATGATGTCGCCTGTGTCAATGAAGAGATGTGTGTAAAGCTATTTCCTGGTCAGAGATCATGGATGGCCGAGATTTCAGGCCACGCTGGGCAGGGTGCAGACCAGCCTTGTGGGGCGGGGTGGCTGGGTGGAAGCGTCACAGAGGGGCTGCAACTCAAGCTCTCAGAAAAACAAAGAAGACTTGAAGCCGGTATGATAAAATTATTGACTGGGAATGGATAGACCAAATGGAGTCTGTCCATATGATGGGATATTATTCAGCCTTAAGAAGGAGGGAAATTCTGACACCTGCTACAACATGGATGGACCTTGAGGACATGCTCAGTGAAACTAGCCTGTCACAGAAGGACAAATATTGTATGATTCCACTTATATGAGGTACCTGGGATAGTCAAACTGATAGAGACAGAGAATAGAAGGGTAGGTGCCCGGGGCTGGGCGGGGGCTGGGGAGTTAGTGTTTAATGGGGAGAGTTACTGTTTGGGAAGATGAAGAAGTTCTGGAAATGGATGGTGGTGATGGTTGCACAACAGTGTACCCGAATGTCCCTAATGCCACTGAACTGTGCAGATAAAAACGGTTAAGAGGGTAATTTTTATGTCATTTTTTGGTGGGTTTTTTTTAGTGGTCTTTCTTTCTCCTCTTTCTTTCTTTCTTTTCTTTCTTTCCTTTCTTTCTCTCTCTCTCTCCCCCTCCCTCCCTCCTCCCCCTCCCTCCATTTCTTTATTTTTGGCTGTGTCGGGTCTTAGTTGCAGCACACGGGATCTTTTGTTGCAGTGTGCAGGCTTCTCTCTAGTTGTGGCGTGTGGGTTTTCTCTTTCTAGTTGTGGTGCGTGGGCTCCAGAGTGCATGGACTCTGTAGCTTGCAGCACGTGGGCTCTCTCGTTGAGTCATGCGAGCTCAGTAGTTGTGGCGCTCAGGCTGATTTGCCTCGAGGCATGTGAGATCTTAGTTCCCCAACCAGGGATTGGACCCAAGTCCCCTGCATTGGAAGACGGATTCTTAACCACTGTACCACCGGGGAAGTCCCTCGTTTTATTTTTTTTGGCCACGCCGTGCGGCTTGCGAGATCTTAGTTCCCCAACCAGGGATTGAACCCACGCCCTCGGCAATGAGAGCATGGAGTCCTAACCACTGGACTGCCAGGGAATTCCCTATGTCATGTATGTTTTACCACAGTAAAACTTTTTTTCCTCTCACTGTTGTGGCCTGTCCCGTTGCGGAGCACAGGCTCCAGACGCGCAGTCTCAGCGGCCATGGCTCACGGGCCCAGCCGCTCCGCGGCATGTGGGATCCTCCCGGACCGGGGCACGAACCCGTGTCCCCTGCATCGGCAGGCAGACTCTCAACCACTGCGCCACCAGGGAAGCCCAGTAAAACTTTTTTGAATAATCAACTGGAGGCGGTTCTCAGGCTAAATTATATTGTTCTTTGCACCCTCTACACTTTGTACATTTACCCTTAAATCCAGGGCTGATTTAGGATGTTCCCTAAATGGAGTTCTTTCTGTGTCCAGTGCTTGGATGGGTTCTTGGGGAAGAGGGCGGGGGCTGGGGGTCCAGCCGGCTCAGCAGGGTAGGGGTTGTCTCAGTGCTAATTTCCTTCAATGTCCTGGGACCAGGCAGCTTAATGCTGGATCCTCAGGCCCTTATGGCTCTCTGGGTGTCCCTCTGTGCCCCCTTGCTCTGATCTCCCATCTCTTTGCATATTTCCAGTTGCCTCCACGGCTACTAACTCTCCCAAACACAGCATCCTTCTAACAGTTCCCTGCAGGCCCAAGAGTCACCCTTCCCATTCCTGCGTCTTTACCCAGAAAAATCCATCACTCTCTTCTCTTTCATTGCTGAGGTTCCCAACGTCAGGATGACCTTGAAAATCACTAGCCCTGGAGACTCAGGCCCAGCTGGGGTCCTCACCTCCTCAGCCCTGAGCCACAGAAGCCCCTCCATTCTTGGCCATATCCAGGGCCCCAAATCCACCCCTTCTCAGGCATCCCCCATGCCTGAGACACCACTTTCAATGTGGGCTGCAGAATCAAGTTGATCCCTTGGCCCAGGGGATGGCAAGCTGGTTCTGTAAAGGGCCAGACAGGAAATATTTTTGGCTCTGTGGGCCCAGCGGTCACTGTGGAGACTACTCGATTCTGCCCTGTTGTATGAAAGCAGACAGTACGTGGGCAGGTATGACTGTGGTCCCACGAGACTTTATTAAATAGATACTCACGCCAATTCCATATAATTTTGCCGTTACACAAGAAAATTCTTCCAGTTTTTTCACACATTTAAAAACCTAATAACCATCCTTAGTTTGCGCACTGTATAAAACAGGAAGAAGGCTAGATTTGGTCCACGGGCGATACGTGGCCGACCTCCGGCTCAGACCACTTTCTGGATACTCGGGGCAGGGCTGCTCCTCACTACCCAAATCCCCTCCGGGCCCACCTCTGGGGAAGCCTTGTGGCCTCCCCAGGTCGAGGGGGCGTCTCTCGCTGTCTTAACCACTGAGTCCTGTCTGAACACACAAGGCACATTATGACGCTTGACAACCAATGTTCGAAGCTTAAAATAAATCACACTGGAACCTACACATCAAAATATGTGTTTTCCTTCCAATTAATCATCTGGCAAAGCTATATTCTTTTATTCTAATGATGACTTCACTCCGTTGTCTGTCCATTCTAAATATTTTTAGAATTCAAGAATCATTCCAGAATTACAAGATCAGTTAATGAGCTATACAAGAAAAAGAATTCCCTTCTCCAGACCAGCACTGCCCAGAAGACATACAATGAGAGCCTCATATGCAATTTTAAGTTTCCTAGTAGCCGCATTCTTAAAAAGTAAAAAAGAAATGGGGGAAATTCATTTTAATAGAATATTTTTAGTCAAGCCACTATATCCCCTATAGTATCATCTCAGCATGTAATCAGCATGGAAAAATTACTCGTGAGCTATTGTACATTATTTATATCTCCAGAGTCTGGTGTACGTTTTGCACTTAAGCACACCTCAGTTCACATCAGCCACCTTCCAGGTGCTTAGTGGCCTCCTGGGGCCCGTGGCCTCCTGCTGGGTGAGGCTGGGGCAGGTCTGGAGCCCCACCTCCTTCTGGGCCTCAAATGGTATTACTTATTTAATCGCCCTAACCTCCAGAGCATGCTGCAAACAAGGCTCAGCTGAGTCCAAAAACCGCACCATCTTTAAGCTAAGACGGTTTGCCACCACTGAGGATAATCAAAAGAATGTGCTGGAAGCTCTGAAGGAGATTCCAAAATACAAGTGTTCACAATATAGCGTTTGCCCCACATCGGCTGTGAAACCCCACTGCAGCTCTGGAAGGTACATCCTAGAAGCGCAGTTTTGCAAACGAGAAAACAGGGGCCGCACACCCCAAGTCAGCCAGTGAGCGGACACACCTGAACATGAGACCTTTGTCTTCTGTGCGTGGAATTCTGGCTCCTCCCCCTGCCCCTGTAACCTGGGTGAGCAAGGACTATCCCCCAGTTCCACCCCCAGGTTGTTCAGTGCGGGAGACAACGTGCCTCTGGGTAGATCTAGCACGTCTGTCAAACATTAGCCACGAATATTTACTCTCTTCAGACAATGCTCATTTATTTTTTCAATGTATTTGTTCCTTTGTGAGCCTATTTCATCTCAACTAAAACTGGTTCCCGACCTCTGCTCTCTGTCAAACTAGGAGTGGAGAATCCTTGCCCTATTTTTTAAAAGCTTTTTCTTTTTTTAGATTACGAAACGTGTTCAGAGAAGTACAAAGAATACATGTCCCTTAACTCACAGCATCCAAAAATAATCTGTGTATTTTCTACTATCTTCTGTGTCTATCTTAACAGAACAAAACCACCCACTGGAATTATACCATACCATTCTTTCAGTTATAACATACATATATTTTCCCATGTGCTATAGGTTGAAATGTGTCCTCTCCAAATTCTTATGTTAAAGTTCTCACCCCCACACCTCATAATTCAACCTTATTTGAAAGTAGCTTCTATACAGATGTAATCAAGTCAGAATTAGGTCATTAGGGTGGGCCCTAATCCAGTGACTGGTATCCTTTAAAAAGAGGGAGTTTGGAGATAGACACTGGTGTACAAGGAGAATGCAATGTGAACATGAAGACAGCCATCTACAAGCCAAGAAGAGAGGCCTCAGAAGGAACCAACCCCTCGACACCAAGATCTCAGGTTTCCAGCCTCCAACACTGTGAGAAAATTAATTTCTGTTGCTTAAGCCACCCAGTTTGTGGTACTTTTTATGGCAGCCACAGAATACTAATACACCACATTATTAACTAATTTAAAAATTCAAAATGTCAACCCTCCATCTTGATAGCTATAAATATATAACAAGGATGCACCATTCTTGAGCCAGCCACCATCATTAGATATTTGGTTTCCAAATAGTGGCTACTTAAATAATAAACTTTACATTTTATACATAAATGTGTACCTGTATCCTCACTATTTCCTTAGGACAATTTCTGGGATTCCTGACTATTTCCTTAGGAGGAAAAACTGGACCCCTGACATAATGTCCAATGGATTTCCAAAAAGGTATCAGAGTTTTAGGGATTTGAATCTTTGCTAATTTGGTCATTGGAAAATGGTTTTCTGATCATCAGTTCACTTGAGCAGTTTCTCCTATGTTTATTAAACATTTGTGAATTGTCTGTTGGTGTACTTTGCCAATTTTTCTGCTGGGGTGTCAGAATTCCTATTGATATGAAAGAACTCTTTATATAGCAAAGATCTTAATCCTTTGCTATAGTTGCTGCATGTATGTTTTTCCTAATTTGTTATTTGCCTCTTAATTGTATTACTCATTTTGAAATACAGAGGTTTTAAACTTCTAGGCAAATTGATGATAACTTTTCCTTAGTGATTTCTTTTTATCACTTTTACACTTTATATCATTCGTCTCAAGCCAAAGATCATCACTGGCTTATATTTTCATCTAATTTTCTTATGATGTCCATTTTCAATGAACTACTTTTGATATTTCAAAAAGCCTAATTCAAAGTATACATTTACCTGAAAAGGCCGCACATGTTAACTATTCACCAGCTCACTGAATGAGTGTTCATGTTGTTTTTATCGCTATTTCCTGTTTTTACTGTGTACTGTTACTTGATAAAAATAGGGACATCAATATAGCTTAATAAAGCTGGGGTGCGTGTCATGTAAAATCTTACGGGAAATTTAAAAGGAGGGGGCCCTTAGCAATGACCCAGAGACCTGTGTGGCCTGGTCCGTGCTCTGGTCTGCACCCTCTCGTCTTCTCCCACGTTGCACACGTGATGGACAAACATGGTTGTCACACTACCTACATGCTCCAGTGAGAATCACTCTCATTACAGGCCGGCTTGTACTGTAAACCGGGCTCTGCTCGTCAGCAGCTGAGATGGTGACTGAGCCCAGGCAGAGCTGCCCTCCTCAGGCCCCAGCCGTTCCAGGGGCCCACCGGCCACAGCTTCCTCATTTGAGCCAAAGGAAGGAGCCTAGAGCAAGCTCTCCAAACACACCCTCCCTGCCTGCATCCTCAACCCCTGCAGTACTTTCCCCTTGAATCCCCCTTACTGCCTTATTTTGCTTCTGTTTAAAGAGATGGCTTGTTGCTATTTACAACGCAAGGCCCATGGGTCCAGAATGCCTCACACTCAGCGGGCCCTGCCAGGGGCCCCTCACCTCCGTCCCGGTGGGGAGCGACGATCACCTGTCGTCCTCTTTACCACGTGGGACCACAGTCCCCCCCAACACAGTCCCCAGCTCCACCAGCACAGCTCGCGTCCTGTAGCTGACCACCGTGGGGAAGGCGACGCGCTGCGAGTCAGCAGAGGCTGGGTTCCTTGCTCAGTGTGAATTTCTATTCGGCTCCCAGCATCCGATTGGCAGCGTCCTAATCTGGCAGTTCTACCCGAGTCCTCCAGCTGGTGAACATAAATCTGAGTTTACCCCCCACCCTGTCAGAAGAAAGGGAAGGAAAAGAATCCCAAAGAGCACAGTTGCTGCCAGGCCACCTCCCAGATGAGAATGGAGGCCCCCCCCGCCCAAAGCCCAAGACAATGCCCTTGGGGTGCAGTTGCCCCACATCAAGCAGGGCCCGCTAAAAAAGCACAGCTCGACTGAAACAGCACTGGTGCCCAGAGGCTCTAAGGTCATCTGATTCAGTGCTTCTCCAAACCAGGGGGCTTTAAGAAACTCATTGGGCAAATCCCTACACTCTGACCCAGCAGGTCTGGGGGAGAGGGGCGCCCAGGTGACACAACCCCATTTGAGATGGGGAACCATTCACCTACTGCTCCCCTCCACCCCCAGAGGAAGGTGGAGAATTGGGCTCTGACAGAAGGTAGACCAGCCCCTCTGACGCTCAGGCTGTGCTGTTATCAGCACAAATTAATGACATGTCAGTGGCTGCCCAGGGCCACCCCCCTCTGCATCCCCTGGTTTGTCACCAGTTGCGTGTTAAACAGGATGAAGGGGTGGGTGCTGGGTGGTTCCAAGGCTGCAGAAGGCCTCTCCTCACCGGCAGCCCAGGGCCTATCTGTCACCTGGTTAATAAACATGGCTCTAGCCCACGTGTCACCCGGAGTAGAGGAACGTGCGGCTGTGTCCAGGGACGTGGACTGGAAGCAGATCTGGAGAACTGCCTGCAGAGACACCCCGAGCGGAGGCCCCTGGGCTTCAGTGCTCGCTGGTCTGGCAACGAGACTTGACTAATCGTGATCTGGCCCAGGGCAGCTCTCTGTGTACCTGCCTGTCCTTCAGGGCTGTTCCAACGAACCCGGGATGGTGGGAAGGTTAATGGTCAGTCATGGGGCTCCTTCTTCACAGATAAGCCACAGATGTGCAGAGACAGCGCCCAGCTCCCCTAGGGTCTCTAGATCCACCTGACCAAAACCCCGTCTTGGGAAGCAACGGGCCCCTCTATACTATCATTTAAGTCATCCTCCTAGATTTCTAAGGTCTAGCCGTCCTGGACCTTCACTGCCCACTGCTGGGATCATTCCCTGTGTGCTGACCACTGCCTTGCTGAAGCTGCGTCCGGAGCAGAGCACAGGTCTGGGCTTCCGATGGGCAGTAGCTTGGGCGGAGAGGAAGGCCAGAGGCTGGGGGAGGGCTGGGGAGGGGATTCGGTGGAGCAGGGTAGCGGCGAGGAGGGCCTGCCCCCAGCACCTGCTCCCCTCACTTCCCTGACCAGCTGCATCCCCTGCGGAGCCCAAATTGCATCCCTCTCCAGCCCCTCTGTTGGCTGGCTCTCGGGCTTCAACGCTTTGCCTTAGAGGGGAAAGGTCTTGGCCTTGGGGCCCCAGGCCCCTCCTCCATCCAACCCTGCCTTCACGCCCCACCTACAGGCTCCCGTGGGCACCCTCTGCACATGCGCCCCCCTCTCCTGACCCTGAGGCTATGTCCTAACTGGGCGCTCCCACAGGATTTAACAGGCTGGGGGCAGGGCAGGGGGTGGGGCCAGAGAAATAGGGGCAGCCTGGGAGGGGCACCCTGTCTCCTCCAGGGCACTTGTGGGCTCTGTGGGGGGCATGTGACTGCTCCACAGCAGGGTCCACATCACAGCCTGCAGGAGGCGCAGCTGGAAGGTTTCTGGGGAGCACTACATGAGGGGCAGGGCTCCGAAGGAAACTGGAGGCGATCCTTAAAGGATATCAGGGCTGGGGCTCAGGCCAAGGAAGTGGGTGATGTCCAGGCACAGAGGCGGGCTGATGCCTCCAAGGGGCACGTAAAACGGAGGGGAGACTGGTAGGGAGGGCGGCAGAGCTAATCAAGGGCCTGGCGCCTGCACCGCGGGCTGGGATGACAGGGGCTGTCTGGAAGACGCCACCAGGAAAAGCAGCAGCAGGTGCACAGGGAAAGCTCCCAGCCAGAGGAGCAGGCCCAGGTGGAGAGGAGGGAAGAGTCCTGGGAACGGATGGGGTGATGGCCGCGCAAGGATGAGAATGCATTTAATGCCGTAGAACTGTGCACTTCAAAGGGGTCAATATTCAAAATCTGCTGTGTGTACTTTACCACAATGAAAAAATAATAATAGTGGAACTTGGAGAGGGTATATGGACTCTCCATACTTCCTGCTCATTTTCTGGTAAACCTAAAACTGTCCTGAAAAATAAAATATATAAATTTTTTAAAAAGACGCTTGGGACCAGGAAGCTTGCACCCAAAGAGGCCAGGCTGAGGTGGAATCGTGTGGATGGAGGCAAGGAAAAGGACAGGGAGCTCGAGGCCGGCAACAAAGGGAGCTCTGGTCCCCGCACTGCCAGCAGGCTGCCAGCAGCAATGCCAGGGCCTGGCAAAGACCAAACAACCTGATGGGAGATCTTCCTAATGTCCTTGAATCCATAAGACGCATGACCTTGAATGGTTCTTGATCCGACGTGCAGAGCAGTTTACACCCATTATCTTAGGGACCCGGTGTCCTGCAGGGAACAAAGATCCCCACCTCCCTGGGAGACCAGAAAACTGTGCTCCAGAAAGGCTGCCGGGTACAGAACCCAGAGCAAGCAGAACACCCAGGTCCCCTTCACAGGTCTGGGGCCTTTCTAAGGGCCAGACTTATTCTCCTTATTACCCAGATAGAGTAGGGGACCAGGGTACATAGCACAATCTTTAAATGCCATCAGCAGAGATCCTAAAACACACAAAACCAGTGAAGCCTGTAGCCAGAAACAGCTATCTGACTTTTCACATCGCTAGTAAGGACTTAGAGTTAATGGAAATCAAAAGAGCAGCTCGAGATGCTCAAAGCACTTTGTACGAATATTATAAATCCTCTCCCCAAATTCTGAGAGATGAAGGTGGATAGAGAAACAGCTCCAGGTAGATCAGTGACAATGATTAAAAAAACCTCATTCTCCTCGAATGCGTTCACTTAATATCATTGCTTTAAAATGGTTATGTCTCCATCAATATTGTTGATTTTAGATTATAAGTTCCGGAGTCCAAGATATCTCTGAGAAGATCTTTTTATGAAGGGCCTACCAGAATGCCATTTTCAGTAGAGTTCCAAATGCCATGTTTTTGTTGATGGAAAGGAGAACGATGCCAACCTGGCAGTTGGCACAAGGAATACAGAGATGGAGTCAGGCCAAGATCTGGAATGTGCATTAGCTTGGGTGTACAAAAAAAAAGGGCAATGATTTTAAAAGGTATAAAATAAAAATGCCAGTGCTGGCTTTTAACCATCTCTGATCGATACCTGATTACAAGTTGAATTTTGTGCTGCTCTGAGCTGTCAGGGACCACCGACATTTTTGCAAAATAGGCTATTGTGTAATTCAAAGGAAAGATCAACTTGGCCTCCCCCCAGAAAAAGCACACACCCTCATAAAACAAAAGACTCTCTGCAGAAACTCCCTGACTAGGGAGTCATTCCTTCCTATTAACCTGCAAGTCTTTAAGAATCAGAACGCCTCTGAGGACTGTTCTTGGCGCTCTGTCGTTCGCAGCAGTAAGTCACACTGGCGATGAAAGTAGCTCAGGTTTGCTTCCAGGAGGAGGGGCTTTGGTGGTGGTTGCAGGAGGAAGATGTCAGAAACGGCAGTAGCCCCAAGAGAAGTAGCTGGGGCTGGGAAGGGTAGCAGATTTCTTCTTTCACAGCCCTGTTCAGAACTGGCCCTGCTGCTGGGTTGGAGCCAGTGGGCAGCAGCAGGCCTGCTGTTAACCACACACGTTCCCTCCTCCCTCCCCCTGGGGACCACTTGGCCACTGACACTTGGCCCAGAGGCAGTGAGGGGTGGGGCTCTCCTCTAGCTTATGTTTCCAGGGATGAAGTTAAGGCATCTATTACCCAAAATTCGTCCCCAAGATTTGGTGATTTATATCCAGGGAAAGAGAGTCCTCCTAGACAGACAGGCAAAGTCACCAAAAGCCAGAAATGAGCAAAACACGGATGAAGAAATGACACCCTTTAGAAGAGACACAAGTCTCCCCTCCCGCTTCCTTCACAAAGCACTTCTATCTCGAGTGTATTGGTTTCCCATGGCTGCCGAAACAAGTCACCATAAAAACAGGGACTTAAAACAACGGTGTATTATCTGGCAATTCCAGAGGCCAGAAGTCAACCCAGGTCTCACTGGGCTAAACTCAGGTGTCAGCAGGGCTGTGTTCCTTCCTAAGGCTCCAGGGAACCGTCTGTCTTCCTGCCTTTTCCAGCTTCTGGAACCCGCACAGATCCCTTGGCTCGTGGCCCTTTCCTCCTCCTTCAAGGACGGCAATGTGAGTGGAGTCCTTCTCATAGGGCATCACTCTGACACTGACTCTGGGCCCCCCTTCCACTTTCAAGGACCCTGGGATGACATGGTCCTACTGGATAATCCAGGACAATCTCCCCACCTCAGAGTCACCAGATTGGCAACCTTAATTCCATCTGCGACTTTAATCCCCGTTGCCACGTGACCTAATACAGTCACAGGTTCCCAGAACTAGGAAGAGACATCTGTGGGGACTATTCTGCCGACCACACTACACCTGTGGTAGGGTGGGCTTTCTATCTCCATTGACTATCAAACCCCCATTCAGAGCCACTACCCAGGCCTAGACCCTGCAGAGGGGAGACCTGGCTTCCGTGTCTCTGAGGGGGCAGCAGGACAGAGAAAAGCTGCACACAGACCAGTGCCAGAGCCTTGGTTCCTGTGCTGGAGGCTCCATCAATTCCCAAACGGGAAAACAAATAGAGCAAAGGTGCAAACGTCTCTTGAACCTTCCTAGTGAGACCAAAGAAACAGGGCAGCCTGGAGCCAGTAGCAGAAACGCTCTGCCCAGACTTCTCCCATTCACTGTTCTGTACTGTGTGCCTGCCTCGGGGCCGCCCTGGGTCAGCAGGACAGGTGCGGTCCTAGCAGCTCACAAGCTGGCAGTTCCTACACGCCTGAGGGTCGCAGCCCACACCCACCGTGACAGCTGTTTGCAGCAGCTAGGGGGAGGCAGGTAGGGAGTGGGGCCACTGCAACCTTAGGGGGACGTGTCATGGGGCAAAGCCCACAGGTGATTCTTCCCCTGGCCTTGTCACTGTCACACTGCTCAGGAGCAAAATGCCCTGAGCTCTGGTCACCTGCCATGTGGCTGGGAGAAACCGGTTCACCTGCTTTGCCCTCAAAGCCCAATCAACACAGAGTTGGGACAAGGCAATGCCATCTTAAACACAAGCCAGACACACGCAAACAAGGATCGTTTTCCTCCCACAAAACATCTCTGCTAACACACCTGGCAGGAGGCCCCAGCTCTCTCTACCGCCCCAGAACCAGGCACATGCACCATAGTCTTTTTGGGAACCCCGAGATTTGAGGTTCACTGGGTGATATAAATCCTGCAGATCAGGAACCCCGTTCTTAGGGAAAGGTGGGTCTCCTTCAGTCTCATTACCCAGATAAGACACCTGTGAGATGATATCACCCCTCCTCTCAGTTGTATTTAACTTCAAATTATGGGATTATTGCAGAAGAGAAATACATTTGCTGCACATGCATTCAGGATTCACAAGAAAAAGATTGTGGCCCAAAGATAGGGCTGCTGTGGGTGGGGCCTCTGTGTAGAAATGAGGACCAAAACAATCGACTTGCAGTTAAATTGAAGGAATGACGCTTAGGGCATCAACTCCAGAGCCAGAGGCTTGGGCTAATTGCCATAAGGAAAAAGGACCTTCAGGAGGCCATAACTGGAGAAGACAGCTTCAGAAACGAGGGTGAGGGGAGGTCTGGTGGCCTGCTTAGCTGTGACTTTCCTCTTCCAACTGTCCAGTTGTCACTTCAATTGTTACCACTGCCTGGAAAGTCCCAAAGCCTCTGCCTCTCCCGAGAGAAACCATCTGCTGCCTGTGCCCCTCGACAGCAACCCCCCCAACACCATTTCCCTCAAAGAGCCAAGGAAGGGGGCCTGCAAGAAGAAACAGACTTAAAGATGAGTCAGGATTGAGGACCAAGGAAGGACTATACCCAAAAGGCAAGGATAAGTGCAAATCCAGCCAGGAAAGCAATGACCAACCCCACAGAGGATGAGGTGCATCTGACTTCTGTACTGTGCCTGTTAACTTTAACACACAGAGTTTCTCACTATCTGTGGCAAAGGAGTAGCTAACGTACCACAAAACAGAGATCAAACTGGGGGGAAATGTACTGACAACACCCCTGGAATGCAACACAACCGATCTTGCCCAGGGAAAGCATTTTAGCTACAGAAATTGAAAAATGAAAGGGTGTCCAATGCCATGTGTTAAGTATGCGCTTTGCTCCGATTCCAACACCGGAAAGTGTAAAGACCAATTTATCAGACTGTTGAAATCAGGATCAGGGTCATTCGGTGGAAAACCAGCATACACAACAAGGTGTGCAAGCAGGTGCGGACACAGGCTCAAGGTGCACCCATGTTATGGTGGTTTCTTTAGGAGCCAATCCAGAAAGAGCATGGAAAAGACACAGCCACATCTCTATATGTGGTCAGGTGAGTCCATACAGATGATTCCTCATCTTGTACATCAACTCTAAACACCTGCTCAGACTCGCCGCCCAAGGCTCAGGCAGAGAAGGGCGTGCCGTTCAGACTGGATAATGAATTTGGGTTTTCTGTTCTCTCCTTGTGCTAGCTGTATGACTGAAGCTACCGCAGGCAGACGTCGAACTCAGTTGCAAGTGACCTGATTTCTCTCCTCTCTGAGGATGTCTTTATCAGTTCAGGAGATTGGAGTAAAGGACATGCTTCAGATCAGATATCATCAGACAGCTCATCAAAGCAGATTTATTAGAGATGCCAGACCAGGTGCCCAAAGGGTATATGGGTGGTCGGTAGCATCAAAACCAACAGCACCGAATTGAATGGGAAAAGATTTCCTATATTATTGCTCCAATTTTTTTTTTTTTTTTTGGAGCAGAAAGTATGTGCCTTCTTTTCTGTGCATTGACCTCATCTATTGTATCTGTATCAGATTGTATTCATCAACCTAATACAGCTACAACAGAACAATGTACAATACAATGTACACCAATAAAACCACTGCTCCACTCCACTCCACTCCACTGCTACAAATCCATCATGTTTAAAGCCATCCTCCCCAACTGTACCACTGTATGAAATTAATTCACTAATCTTACAGGAGAGGATTCAGGCCTGTAAATAACAAAATTGGGGACCCTCAGCCAGATGTGAGGGACAAGTTAAAATCTTTATTCCAGATTTGTGTTGCCAGGCAACCTGATCATCTTGGTCCCTGGGCAGCCCACAGGGACTCAGCACCCCACAAAGTTACAAAGATAAGAATGTAGGGCTTCCCTGGCGGTGCAGTGGTTGAGAGTCCGCCTGCCGATGCAGGGGACACAGGTTCGTGCCCTGGTCCGGGAAGAGCCACAGCGGAGTGGCTAGGCCCGTGAGCCATGGCCGCTGAGCCTGCGTGTCTGGAGCCTGTGCTCCGCAACAGGAGAGGCCATAACAGTGCGAGGCCTGCGTACCGCAAAAAAAAAAAAAAAGTAAATATACCTAAATGGAGAATTCCACTTCTGCTTATGATTAGCTTTCCATCTGATGGCCCACATACACATGGAAACAAAACCAAACTTTTTACCAATCTAGTTAAATGTGAAAAATCCAAATGATGGTCATTAATAATAATTAAAAATTTATAGTACCAAGCACTTCAAATGTGCCAGGCACTAGGTATTTTAGATAATTGTTGCAATAGAACTTTGTGGTAGGTGGTATTACCCCCATTTCACAGATGCAGAAAACAAGGCACAGAGGTATTAAGTCAGTACTATGTACCAGGGTTGGTATTTGAACCCAGCAGTCTACATTTGGAGGCCATTTTTTAACCAGTGCACTGAGCTACCCAAAGCCCGAGGCAGGGAGACCAGCACATTTGTAGGTAGGGTTCTGCAAACCCAGTAGCTGTCTTCTCAGATGCCTTTACACTGAGGCCTAGGGAGCTCTTTACAGACTAAACTGAACTGATATTAGCAGCTAGTGGTGACATGGATTAGTCCCCACTCTCTTGCATGTTTATGAATCACTTGGCAGAGTGAACCATGTTATTTGTCTGCAAAAAGGGGGGCAGGGAGAGTGTGTGCATGTGAATCATAGGGTCCAGTTACAAGAGGGGAGGCACTGTGCTACAATGGTTTTCTGGAGCTGGAGCATCCTGGGCCCAAGGCCTCTATTACTCTCACTCCTGGATGTGTGAACTTGGGGAATTTACTTTAAGTGTCAGTGTTCCCACCTGTAAAATGGGGATAACCTCAGTACTGACTTTATGGGTTTGTTTAGTGGGTTCAGTGAATTCATGCATGATAATCAGAAGCTATTTACACAACAATTATCATGTCTGAAGGATTAAAAAATTCCACTGATAAGAACTTTCCTTAGTCATATTCTGAGACTGCTCACCATAAACACTCCACAAGCCAAGCGTACTCAGCAGAGAACGAGTCTCCGAATACCAACAATGAATAGCCATGAACAAGCTTCACAGTTAATACTAAAATGCATTCCTAACCTTAATAATCCTTTCTTTGCAAAAGTTTTCCTGGTTCTTAAAAGTGTTTAATGTTTGCTAATCAATTAAACATTAATGTTTCTAATGAGGAATTTCTAAAACTAACACACAGATTTTTTAAAAGTTCTCTAATCAATCTCTGACAGACTTAGAATGGAATTCACGAAACTGGGCCTTTGCACCTGCCCTTTGATAATATGCTCCATCACATGGCCGTTTTTTGAGAACCATTTCCCTCTTCTTTCCAAATTAAAGAATTGGTGCCTGCAGGTGGTAAAGAAAGGTCGGTGGGACCAGTCACAGGGGCTGGCCAACCAACCCAGCTTCTCCTATGAACTTGAGGAGGCAGTAAAACAAACTTTACGGTAAGGAAAGTGAACGTATTATGTCGTTTTCTATTTCTGAATAGAATCTGAACTAGATTGTGGCCAACATATGACACCAACTTCCGAGTGTGGGAATAACAGGATTTCAAGATTCACCGCTTCTGGCAGCGTTTCTTGGGTTATATTTAGCAATCTTAAATTGCCTATTTTTTTTTCCTTTTTCTTTTCTTTCTTTTTCTTTCTTTCTTTTTTTTTTTTTAAAGAAAAGAACAGGAGGAAGAGACCGGGCCTAAAGGAAGTGAGTTTCCTGACATGCGGCTCTTAAACAGTCGAACCACCCACCCTAAGGCCGGGAATGGTAAGCGCGCGCGCTGTGCGGGTGGAATGCACACTTTAGGGGGCTGTGTCGGCGAACGGCGGGCCCCTACAACTTCTCATTCGCGTGCTCTGACGACCAGCCAGACAAAGACCGCAAGTTCTCCGGCCCAAAGCTCCAGACAGGCAGACACCGAATCTTCCCGAAGTAGGCCCACTCCCGGCCCCAGGGGCCCGCATCCGCCGCGGAGAGGGGGCCCAGGGATCTCTCCGCGTGATCCGGCGTGCTCCTGCCCGCCCGGCTCCTGCTCCGGCCCTGCACCTCTCTGGGCTGCGGCCAGACCCCGGCCCCTCCCGGGCCCCGCGGCTGCAGGCCCACGCGCCCCACGCGCCCCCACCCCGTCCGGCGGAGGGGATGTGCCCGGTCCCCCGCGGGCCCCTTAGACCCCGCCCCCGCGGCCCCCGGCCTGCCCCAGATACCCACCCGGGTCCCGCACCGGGGGCCGGATTCGCGCCGGCTCCCGGAGCCGCCGCCGCCGCCACTGCCGCCGCCGCCTGTGAGGAGCGGTGGGGCGGGGACGCGAGGCGAGGCCCGGCCCCCGGCACGCCCCCCGGGCCAACCCGGCCCCCGGCCCAATCAGGCCAGCCCCCCAACCCCCAGGTCCCAAACGGGCTCCAACCCGGCCGCGGAACTGCCTAAGTCACCTTCCGCCCTCCGACCCCAGGATCCGGCCCGGCCGTCCGCATCCCGTTTCGGGCCTCGTTGCCCGCCTGGGACTCCGGCCCCAGGACTTTGCCCCGGAAGGAAGCCCCGAGCCCCCGGAGTGAAGGCAGAACCCCTAGGACGCTCCACATGCGTGCTCGCCCTCTCTGTTCCACCCTCTGCGTTTGTTTTTCCTATTTTGAGGTAGGAAAAGAACAGCAACCATCAGGAGACCACGGGGCATCCCTCTTCCGCCAAGAATTCTTCTTAGGAACCCCGGGAAAGGGGTGCTGAGGCCCCCAGGTCTGCAGATGGACAGGCGGGCACTAGGAGAGGTCTCGGCATCCGAAGGTGCAGCCGGCTACGGAGCCCCTCGTGCCCCTACCTCCGCCTGCCACCCTCAGGGCACTTAGCCGTCCCAGGTCCCCGGCTCCCCGAGTGCCCTTTTCGATCCCCCGGGGAGCCGGAGTTGCCCAGCTGGACGCACGTTGACATGTTTGTCGCTTTACAGAAACTGAGCCAGGAGGGGTAGAGCTCGGCCTAAGAGATAAAGATGGAGAAAATGCATATTTATCCTTTAATATATTTACATAGTTAGATGTTCCGTGTTTCTAATGCACATAAATGGCACAAAGGCCGTCCGCCCCGCACGCCCAGCGCGTGGTCCTCGCCAGCCGGATGTTGACGGCGTCGCGTAGCAACGGGAGATGGCGGAGCCTGGCGGCCGGGCTGGCGGGTAAGCGGGCCTAGGGACCTTGGGTCTCGCAGCGGCCCCCACGCCTCCCCCTTTCTATATCCCCCTAGGCGCCCCTTCCCTTCCATGTCCCTTTCCCCTCTCCTCTGCCCCTGCCATCCCCACCCTCTGGGCCTTTCCTGCCCTCCCCGGCCACCCCCACATTCCGGCGCGCCCTTCTCCCTTCTCACCACGCGTCCCTTTGTCCTCTCCCGTACCCTCCCCTTTTCCCCTCGCTCCGGGCGCTCCACTCGCTGAAACCCGGGACTTCCTTGTCCCACAGTAACCATGACAACCACTTTGCTTGGTAGTCCCTGTACTGGATGCTGCCCCAGCGAGGTGCTGTGACAGGGAGCATCAGCCCAGCCCCCCGCCTCCCTCCCCCTCACCAGGGTTGGAGGTGGCAGGCGATGGGCCGGGGTCCCTATGGTCAGGCAGCCCCACCGTGAATGCCTTGAGCACACAGATAGACCGTAGTAAGGTAAAAATACCAGGCCTCTGTTCTCTTATGCTTTGTTTAAAAGGATAGAAACTATTTTAAAGAATTTAACCTTTTACATTAGACACTGCTGTATTGTTTCTTTTTTTTCTTTTCTTTTTTTTTAAGGTAGGTCTACATGTACTGACATGGAAAGAAGTCTAGATTACAGCAAATGAAAAGACTAAATGCAAAACAGTATATATAGTGTGATCTCTAATTTGGGTGGGTGGGTAGCTTTAAATGCATAGAAAAATATTTGAAAGAAGATACCCTTAAATCTCTTACTTTTTACCACTGGTTATCTTGAGAAGGAGAGGAGAAGTCACAGGGGATTTTCATTGTCTGTCACATATTTCTGTATTAGTTTTACTTTTTAAAAAAATATAGTTTTTTTCTAATTAGAAAAAAACAATTTTAAAATGTGACATTCTTGTACTCTCTACATCATGGGGTAATTGGCACTTCCCTGGCGGTCCAGTGGTTAAGGCTCTGCACTTCCACTGCAGGGGGCACGGGTTTGATCCCTGGTTGGGGAACTATTATAAAATCCCACGTGCTCTGAGGCACGGCCAAAACAAAAAACAAACAAACAAAATTCACGGGCAAACTAACCAAGAGTTTCTAGGGTATTTGTCCTTTTTTGTACAATTTTCTCTTATTTTGCATTTATTTTCCCCAGTTTTGTCACAGACAGAGGTATATTTAAGGTGACTTTTCTAGAGTAATCTACCTGTTCCTTTAATGTTTTGATAATTGCATTTTTCATTCATTCTTGGCATGACTCTTTTGTGCCACTAGTGCTGGTGTTAGTGACAAAGTCATGGCCATCAGCCTAGAGGGAAGGCAGATAATTAGCGAGTAAATAAGTAGATATACAGACATCAAGGAGGTGATAAATGCCAAGAAAAAGAAAGATGTTATTTGAAACTGCTAAATTGTTTCTCTGCCACCAGGTCTCACCTGGAAGACAAATCTTCTGAAGGAGAAGAGGACCAGAATCATGAAGGCAACAGGGTAAAGTTCCTTATGGGATGAATTATTCTGGGCTGTATTTACTAAGAATTAAAGAGAGTTCAGACTTTCTCAAGAAAATTGTACGATGATCCTATGACCTTACTGTAGAACAGACTCAAGTCATTTGCAGAGAAGCTCAATTTCCTTCCACCCCATTCTGAAGTGTTGGTGGCTGTTCAGGAATGCCTCGGATATCCTACAGTTAGATTGCCCTGAGTTTTTCAGAGGTCATTTCCTGTAAAGAAGGATGCAAAATAATTACCAAAAACAGAGAGCAGATAAATTAAAGCATGAAACATAATCTCCTAGCGATGCTCAGAGTGTGTAGCTGCAGTTTTCCCATCGGTGTAATTACCTTATTAAGAATAAAACCTCACAAGACCCTTTATACTTTGTATCCTGATTTTTTTCCTGCTACATGGCTACAGGTATCACCGATAGAGAAGAGCAGTGACCAGAGAAATGAAGAAACTGAGGGTGCTACAGAGCATTCTGAAGGGGAAATCAAAAACGATGGGGAAGTCTCAGCGCAGGGGAAAGATGAAGACGATGAGGAAGTCGAAATCCAAGGGGGAATGGAAACAGAAGAGGAATTCGAATTTGAAGAGGAGTTAGAATCTGATATTGAAGCCACGGCCCCTGAAGGGGAAGTCACTTCTCCAGATCTGGCTTACTCAGACATCAGTCCTGGGGAGGTGGCCAGAGATGAAGTTGGCCCCACACACCGGCATGAAAGAGCAAGGAGGAAGACAGGTCTTGAAGACGGAGAGGCCCCTGGCCCATCCAAATCTAGAGGAGTGGGGGTCATCTCCACAGAGCCCTCCCAGCAAGTATCAGGCTCATCTGAGCAAACGGACCAGGAATCGGTGAGTAGCCTGAGGTCTGTTTTACACAAGTGTTTTACTGCTCAAGTTGTTTGTACTCCTACATGAGGAACTCCGGGTACACTATAAATAATTCACATTGCAATCCCTGTTAGAAATGGCTTAGTAAACTTAGGCCTCAGGATCTACCATCAAATGCCAAGAGTTTCTGGACCCTCCCTTGCTGTTCCCAAACCCAAGTTGGGAACATTCCATGTAAGGGCATCTAGGTGTCCAGTCTCTGGAGCAGCACTGTCCAGTAAAATTCTGCATGATGATGGAAATGCTCTTTATCTGCTCTGTCCAATATGGTACCCATTACTCACTTGTGGCTATAGTGCACCTGAAATGTGGCCAGGGACATGGAGGAACTGAATTTTTAATTTTTTGAAGATTCTAATTAATTTAAATTTATATAACCAATTGTTACAAGTGGCTACCATACTGGACAGTGCAGTTCTAGATAATGACAATAGTTACATTCTTATAATTTTCATTTTTTAATTTTTTTTAAATATTTTTTGTGTGTACCATTTTTAAAGTCTTTATTGAATTTGTTTTGGGGTTTTTTTGGCCAAGAGGCATGTGGGATCCCAGCTCCCTGACCAGGGATCGAACCCACACCCCCTACATTGGAAAGCGAAGTCTTGACCACTGGACCGCCAGGGATGTCCCCTCATTTTTTAATTTTTAAGCAAGCACAGACTTACAGAAAAATTGGAGTACCATAGAACTTTTAATATTTTTAAGCATTTGAGAGTAAGCTGTCGATCCGATACCCCATTGCCTCCTAATGCTTCCATGTATGTTTCCCACAAACAACAATATAATGACTATCAAAATCAAGAAATTATATTACATTACCCAATCATCCTCAGGCCTCCTTCACCAAATGTCCCAGTAATGTCTTTTATAGCAGAGCTCCAGTACGGAGTTGCCTGTTGCCTTCAGCTGCCCAGTTTCTTTAGTCTTCTCAATCTGTCCTTGACCTTGATGACCTTGACACTTTTAAAGGTCACAGGCCAGCTATTTAGGAGAATGTCCCTCAGTTTGGCTTTGCCTGGTATTTCCAGGTTTCCAGGTATGGTTTATGATCCTTCGGCAGGAATGTCACAGAAGGATGCTGTGTTCTCCTGATGTCCTGTCAGGTGATACATCATTTCAGCTTGTCCATTATTGATGATGTTGGCTTGGATCACTTGATGAAAAAAGTGTCAGCCTTATCCACTGTAAAGATACTCCTCACTCCTAGGCATTTAAGAAACACTGTGTGAGAAGGTGCTTTTTTGGTTTAAGATAGGAAAGTGAATATTTATTTCAAATGAGAAAAAACAACAACAGATTACACCATTGTTTTAGGACTTCTTACTTCTCTCAGCAATGTGTACTGTTGTTGCACATCTTTTGTCAGGTTTATCCCTATATATTTTGCATTTTTTAAAAAGAATTTGTGGAATATTTTATTTTATTTTTTTATTTTGTTGGCTACGCTGTGTGGCATGCAGGATCTTAGTTCCCAGACCAGGGATCAAACCCGTGCCCCCTGCAGGGGAAGCGTGGAGTCTTAACCACTGGACCACCAAGGAATTTCCTATTTTGCATTTTTTGATGCCATTATAAATGGTTTCCAATTGTTTGTTGCTAATTTATAGAAATACAATTGATTTTTGTATATCAATCTTATATTCGGCAACATTGCTAATCACCCTTATAGGGTCTAGTAGCTTTTTTTTTTTTTGTAGAATCCATAGGACTTTTCATGAAAAGGATTGTGTTGTCTGTGAAAAAAGGCAGTTTAACTTCTTCCTTTCCAATCTGGATGCCCTTTATTTCTTTTTCATGTCTGATTGCACTGACTAGAACCTCCAGTACAATGTCAAATAGTAGTAGTGAGAGCAGGCATCCTTTTTCCAGATTTTAGGGGGAACATTTTCAATCTTCACAGTTGCATATGACGTTAGCTGTGAGTTTTCATAGATGCCTTTTGTCGGGTTGAGGAAGTTCCATCTATTCCTAGTTTGTGGATTTTTTTTTAATCATGAAAGGATGTTGGCTATTGTCAAAAGTGTTTTCTGTGTCTATTGGGAAGATCACGGTTTTTTCTTTTTTAGTTTGTTAATTTGGTGGTTACATTGATTAATTTTCAAATATTAAAACAACTCTTCATTCTGAGATAAACATGGGAGGGATACTCTGAAACTATGGTAACATCCATTCCTCATTAAACTTTCAATTTATTCATGTAAAGTTTCATATCTGTATGGACTCATTGTTTCCCATTTCATTCACTGTGTTATAATTCATTACTATCATTATTTATATTGAGACTCAGATTGTTCCCAATTTGACCCGTGAGCCTATTCAAATTGGCCTTTGTGTCTTTCTGACACATCAGTACCATTCTTTTTTTTCTTTTTTTTTTTTTAACCACCATCATCCTTTAGGCACTTTCTTGTTCTCTGGCACAGACTGCCCCAGCCTGAGAACCAGACATTTCTCCAGGAGCTTGGTTTCTTTTCACGGAACCCTCGACCCCAAACACACCATACACATACACACATACATGTAGCTCACACCAAAACGTCTCTAATTCCAAACACCCTTGACATGGTTCCTGCTAGTTTTCTCCCCTTCTATATTTTAACTCCTTTTTCCAACAGTAGGAGACCTGGTCCCTATTATCCTTAACATATTATTAATTTGATCAATCCCCTGAATGTAACCCTCACTGCACTTCCCTGCCCCCATGTGGACACTCCTCACCCCACTCAGGCTCAGACATACACCCTCACTGGGCCACCCAGACTGTGGACACCCTCATCACCTTGTTGGGCCAACCCCACCCAGGCCAGGCCCCAGTTGTTTGGGCTGTGACTCTCCACACCGGGAGCCCTCCTCAGCAGGCCCAGGCCTGACACCTGTGCTATCATGACCCACCTCGGGGACAGTCTCTGGAACCTGCTCTCCTCACCTTGTCCAGGCTCATCACCCCACACTGGACCAAGCCAACCTGTTGGCTTAGGTTTGATTGTTCTAGAAGGGAAGTGAGGGGCAGGGCGGGGCAGGAAAAGAACGTGTAACGTTTCTCCATCATGGACTCTGGGCTGGACACTTCAATGCCTTTGACATGTGTTGTTTCAGTGAATCCTGACAACAACCCTGTGGGGTGGTAACTATTATTATCCTCATAGTTCAGGTGAGGAAACTGAGGGGCCAAGGGACTTCCTTGCCCAGAGGCATGCAGCTGTGATGGCAAACGGTCACTCTGGCTCTGAACAGTGAAGTGACAATCCCTCCCCACCCTGTGAAACCTAGAAGAGTTAATAACTTTAGAGAATGACGCAATTCAATATTCGATGACCCCCAATTAAGCTTTATAATTACAAATGATAAGTACATGATCAAAACCACTTTTAAGAATTTAACACAACAAAACAGTGCCCTCCTTTCTAAGAAAGCCAGGACTGGGAATTCCCAGGCAGTCCAGTGGTTAGGACTCTGCTCTTTCATTGCCAAGGGCCCAGGTTCAATCCCTGGTCGGGGAACTAAGATCCCACAAGCCGTGAGTCATGACCAAAAAGTAAATAAATAAAAGATAGCCAGGAGTGTTGAAGTACAGATCACTTGTTGAGCTGTAAAACCAATTTCCATCCTCGAATCTAGTTTCTAGAAAACTCATGAAGAAACAGTCTCCAAATTTGATCAGCCAGAAGGGCATAGACAAGCCCAAAGAGAGAACCCTACTTCTCTCCTCTCAGCGCTCAGTCTTAAGAAGTAACTTAATCGTGGAGTAGAAGCTGCTGTGTCATTGGGGTGTTCTGACACCTCATTGACGTCTCATTAGGAGAAGCCCTTTCTGGACACCCCAGAGGTGGGCTTTGGACTCTGGGCCCCCATTAATGTCATTGTGGTTCTGGATGCCTCAGAAATCATTTCTAGAAGCAGCATCACCTGAGGAAGTACAATTAGAAAGAACAGGAGCTGGGCGTTGAGATGACCCTTGGCTGGCTGTGCGAACTTAGACAAGGGCTTCAGCTTCTGTGAGCTGCTTCCCCTACAGATGACAGAAATGACTGGCATCCACCTTGCAGGGTCTTGTGCAGGGTCATTGTCTGTTGTTACTAATATTCACCTATTCATCAGCAGCAGTAATTACTGTCAACAATAATCATCACAAGAGTCCCCTTTAGAGCTAAAATGGAGCCAGGTGCTTCTATTGAGGGAAAACCTTTTCATATGGAAATGTCCCTAAAGTGAAATAGTTTGAAAGAAGAGAAGAAACAGCCCTCTTGGGAGACCCTGGCCAGGGCTCAGGCTTTCCAGCATCCCTTTATAAAGAGGATGCTCAGAGGTGTTTCTTACCATCCTTGGAGAGAGCAGCATTTGGGAGTAAAGGAACCCACGTCCAGCACACGCCCATGCCTCCGCGTTCACACTTTGCTACAGATCTAGACGGAAAGAGACCACTCCCGATTCCTCATGGGAGTGGCGGTAGGTGTTTTCTGTTTTGACCATTTGCAAAAGCCAAATGTTATGCAAACAATATTCTATTTTTTAAAATAAATTTATTTATTTACTTATTTATTTATGGCTGCGTTGGGTCTTTGTTGCTGCACGTGGGCTTTCTCTAGTTGCAGTGAGCGGGGCAACTTTTCATTGTGGTGCGTGGACTTCTCATTGCCGTGGCTTCTCTTGTTGTGGAGCATGGGCTCTAGGCGCGCGGGCTTCAGTAGTTGTGGCGCGTGGGCTTAGTTGCTCCGCGGCACGTGGGATCTTCCCAGACCAGGGTTCGAATCCGTGTCCCCTGCAATGGCAGGTGGATTCTTAACCACTGCGCCACCAGGGAAGTCCACAACTATGTTGAATTGAACACTGTAATGAATTAACTCCTTTGTCCTGACTAAACCCTCATAAATTCAGATTTGGTTGTTTTTGCTCTAAAATCAATCCCAGGGAGCGCTCCGGCAGAAGGTCTTTCCTCTGGGGGCTCAGCACTGCCTCGGACAGAGCCGGGGGAGCAGCAACACATCCCTGGACTTTGACGAGCCGCCTCTGGTTACCGAGGGCCCCTCCACACAGGAGCCAGGTATTGTGGGACAAGCCCCTTCACACGCCCTTCTACGCGAGGGCTGCCACTCATTCACCACCTGTTACCTTGTTTCCTGTTGCGCTGTGAGCCAAAAGATAGAAATATCATTAACAGATATGGATAACACATGTGGAGCATTTTTCTGTTTTATCTCATTTAATCCTTACCCTAACCCAGTGAGGTAGGCACTGTTCTCCATTTTAGAGACCCTAAGCGTCATTAAGTAACCCAACCGTGTAAGCTCACCCCTAAACATGTGTCTGTTTGCTGACTTTCCAAGGCTTTCCCGGTACACCCTTATCTTTCCACTTGGCTCCGGTATCCCAGTGTTGAGTACGTGGGAAAGCAGATTGGGTTTTTTTATCTTCCATGTGATGGGTGTGTGTGGATGGTCCAGCTAACAAGCCTCACGTCGCTCACAAGCAGCAGGCAGACAGCACACATCTAAAGGAGTTACAAACAGAACAGGATCTCTGCAGCTCAGGAAGGGAGAGAAGTTGAAACTAGAGCCTCACTGATTTCTTTTCAATTATATCTGTTTTCCATTAAAAAAAAATCTAGTCCATCATTAAGAAGCCACCTTTCTGTTCACTATTTATGGATTAAAAAGTATCAACAAAATGTGTTTCCTTCTTGTCTACCTTTAAAGTGCAATCCTTTCTACAGAATGTGTTGAATCAGCTAGTAGAAAATTCATGAGCAGAAGACCCTGTGAATAGCACTTGTGAACCCTAACCCAAAGGGGTGCCTTTTGTTTCTTTTTTCCATCATGTTGCACGAAACTGGGCGTCAGCTTTGCCTGATAATTCCTCCAGAGAAGCACTCTCTCTATTAACTCCTCAGTGATGTTTGTTGTTCCCCACTACTCGTCCCCCCAGAGCCTGATGCCCACCCCGGGGAAGGAGCCACATCCTCATTCCTGGACAGGACCCAGCAGTTAAGCATGGCCGAGGAAGGAAGCCTGGTGGAGAGTGTGGAGTCTGAGGCCAGCGACGAGGCCGAAGAAGACAGATCACAGCTGGTGGTTTTGGACCCAAACCATGTAAGGAAACATTCTGGAGTTTTGCTTTTGCCCCATGCAGACGAAGATGGACTTAGAGACACTCCTACACCTGCCCTGTAGGCCCTGCCCTGCCCCGAGCCTCCACGGCCCACCCTCCACCCGGCAAATGCCACACTCAGGTCTCACCTGCTCCCTGAATGGATTACCTGCAGGGTTTGAGCTGCCACCTTGTAAAGTTTATTCTCCCTTTAAGTTCATTCACTCAGAGTCAGCATTTCCCAGCCTCCACACTATAGACGTTTGGGGCCGGATCACTCTTTGTGGTGGGGGCTTCCTGGGCACTGTAGGATGCTGAGCAGCGTCCCTGGGGCCTCCACCCACTAAATGCCAGTAGCACCCCCTTAGTTGTGGCGGCCAGAAATGTCTCCAGACTGGGTATTGGGTGGGCGCAAAATCACGCCCGCTGATAGCCACTGCCTTGAGTGTCCCACCCCTCTGGCAAGCGGGGAGGGCAGGTCTTGGTTGGATGAACCTCTTTGGAAAGACTTGGTGCTCCCGGTACCACGGGAAGGATCAGGGCTGCACTGGGAAAAGGGGCTGAGAGTTCATTTGGTGCTGGCATCCCAGGCACTGCTCATCACTGCCCTCTGGCCCCAGGGATTAAACCAGGACCACTGCCCCAGCCCACCCTGTCATTTTGCACTCAGGTCCTTCAGTGCCTAGGGTGAGACCACAAGTGCCTTGAATTTGTGGTTTCTGGAATAAGAATCCTGGGCAGAAGTGGGGAGCACCCAGCGTGGAGGTCATTTCTGCCGTCCCCTGCCAAGAGTTGTGGTAATTCAGGCTAAGCCCTGGAGGGGACAGCACAGTAACCGGCTGTGCTCTTCCACTGTTTTAGCCCCTGATGATAAGATTCCAGGCTGCCCTGAAGAACTATCTTAACCGGCAAATAGAGAAACTGAGGCTGGAACTTCAAGAGCTGGTGCGTACCTGTCCCGCTTTCCACCTGGCTGTGCACCCGCATCTCCATGACCCAGCTTCTCTCTCTGGTGCAGGGCGTGGCCACCAAGCAAAGCCGAATCCAGAGGCAGGAGCTGGGGGTGGACCTTTACGGGGTCCAGCAGCACCTGGCCCGCCTGCAGATGCAGCTCGAGAAGAGCCACGACCGCCACTCGATCACAGCGTGCGAGAGGCGGAGGAAGGAGGAGGAGCTGCAGAGCGTGCGCCTGCGCTACGCCAGGACCTGCGAGACCGCCGGCGAGGAGCGCAAGAAGCGTAAGGCGGCCCCGTGTCCTCGCAGGCGTCCCCGTGGCGCGGCCCCGCGTGCCATAGACACCCCAAGGGGCATCCTCACATGCCTTCGTATCCCTGAATGCCATTGCAACCTGGTGGGGTGTTCCCACGTGCCATCATGACCCCGAGGGGTGTCCCCACATGCCATCGCAGGACTTCATGAAAGGCAAGCTGTGTTCCCGTACTGGAGGGGTTCCCAAACTTTTGGGGGAAGGAAAACATAAATGTCTTAAAATGCACCTAATTAGGCAAAGTAGCAAACACTGAAAGCCGGCAGGTGGGGTATTTGGAGTCAAAAGCGGGAAAGGCGGGCTTCCCTGGTGGCGCAGTGGTTAAGAATCCGTCTGCCAATGCAGGGGACACAGGTTCGATCCCTGGTCCGGGAAGATCCCACATGCCGAGGAGCAACTAAGCCCGTGCGCCACAACTGCTGAGCATGTGCTCTGGAGCCCGTGAGCCACAACTACTGAAGCTCGTGCGCCTAGAGCCTGTGCTCCGCAGCAAGAGAAGCCACCGCAGTGAGAAGCCCGTGCGCAGCAACAAAGACCCAATGCAGCCAAAAATTAATTAATTAATTAATTTAAAAAATGCTGGAGAGGCTGGTGGGCTGCTGGGGTTGAAGATGGGGTATCTAGAAGGCAGGGAAGAGCGGGGATGGGCAGAGTTTAAATAGGTGGGGAGGTACAGGTGAGGCCAATCCAAAGCACAGGAGCCCATGGTCCAGAGCCCTGCAGCCCCACGATGTGTGGCAGATTACGGGGAATAGGTGGCTTTGGAGCAGAAGAGACAGTGAGGGTGCGACTAATCACCGTGCACTGTTCCTACCAAAGCAACAGCTCTGCACGGAGCGGAGGTCGTGGGCCACAGTGAACAGCGTGGTCACAGCAGGCGATTTCAGTTGTTGTGCTTTTTCATGTTTCCAACTTTCTTTATCAACTCTGTATTACTATAATAATGGGGAAAATAACCTAGAAGAATTTGGGAGGAACAAAAATCACACGTATATCCCAACTGTGGATGGAAAGAAGCATTTTGGACCCTGAGAAATGCAGGAGAGTTTTCTGGACAGAGTTGGGGAAGAGCACCCCTCCCTGAGTATCACCAAATTAACAGAATCTACCAAAAAGAGAAGAGCACGACATTCACACTAAAACAATGGAGCCACATCCTCCGGATATAACAGAATTTAGACCAGTCTGAAAGAGGACACAGGTCCCCCACCCCCTCCACGCAGGAGAAGTGAGTGCCCACCAACACCCCTCATCAGATCCTCGAGGTATGGATGGGCTTCTGGAAAGATCCAGTCATCTTCGTGGACACTCTGTCCTTTCTGGAAGTCACCAGGTAGCAGGAGCAGAAGCTGTTTAACCAAGCAAGGACCCACCTAACGGCACCTTTTCTCCCCTCTTCAGACTAAAGAACTCGGGTGGCGGTCCCAGCCCTGCCTACCAGGTGCCGCCACTGCACTGTCCCATAGGTGAAACGTGGGGCTTGGCCTCTGGAGAATGTCCACAGTTGACCTCCTCACTTAGGAGGGGGGTGGAGCCCACCAGTCAGTAAACCTTCACATCCAAATGTGAGTCATCAGTGGCAATCCCCAGACAGGAGAGCAGACGCCTCCACAGACACAGACCGGGTTCCGAAAACATAGCATACGCCAGCTGGTGTTCGACGTGAGATTTTAGAGGACATCGCATCAGTCAAATGAGAACCAACTATTAGGGAAAAGGATACTCGGAATTAAAATATAGAATCACCCCCCACACCCCGCCAGAAGTACTAAATAGGCAAATCAGCACTGCTGGAAATTGAACAATTGAACTTGTGTCTAAAAGGCCAGTTTGAGGAATTCTGCCCAGAATTCAAAGCAAAAACTCAAAGTGATGGACGTTTTGAGAAGGAGATAAAAGACATGGACTGTAGGTCTGGTAAAGTCAGTATCCATGAGATAGAAATTCCAGGAGATTAGGGGCATTAACCAGTGACATCAGAGGAAAACATTTGCATGAGTTCAAGAAAGATGAATCTTCAGATGTAAAGTCTCATGGAGGGCCAGATGGGTGGAAGAAAAAATAAACATGCCTAGACATAGTTGGTGAAATTTTTAAATTCCAAAGGTAAAGGGAAAAAATGCCATAGGATTACAGACAGGACCAAACCAGACACTTCCTATGTTATTTAACCCACAAGTGGGTGGAAAATTTGGGAAACTCTTCCCAGGCTTTTTTTTTTTTTTGGCTGCATTGGGTCTTTGCTGTGCATGGGCTTTCTTTAGTTGCAGTGAGCAGGGGCTATTCTTTGTTGCGGTGCACGGGCTTCTCATTGTGGTGGCTTCTCTTGTTGCGGAGCACCAGCTCTAGGTGCATAGGCTTCAACAGTTGTGGCACGTGGGCTCAGTAGCTGTGGCTCGCGGGCTGTAGAGCACAGGCCCAGCAGTTGTGACCCACGGGCTTAGTTGCTCTGCAGCATGTGGGATCATCCCAGACCAGGGCTTGAACCCGTGTCCCCTGCATTGGCAGGCAGATTCTTAACCACTGCACCACCAGGGACACCACGCCTCCCCCCGCCCCACACACCCCACCCCAGGCTTATTTTACAATGTTCAGTATAATCCTTACTGGAGAAGCTTACAACGTGCAAAAACAGAAAATTATAAAGTGTTCCTACTTATGAGGTGTAAAAATCCTAAATAAAATATTAGCAAATATTAAATTTTTACTCAGCAACAAAAGATTAAGTTCAGCAATATATGAAAAGAAAAATACCTCCTAGTCAAGAGGGCTTAATTCTGGAATAATTTGAAATTAGGAAATCTACTGATTCATTGCATTATATTCTTAAAGGAGAGAGAACAAATAGATTTTCTGGGTGGATGTCAAATGGGTGTTTGGATAAAACTCATTGTCAATCCTAAACTAGGATAGAAGGAAAGTTCATTGTAAGTATTTATCAGCAACTAACAAGGCAGTTTTACTCAGAGGAAAGCCCTGTAGTAATCATAGTTAAGGATTGAGACGAGGATGCATTGTTTTGGAAGTTCCAGCCATGAAAGAAAACAGGAAAAATAAACGAAGTATAGATTCTGGATATGAAGTCATGGAACTCATTCTCCACCAATGGTGTGATTGTTTACCTAGCAGATTCAAGATCACTGATGAAAAGCTAAAAAAAACAGTAAGAAATCTATAAAGTAACTGAATACCAGAGCTATAATTTTCTTTTCTACCAGTCATATCCAATTATGAATTATAATTTTTTAAAACCTCATCCATAATAGCTATAACAACCATAAAATACTGAGGAGTAAGTCTAACAAGAAGCAAGTGAACCTATCTGAGGAAAAACGATAAAATTTTACTAAAGGACATAACGCGGATTTAAATAAATGGAACAATCATGTAACCAAATGAGAGGAAACAAATGTCATTTCTCTCCAAATTAATAAGTAGTTCAATGCAAGTCCAGTTAAAATCCACGATGGGATGTTTTGGGTGAACTTGAATTTATTTAACACAGTTATTATTTTCAAGAAGTAATAATACAAAATTAAGGCACTCTGGAGTCTCCCCAACCCCAGCCTCCAGCCACCTCCACAGAGGCACATGGTATTATTGATTCTTGTGTATTCTTTTAAAGATGTTTTTGCATATAAAAGCAAAGCTACAAGAGTTGTGGTATTTTTTTCTATATTTTTTACACAAGTAGCTGCATATTATACCCAATGCTCTGTTCCTTGCTTTTTTTCCCTTATCAATGCATGCGTGCAATACCTAAAAAGCTCTCCAATGATTTTCAAGTTCCAAGTTCACTCGGAACACTAAATGCACAAGAATATCCAAGAAAATGGTGAAAAGGAAGGATAATGAAGGGAAATTGTCCTGTCAGGTATCAAAACACGGTATCAATCTACAGCAATAGAAACAAAATGGCACTAGAGAAAAAATGGGCAAACAGATCAATAGTGCGGAGTAGGGAGTTCCAGGAAATTTACTCAGGAATTTAGCTATTTACTGCAAATTGAAAGCACAGGTTGTATTTTTAAATCACTAAATATTTTTGATCATTTGACCACCTGAAAATAAACACTTAGACTCCTATTTCACACTAAACAAATCCCGTTGACCCTGCAAATCTCTCTGGCTTCCTCTTCTGACACCAGGTCAAGAAAACTCTGCTTCTAGAGTGCTCAACTGCTCAGGTCAGGCCCACCTGATCATTTCCCTTTTTGCCACAAAACACAATCACAAGAGTGACACTGGGGGCAGAGGTCATGGGAGGCATTTGAGACTCTAGCCACCCTGTTTTTATTACGTGAAGGGCCCTTTGAAGCCTAATAGGTAAAAGACGACTATCCCACCCGTAGAAGGGCCAATGATATGAGCGGGCAAGTCGGAGAAGGAAAAGGACAGCTGGTCTTCAAACTGTGAAAACAGACTTGATTTCACTAATGTTGAAAGAATACAAATTAAAAAGAATATTTGAAATATTGACTCTCAGTCACTCAGCCAGGAAAGGATAGAGGGGCAGAAGTGAGTGCCCTGAAGGATGGGTGGGCAAGCTTTCTGATTCAGGTGGGGGTGGGTTAGTTGGCGCCCTCTGCCATAGAAAAGGGCCACAGACTGGGCAGCTTGAAGAACAGAAGTTTGTCTTCTTGTCATTCTGGAGGCCAGATGTCCAGGATAAGGTGTTGGCAGGGTGTTTCCTCCTGAGGCCAATCTCCTGGGCTTGTAGACAGCTGTCTTCTCCTTGTGTCCTCACAAAGTCATCCTCTGTGCGTCTGTGTCCTAACCTACTCTTCTCATAAAGACACCAGTTGTTAGGGCCCACCCTAGTGACCTCATTTTATCTTAATTACCTCTTTAAAGACCCTCTCCCAAAATACACCTCCACCCCAGTCCACCCGGCAACCACTCTTTCTACAAAACCTCCCCCCTCGTTTCCCTGCATTTGCTCCATTCCCCTCCCCTACAACTCTTAGCCACACAGGAGCCGAAGAATTCTCTAGTGTTAGAGTTTTTACAGTCATCTTAGATGTAAAAAAAAAACAAATTATTTTTCAAGTTTAAGTTCATCCTTCAAAAACACCTAACTCCAACATGATATTCACCCAGCAGCCTTTTGATCTATAAATCGATTTTCTGTTTAGATCTACCCACGGAATAAGGAATGCTCTACACAAGTGAGCCAACAATTACTGGTTGAAGTCTATCTCCCTAAATAAACTGGTGTTCTACCTTATAAATCAATCTCATGTGGGTTTCGTTCCAAGAAACCCATGCTTCAGTAGTGCTCAGCCCACCCTTCAGGCTGGTTTCCTCCCAGGGGATTTAGGACTGTACCTGAGATTGCCAACCTCTAAGTGGTAAGAAATCTGTAAAATTCACATAAGGCTTCCTAACCTTGACACTGTTTCAGAACATCCTTAGACACGGAGAATCTCTAATATGTGGTGGGAATGGAGGGCTTATTGCAGTTGGCGGGCATAGATTACGTATATTTCATCTCTCCAACTAGACTGTAAAGTCTTTGATGGCAAAGGTATGGGTCTTTGTAGTTTAAAGGCTGTTTCCCAGACCCACCCCACAGTGTGGGGAGGGGTGCTACTTCCACGATGTCTGGTGTGCGATGCTGGGACACCCTCCCCCTCTCTCCCCAGTGGCAGCTCTGCAAACCGAGGTGGAGACCCTGGCTCTGCATCTCTTCTACATGCAGAACATAGACCAGGATGTGCGTGACGACATCCGGTTGATGAAGCGAGTCGTGAAGAAGTCAGAAGCCGAGCGCATGCGGGCCGAGTTGGAGAAGAAGCAGCAGGTGTTCTGCAAAGATGATGCCCGTGTGACTGTTTGCCACATCTTTGATTTCCTGATCTGATCAGCCCTGCCCCTGCGTGAATACCGCAGCCCTGGGGGCCATGCCCAGCATGGGGTTGCTGACATGGGTTGAGGTTGCTGGGGACCCATCTCACTGTGCATCTCGTCCCCTCCCTTCCAGGACCTGCACGTGGACCAGCTGACCACCCGAGCCAACCAGCTGGAAGAACAGATTGCCCTGTTCGAGGCCCAGTACCGCGCGCAGGCTGAGGACACCCGGACGCTCAGGAAGGCAGTGAGCGAGGTAAGCGCTCAGTGGCACAGGTGCCATCTGACAGCGCCCAGGCAGTGCCTGCATGCCTGCAAGGAGACTGACTGAGCCCCCAGTTAGCCGGCCAGCCTCCTGCACATCTGTCTGTCCTCATAAGCGTCTCAGAGCATCTGGCTGACCCACGTTGGGGACGCAGTAGATATCAGCTGACTGGTGGCCAGTATTCTTATTCCCACTGTAGCCAGGGATAGACTGAAAGGCCCCTCAGGAGATGGGACATTCTGTCCTGCTTGCTGAGGCATCCTTAGCAAGTTCCTTCAGGCCTCTTTCGGAGAGGGCTGAAGTCTCCCTACCCATTCTCAGCCTGGGCAGGCAGTGCTCCAGGGCAGTGCCCACATCTCCCTTCCCGTGTGGAGTAAGGGAGGGCCCGGGTTCAGTGCAGCTCCCAGTTCAGTGGCCAGCACTGGAAAGCAAAGTGGCTGTGACCTTTTTTTTTTTAATCTGTGAGTCACCATCTGCATTCATACGTGCAGTGATGACACAAAGGAAACAACACACTTTTATTGAAGGAGAGACAGATGGGCTTGAACAAACGAACAAACACACCTGGGTCCACATGGGAAAGCACCCAGTGCTTGCCAACCTATGAATATACTTAATCTAGAATGTGCTCCCATCAGAACCTCAGGGGGGAAAAAACTTCTTAGTTAGCAAAGTGATTCTTAATTTTATCTGAAAAGTAAATTCAGAGGACTAGCAGAGAATTGTCCAGGGGGGAAGGTTCATGAAGGCTGGCCCACGGTCCCAGTTTGCCCAGAAATGACACATTTCCCGAGACGTGGGACTTTCTGGGCTAGAACCAGGGGAGTCCAGGACAAACCGGGATGGTGGGTCCACCTAGCATTAAATACTATAAAGCCCTAGAGGCTAAAATAATGAATTACTGGAGTCAGGGACCGACAGGTAGGCTGTGGGAGCCTGTGAGAGAGCTCAGAATCAAGGAAACGTTTATATAGAAATTTCATGGATTATAAATTAATGGAGAGCAAGTGAATTATGCACCCAGTGGTGTTGGGACATTTGGTTAATCATTTGGGGAAAAAAATCAAATCTTTTCCTCATACCACACACTAAAATAAATTCCACATGGGCTCAAGGATTGAAACAAGGGAAACTGTACCAGAAGAAAGAAAATGAGAAATATTTATAAAGCCCTGGATTGGAGAGGCCTTTCCAAGCATAACACCAGTAAGTTTGGTGGTATAAAGAGATTTTGAAAATCGATTCAGAATCTGCCGTGTGCGATTCTGCTCTGTGATGATTGTGTACACACACACGATGCTGTAGTTCTCTTTCATTATGTCTTTTTTGCCTCCCGCCCCTCCCTGCTGGCTGTGTGCCATCGGGGCAGGGCCGTCCCACGTTTGTTCACCCTGCACCCAGAACAGGGGGGCCCATGGCAGGTGCGACACAGACATTGACGACAGATGAGGGCGGGACAGGGGTTCTGCCACCAAGTTGGCAAAGATGAACAAGGCAGGGGAATCGGGGCTCCCACACTGATGGTGGGGGTGCAGTCTGTCTTCATCAAGATCCTTATTCAAGGGCAATACTGTACTGCATGTCAGGGACACCCACCCTGCTCCCCAGCAAGCTCTCCCAAAATGTCACTTTTTGGACTTCATTCCAGGGAAAATAGGCATGCAAATAAAATTTCTGTATACATTACATACTTCACGAACAAAATGAATAGAGAGTCACTGGGGACACAGTGCTGTGTGTGATAACCAAGAAAGTCCCAAGAAGAGGATATTGGTTAAACAAATTATGATATATCCATGCAGTGGAGGACAATCCCACCAATAAAATAAATATTTGCTGGCATGGAAACCCATTCACAATATGCTACTTTTTATTTTCATTTTTAATATTTATTTATTTGGCTGCATCGGGTCTTAGTTGCAGCACATGGGATCTTAGTTGTGGCATGCAAACTCTTAGTTGCGGCTTGTGGGCTCTTAGTTGTGGCATGCACGTAGGATCTAGTTCCCTGACCAGGGATTGAACCCTGGCCCCCTGCACTGGGAGCGCAGAGTCGTAACCGCTGGACCACCAGGGAAGTCCTGCTACTTTTTAATACTAAGTTACAAAACAATAATAGGATATGATTGCTTACACACACACACACACACACACACACACACACACACACACACACACACAACACACACACAGGAAGATAACACCAGGGTGTTAGAAATGGTAAACTCTAAGTTGTGGGATTCTTTTTATTTTCTTTTTGCTTATTTCCATATTCTAATTTGAGTAGAATAAACACTTTTTTAAATGAGAAGTGTGTTTAAAACATTTAAAGGCTGAATTCAGCCTCGATTTTTGCATCTCAGCCTGTACCTTGGTCAGCAAGCCTTCGTCCGGCAGCCTTGGGGACTCGGGGGGCACCTGCCTCTGGCTGACCAGCCCCACACAGCCCAGCCTGGGGAGGAGCCCAGTGGTTTTGGTACCTACTGCCTCGGCCGGGCACTGTTGGGCAGTGCACAACCTACTCCACGGCACAGAGCAACCTCCTCAGTTAATAACTTACCCAAATCTGGAAATGTCTCACCAGTCATGGTATAATTAATTCATACCACTTTATGCTCTATAATAATAATAATGAATAGATGATTTTTTAAAGCCCTGACACCTGAGAGTGGGATCCCCAGGGGTGACGCCTCCTTTCACGTCCAGCTCCACCCTTTTATTGTACCTTTGAGTGTTCAAGGCCACTCTGACTTCCTCCAGCATCTACCATGCACATCCACCAAGAGCAGACGCTGCTGGGACTCAGCACCTCCACAAAGATGCTCGTGGCCTAATGGGGGTCTCACCCAAGCTCCCATTCAGCGCCCCTTCCGGGAATCAGCACGAGGCCAACTTGCTAACGGTGCAATGATTCCACTGAAATGACCCATCAGGACATTCTGAGCACCACGTGACACAGCAATTGTGATCGAGCTAAGAATGTGCTGGGCATACAGGCACCATCCCCTCTGATCCGACGGCCGCAGGATGTGGGTACTGTTACTGTTCCCGTGTCACAGCTGGGGCTCAAGGCTCAGGCAGGTGTTAGACAGGTCTTTAGAGCCATGTTTAATTTCACATGTGTCCTTCTGCTGATGCAGATAAAGAAAAGCATGGGTAACAGAGAAGGAAGATGATTCAGGAAGCTTGGGGCTCTCCGACATCCTTTTGGGGCTCTGAACTTAATGACATAAGACCAACATCCAAGTAACCTCAACTCTCCACTGCAGGCCTGCACGGAAATAGATGCCATCAACGTGGAGAAAAAGCGCATCCTGCAGCAGTGGGCCGCCAGCCTGCTGGGCATGAAGCACCGCAACGAGGCTCACAAGACCATCCAAGAGGCACTCAGGTACAGGCGGCCCTTCTGGTTGCCATGGCGGTGGGCCAGGTGGCTCAGGACCAAAGGGGGCTCTGGGCGAGCGGGGAGAGCTCGTGACAAGTGTGGGAATGCGGAGGTGGGTGCGGAGTGGACTCCACGCCCAGCTCCTCACAGGTGAGCACGGAGCGCCCATCCTCGGCTCTCCTGGGACAAAGGGGCACACCTGCAGCCGCGCAGCCCTTCGGCCCCAGCTTCCGTCCTGAAGCCACCCTTATTGTTCACCCAGATTTCAGTGTTTCTTAAATCCTTTCAAACTTTCCGTGGCACCAGGAGCAGTAAAGCTTTCACGCTCAGATTTCCTGGGAGGATTAAGGAGAAACAGTGAGAGAGAGAGAAAGAAAAAGGGGTATTTATCTTGGGGAGATAAAGGTGTCCCTTTGATTTGCAGTTTCACCACCTGTGTGCAGAAACTTCATCCCTTCTCTATTGTTCTGCCAAGGGCTGAGTTCCAACCGAAATCCTGCTTTAATCTCCCTGAAAAGGGAAGGAAGAGGCCCCCCTCGCGTTCCCCTCTCACTTCTAGCGAGGGCTGGACGTGTAGCCTGGGTGGGGTGCTGGAGACAGAGGCTTCCAGACACAGCACTGCGTGAATTCCCCAAACCTCCAGGGTGCTTGGGGCCCAGATGTGGAAGCCGGTTCTGGAGGGAGCACATCATAGCTCGACTCGACCTCAGAAAAACAAAACCGGAGGGACTGATTGTTTTTACAACAAGTCATTTTACATGGGTAATGCTGGATTAAAAATACTCATTTCCTTCATTTCCCTGAGTCGATGAGAGAAAGCCAAAGGGAGAATCATGGAATTATCCTGGCAAAGTCCGGCTAAACATCTGCTTTCCCTTTAAACATGCAGGTGGAGGAACCGGGTGGGCTCAGGGCTGTAGGGTCGGGCTCCTCTCTGCCCTGTCCCCGGGGCTGCTGGCCTGCCCACTCCCGCCGTGTCTGCCCCCTCAATGCTGCCCTGTGGTTGGTGCGGGAGAGGCCTCGGCCTGTGGGCAGCTTTTCCCTCCTGCCCAACGTCGACCTTGAGTAAGGTTGAAGCTGGGAGTCTTATGGCCTGTGCCCCCCACAGGGACCCCCCCCCCGTTGTCTAGCACTTCCTGTGTGTGTCTGTTTTGTGTGTGTGTGTGTGTGTCTAAGCAATCATATTCTATTATTGTGGGTCCCCGCCACACCAAGACTTGAAAGACAGCAGCTCCTACGGAATCTTCATAGTTAGTGACAAAGTCATATCAGGAGTGCGTCCCAACCACAGGTGAAGAATCATGTTGAGGCTGCAGCAAACACTGAAAGTCATACATTCAAAGCAAATGGGTCATTTCCACGTGAAACGTCTCAGAACAAGCCAGAAAATACCTACTATACTGTGGGGCTACCCTGCCTAGAATTTACACCCTCTCAGGGATAGGGACACAGACAGGTCCCCTTGTGCCCTGGTATCTGCCTCTGGCATACTTCCTGACAGGATACGTGTGGTACAGGCAGGGCTCAGCACCTCTGCTGGCTGTTAATTTGTCAGCTTCATCGCCTTGAGATCCTGTAACAGGTTCCCTCTTAATCCTCAGATGGATTGGGCCGAGCTTCAGACATATTCTAGATTCTGCCAGTTCTTTTCGTTCTGTTTATTTTCCACTGGTGTCTGTTAATCAAGGACTCTTTTTAATCAACTTGTTAATTGAAGTACAGTTGATTTACAATGTTGTATTAATTTCTGCTGTACAGCAAAGTGATTCAGTTTTACATATATAAGCATTTTTTAAATAGTCTTTTCCATTAAGGTTTATCATAGGATATTGACTCTAGTTCCCTGTGCTCTACAGTAGGACCTTGTTGTTTATCCATCCTATATATAAAAACTTATATCTGCTAACCCCAGCCTCCTACTCCATCCCTTCCCCAACCCCCTCCCCCTTGGCAACCACCAGTTTGTTCTCTATGGAGGACATTTTTAAAGAGTGTCTTTTTAATTTTATTATTTTTTAAATTTTTGGCCATGCTGTGGGGCTTGCGGGATCTTAGTTCCCTGATCAAGGATTGAACCTGGGCCACAGCAGTGAAAGTGCCGAGTCCTGGACAACTGGACCGCCAGTGGATTCCTAAGTGTGTCTTTTTTAAAAATAATTTTTATCAAGGGTAAGTGATCACATTACAGGAAATTAGAGAAACAGAGATAAAGATTTAAAATACACAGTCTTTCTCCTTTGTGACAATGACAGTTGATTAACTAGCTTTCTGGTGTCTTTTCCCCCATGCATGTTTTACTGAGTGTTCAGATTTGTGTCATAAAAGTTGGATGTCTCATTGTTACTGTTATTGTCAAATTCTAGGTATTTATAAGGCTTCTACTTCCTAAAAAAGAAAGTGAGTAACTTTTAAAAGTTTGGTTTATTGAGGATAATTTATGTACAAATTTATTATGTAAATTATTAGTGTTATGTAAAAAGTTATCCTTTTTCAGAGCACAGTTCAGTTCAGCAAATGGACAGACGCAAGTAGCCATCATACACTCAAGATATCAGCTATTTCCTGCATCCCAGAAGTCAGTACCTCTTCCCACCTCCAGCCCCCAGCAAACCCTGATCTGCTTTCTGTTCCTATAGTTTGGTCATTTCTAGAATGTCATATAAACAGGATCACACAATACGTAGCTTTTCTTGTCTAGGTTTTTTTTCACTTTGCACAGTGCTTTGAGAGTCAGCCTGATGTTACAAGATCAGTTGCTGAGTAGTAGTCCCTCATGTGCATATATCAACATTTGGTTGTCTCCAGTTTGGAGGGTAGCATGACCAGAGCTGCTGTGAAATTGTGTGCAGGTCTTGGTATGGGAATGCAAAATGGAACAGGCCACTTTGGGAAACACTTTGGCAGCATTTGAGATCCCCAGCCATTCTCATCCTCACCAACACTTAATAGTGCTGTCATTTAAATTCTGGCCATTAGTAGATATGTCGTGGTGTCCTGTCGAGATTTTAATTTGCATCTTCCTAATGACCGATGATATTGAGCATCTTTTCATGTGAGTATCTGCCATCCATATATCTTCTCTGATAAAAGGTGTCTTTTGCTCATTTTTAAAAATTGAAGTATAGTTGTTTACAATGTTTCAGATATACAGCAAAGTGATTCATATATATATATATATATATATATGTATACTTTTCCATTATAGGTTATTACAAGGTATTGGATATAGTTCCCTGTGCTATTGTTTATCTATATATCTGTTAATTCCAAATTCCCAATGTATCTCTCTACCCCCTTTCGCTTTGGTAACCGTAAGTTTGTCTTCTATGTCTGTGAGTCTATTTCTGTTTTGTAAGTAAGTTCATATGTATCATTTTTTTAGATTCCACATATAAGTGATATCATATATTTGTCTTTCTCTGACTGACTTACTTCACTTAGTATGATAATCTCTAGGTCCATCCATGTTGTTGCAAATGGCATTATTTCATTCTTTTCATGGCCGAGTAATTGCATATATGTGTGTGTGTGTATGTATGTACGTATATATATACACATACCACATCTTCTTTATCCATTCATCTGTTGATGGACATTTAGGTTGTTTCCATGTCTTGTCTATTGTAAATAGTGCTGCTATAAACACTGGGGTGCAGGAGTCTTTCCGAATTAGTTTTTGTCTTTTCTGGATATATGCCCAGGAGTCGGATTGCTGGATCATATGGTAACTCTATTTTTAGTTTTTAAAGGAACATCCGTACTGTTCTCCATAGTGGCTGCACCAATTTACATTCCTACCAACAGCGGAATGTAAATTTTTCTCCACACCCTCTCCATCATTTATTATTTGTAGACTTTTTGATGATGGCCGTTCTAACTGGTGTGAGGTGATACCTCATTGTAGTTTTGATTTGCATTTCTCTGATTGTTAGTGATGTTGAGCATCTTTTCATGTGCCTGTTGGCCATCTGTATGTCTTCTTTGGAGAAATGTCTATTTAGATCTTCTGCCCATTTTTTGATTGGGTTGTTTGTTTTTTTTTATGTTGAGCTGTTTGAGCTGTTTGTATATATTGGAAATTAATCCCCTGTCAGTCACATCATTTGCAAATATTTCCTCCCAGTCTGTAGGTTGTCTTTTTGTTTTGTTTATGGTTTCCTTTGCTGTGAAAAATCTTTTAAGTTAACTAGGTCCCATTTGTTTATTTTTGCTTATGTTTCCATTACTCTAGGAGATAGATCCAAAAAAATATTGCTGTAATTTATGTCAAAGAGTGTTCTGCCTATGTTTTCCTCTAGGAGTTTTATAGTATCCAGTCTTACACTTAAGTCTTTAATCCATTTTGAGTTTATTTTTGTATATGGTGTTAGAGAATGTTCTAATTCATTCTTTTGCAAGTAGCTGTCCAGTTTTCCCAGCAATACTTATTGAAGAGAATGTCTATTCTCCATTGTATATTCTTGCCTCCTTTGTCATAGATTAATTGACCATAAGTATGTGGGTTTATTTCTGGGCTCTCTATTCTGTTCCATTGATCTATGTGTCTGTTTTATTGTGCCAGTACCATACTGTTTTGATTACTGTAGCTTTGTAGTGTAGTCTGAAGTCAGGGAGTGTGATTCCTCCAACTCTGTTCTTCTTTCTTAAGATTGTTTTGGCTATTCAGGATATTTTGTGTTTTCATACAAATTTTAAAACTTTTGGTTCCAGTTCTGTGAAAAATGCCATTGGTGATTTGATAGGGATCACATTGAATGTGTAGATTGCTTTGGGTAGTATGGTCATTTTAACAATATTGATTCTTCCAATCCAAGAACATAGTATATCTTTCCATCTGTTTGTGTCATCTTCAATTTCTTTCATCAGTGTCCTTTAGTTTTCAGAGTACAGGTCTTTTGCCTTCCTAGGTAGGTTTATTCCTAGGTATTTTATTCTTTTGCTTATTTTTAAACTGAGTGGTTTATCTGATTATTGAGTTATGAGTTCTCATATGTTCTGGATACAAGTCCTTTACCAGATGTGTATTTTGAAAATATTTTTCTCCCAGGCTGGCTTGTAATTTCATTCTCTTAACGATGTTTTTTGAAGAGCCAAAGTTTTAAATTTTGATGGATTCCAATTTATTAATTTTTTTCTTTCATAGTTCATGCTTTTAATGTCCTCTCTAAGAAATCTTTGCCTGACCTAGAGTCATAAAGATTTTCTCTATGTTTTCTGCTAAAGTGTGATAATTTTAGCTCTTCCATTTAGTTATATGATCTATTTCAAGTTAATTTTTTTTTTTTTTTTTTTTGCGGTATGCGGGCCTCTCACTGTTGTGGCCTCTCCCGTTGCGGAGCACAGGCTCCAGACATGCAGGCTCAGCGGCCATGGCTCACGGGCCCAGCCACTCCACGGTATATGGGATCTTCCCAGACTGGGGCACAAACCCGTGTCCCCTGCATTGGCAGGCAGACTCTCAACCACTGCACCACCAGGGAAGCCCTCAAGTTAATTTTATTATGGTCTGAGGTTCAGTCTTTTTTTGCATGTCCATCTCCAGTTGTCTTAGCACCCTTGGTGAAAAGACCATCCTTTCTCCACTGAAATACCGTGGCACCTTTGTCAGAAATCAGTCAATTGTGTGTGTGTGTGTGTGTGTGTGAGTGTGTACACACTCCATCCTGTTCCATTGATCTATTTGTCTATCTTTCACCAATACCACATTGTCTTCATAAGTACAGCTTTATAGAAAGTCTTTAAATCAGATATTGGGAGTCTTTGTTCTTTTACAAAATTATTTTGGCTATCCTAGGTCTTTTGGATTTCCATATGAATTTTAGAATTAGCTTGTCAATTTCTGGGGAAAGAATGCCTACTGGCATTGAGATTGGAAATGCATTGAGACTATAGAGCAGTTTGAGGAGAATTGGCACCTTAATATTGAATCTTCTGCTGCGTGAACACAACATATCTCTTCTGTATCTTTTTTTTTTTTAATGTGTACAGGTATTTATTGCTATACTGGTGAAATTGGGAAAAAGCAGAAAACTGGATAGAGCCTAAATGTATACCAATGAGATATTTAAAATACTATCTGGTCATTGAAAAGAATTAAGGCGATTTCTATATACACTGATATTGAATATCTCTAAGATACAACAGAAGAAAAAGTAAGGTGCAGAATAGGATATACTAAGCTTCCACTTGTGATTTTTTAAGTGGAGAGAAATACGCAAACACCCACAAACATAATGTTTATATATACATAAAATATATCTGGCAAGACATTTAAGAGACAGTAACAGGTTGCTGGGGGAAGAGAGTCCAAGGCCCAGGAATAGATGTGAGAAAAATATGGAAGGTATTATTCTTGTTCAAGAAGAAAGTACTTTTTGAATTTTTGAATAAAAACTTATTCAAAGGATAATATACCACAAGTAGAGAAAAGCATGCTTAAAGTACAGCAGGACAGCACAGAATGAAAGGGAAAAAATGTCTCACACACACAAATTCAAATTCCATTATCCAGGATCTGCATTTTTTAACTTGACATTACTTATGGGTATTTCCATGACCAGTATGCTGAGAGGATTTGAAGAGACAGCCACCTGTATTCCTCCCAGCCACACCATTCACTGTGCACCTCAAATGCTTTAAGCTTCGTGTTCACGAGTACAAAACTGAGATAACAGCATATCCTTTCCAAAGGTTATGGTCATGACTAAAGGAGATGGGCTGGCACCAACCACTCCCCACCCACAAGCACAAGGCAACAGTTTCCTGCCCTTTCCCCCTCCCATAATCACAATATTAGAAGAGTTTTAGACTTGGATTTGAGATAGGTAATAGTTCTTTTAACTTTTATTTTTATTTATTTTATTTTTGGCTGCACAGCATGCAGGATCCTAGTTCCCCAACTAGGGATCGCACCCATGTCCCCTGCAGTGGAAGGATGGAACCCCAACCACTGGACTGCCAGGGAAGTCCCAGGTAATAGTTCTAATACATTAGAAAATATTAGTCAAGATTTGAGTACTATTGGGACTTCCCTGGCAGTCCAGTGGTTAAGACTCCATGCTTCCACTGCAGGAGGTGTGGGTTGGATCTCTGGTCAGGGAACTAAGGTCCCACGTGCTGCACAGTGCGGCCAAGAAATTAAAAATAAATAAATAAATAATGTGCGAAAGTCATAAATTTTTTAAAAAAGATTCAACTATTTCTATTGAAATCTATTTCTAAGATTCTACTCTTTCTATTGAAAGAGTTGGTTTCCTAATTTCTTTCTCTCCACTCTGTGAGCTTCCTCTGAGCAGGGTACCACCATACATACATACATCGTTGGTGTTCCAACGTCCTAGCTTTGCTCTTTCACTTTTGGCAGCGAATGCCAGCATCAAGTCAAGTCCATGGATGGCGAGCTCGAAGCCTATAAGAAATCCATCATAAAGGAGGAAGAAAAGAATGAGAAACTGGCCAGTATCCTGAACCGGGCAGAGACGGAAACCAGCCTGATGCAGAAACTGACTTCGCAGTGCCTGGCCAAGGAGGAGGCCCTGCAGAATGAGTTCAACACCTACAGGCTCACCCTGCTGGACACGGAGGACGCACTGGGCAAGGCCCACATGGTATGGTCATGTCTCCCACCTGCAGGGCAAGCCTCCCCGACCTCCTTCACAGCGCCCACCCTTTGGCTCTTTCTTTCCAGGAATACACGGCAACCATAGGCCAATTGCAGACTCTCCACCAGACCATCCAACATGAGCTGGAGCTGGGGAGGAAGATGGATGCCTCCATCGTGGAGAAGCTGCAGGAGCACGTGACCTCCAACAAGATGACAAAGTACTTCCACCAGCTCATCCTGAAGCTCCAGAAGGAAAAGACCAACCTGGTATGCCACCTGCACACACCCGGGCCTCGAAAGGCAGGTGCCCCCAGGGAGAGCAGGCATTGGGGCGCCTCTCGCGGGGAACAGACCACATGTGGCGGAATGGGGGGGAGCAAGGGGCACTCAGCATGTTCATTCACCTTTCATTTTTTTCTAGTTGAAAAGAAATGCATTTTTATTGTAGGGAACCTAGAAGTACAAAAAGGCATAAAAGGAAAATAAGACAGCTGAAGTCCCACCATCCAGAGATAATCTCTTCTGAAATTGTGGTGTATTTCCTTCTGGAAATTTTTCTAAACACACACGGTCATACTCATACACACAAAGACACACAGAAACACACGTGCACATACACATCCCCATGTGCACATGTGAGCAAACACGCACACTTGTTCACACACACGCAAACATGCACACATTTGTGCAACATGTTCACATACATGAACACACATGTGAAGACACCTATGCATACACAACCCTAGAGGACATAGGACTCTTACTATATACCAGTTTTTAATCCACTCTAATCCATTTACATTAATTTTAATGAAATATAACACAGAGAGAAAAGTGCACAAACAAGTGTAGTTGTCAATGAATTTTTCACTATGTATGTAGTGTTTTATTTTACATTATTGGCCGCATTCAACATAACATTTTCCATTAAATATGCTTAGAAAAAGTACATGTTGGCTTATGCATCACATTTCATCCTACAAATGTATGTGTTTTGTTCAACAGTTCTCTCATTAGACACTTCAGGTTGTTTCTAGGTTTTAAACTTTATAAATAAGTCAGCACTGAACATGCTTGCTCACACATCTTTGTCCACATGTCTGAGGATAAATTGCTGCAGCAGAAACCCTGGTCAAATTGGTAGGAGCATTTTAAGTGGATTGTGGAGTTGCCCAAGCCTCTGCCTCCCCAGGGTGTGCCTGGAGGTCCTGAGTGAATATGATTGGCCCACCTGGCCTGGGGACCCCACCCCTACCCCTGTCATGAGCTCTCTCTTGCTCCCCCAGGGGTCTTGCTTTTTTCTGAGTGGGGGGGGTCCCTGTGTCCTTAGAAAAGCAATTTGTTACTTAAATAATTTCTTCTTTGGCTCTTCCTGTGATGTGACCCCCTGCCTCGGGGCTGCTGTCTATCTGGCTAGCAGCCTGAAGCACCTCACCCCTCCCAGACACCTGGGAGGAGACCAGCTCGCTCCCGGCCTGGTGTGCTAAGGAACCAGAGAGACAGGGCTGGAACCAAGACCGCCCATGCCTGGATCTCCTTGAGATGCCCTAGCTGACGCTGGTGGAGTACTTCCAGTTCTTATTCTGGGAAGTGGGGGCAAGACTACCTGCTGGGAGCAAAAATGGGGGGGGCAGTGTGTACTGGAGAAGCTATGGAGTGTGTTGGGTGTGAAGTAAACCTGCCCAGCCCTGCTGCAGCACCACAGAGGCCGGTCCCCTGGCCCCCAGGTGTCCCTCTTCCCCAGCCACCCATGTAGGCGGCACATGTACTACCACTCATGTCCACAGGAGGGCAATAAGGAGTCCAGGTCCAGCATTTGTTGCAACAATTGGTGGGCGGCAGGTGTACTACCACCCATGTCCACAGGAGAGCAGTAGAGTGTCCTGGGCCAGTGTTCGTTGAAACTATTGGTGGGCGGCATGTGTACTACCACCGATGTCCACAGGAGGGCAGTAAAGTCCTGGTCCAGCATCTGTTGCAACAATTGGTGGGCAGCAGGTGTACTACCACCCGTGTCCACAGGAGGGCAGTAAAGAGTCCTGGGTCAGCGTTTGTTGCAATTGGTGGGTGGCACATGTCCTACCACCCATGTCCACAGGAGGGCAATAAGGAGTCCTAGTCCGGCATTTGTTGCAACAGTTGGTGGGCAGCAAGTGTACCACCACCCACGTCCACAGGAGGGCAGTAAAGAGTCCTGGGCCAGCATTTGTTGCAACAATTGGTGATCAGCCCATGTACTACCACCCACGTCCACAGGAGGGCAGTAAAGAGTCCTTGGCCAGCATTTGTTACAACAATTGGTGGGCAGCCCGTGTACTACCGCCCATGTCCACAGGAGGGCAGTAAAGGGTCCTGGGCCAGCAGTTTTTGCAACAATAGCCAGCAGATGCAAGTCCAGCTCTGGAAAGGGGGCACTTTTCCCAAACTGCTCATTACACCTCGTGGGCTGGTGGCAGACAGGGTGGGCATATCTGGGACAAGGAGCAGAGATTGTGGAGGGACAGAATCATACGCAGCTGGGTCCAGAGGGAGGGCACGCACAGGTGAACCATGGGGCCTACGCAGTTCAGGAGCAGTACTGATGTCCCAGGAGGAGGCCAGGGTGGTCTCAACAAAGGGGACAAACAGCCCGAGGGGACTGAGGGGAGATCAGGGTGCTCTGGTTGGCCTGGTTGGTGGCTGAAAGGGGACTTAGGAGCTGAAGCCCTTCCAGGGTGGCTAGCACTGGGGTAGAGAGGAAGGCAGGGCCCCTGTGAAGACCCAGTGACCTTGGATGGTCTTGGCAAAGAAAGGGACGGGTGGATAGCCAGAGCTCAGAGGGGCCAGAGGGACCAAGGTGTGACTGCAAGGAGCTGGGTGACTTGAGATGCTGGCAGGGTCTGGCTTTAAACCTAGGAATGTTCTGGAAAGTCATGCACGATGGCTGGTCAGAGAGTGCATGTGTGACAGAGCCAGCTGGGGTCGTGTGGGGAGGGGCAGAGATGACCCTGGGAGACCAGGAGTTGATGGGAGCCACAGGCTGGTAGAGAGCTGAGGATTTTCGTGGGCAGGAACTTGTGGGCAACCAACGGCGAGGGGCTGGCTAGCAAGGTCAAGGCAGAGCCACAGCTCGGGGAAAGGGGCCCTGATCCCAAAGTGAGCCCGAGCTGCCTCCCTCCCTGATTCTCACAAGTATCCTTATGATCAACCCTCCATGGTAGGAAAGAGTCGAGCAAATCTGTCTTCGGAAGCCAACAGAGGAGGCAGGGTGGGCTGGCCCAGCCTTCGGGACAGTGGCAGCCCCACGGAGCCCTGGGCACTTCTGCCCCGGGCTGAAGCTCCCACCCCCAGAACCAAGGTTGGCGAGAGCCCCAGTACAGTACAATCTTTTCTCTTAAGGACTGTGTCCAGCTTTTCCAGTGAAATGTAAGGACATTTGTCCCATCAAATAGAAATTAGAAGTTGGTGTTTGTCACAGCATTATTTAGAGTTGGAATGTTGATAAGAGATTGACAAGCTCAAAGAAGGCAGGCATCTTGGTATTCCTCACCAAAACACATGAGCTGTCAAGAGCAGTGCTCCATGATCATTGTGGAACAGATGACATTCCCAGGGACAGCTGTGACTTGCTTCCTAATCTCTGTTACAAATATGACCGAGTATTACACAGCCATTAAAAATGACATGACATGAAAGCTGTCAAATTGCAAAGTGGTTTACAAACCTATATGTAGAGTGTGATCCTGTTTTTCTTTTGGTGGGGGGCAAAGGGGTTTATATACAAAGTCAGGAAGGCAGGATAGATTCTAAATAGTGACGCTGGCTAACTGTGTGGCAGATTTATGGGTGATCATCTGTATTTTCACATTTCCCCGTTTCAATGCACGTTACTGTTTGTTTGATAAGAAGAGATAATAATGTTAGCTTTCTTTTTCTGTGAGAAATCATTAGGGTTCCAACAAGTAGGTCCTTTGACAGGTCTTGAGGTGGAGAGAAAGCCAACATCCTCCTCTCCTGATTATGTTTTGGAATTTCTCCAGATGAATACCTGGATGATCAAGGAAACAAGAAGCCAACCAGCTCCTTTGGAGCCTCCCAGAGAGAGAAAAAAAGTTCAGACATGTTTCCTTCTGCTAATTCAGGTGACACATCATTCCAAAATTGACGGTGACATTGCTCAGACCACCCTGGACGTCACGAACACCAGCTGCAGGCTGGACATGCATCAGAAGACACTGGCTGAGCTGGACAAGGAAGTGAAAAAAGTCAACGACCTCATCACAAACAGTGAAAATGAAATCTCCAGGCGCACAATCCTGATTGAGAGAAAGCAAGGCCTCATCAACTTTTTGAACAAGCAGCTGGAGCAGATGATTTCTGAACTCGGGGTAAGACCCCAGGGCCGGGAGAGGCCGCTCGGGTTGATATCCATGCCTGGCCATTCCAGGAACTTCTTATGTTCAGAAACGAACTCACGTAGGACACACGCGTTCCTGTCCCGCTGATCATACAGGTGAAGCACACGTGTCTGTGCCAAGTGCTCTGACTCGGGCTGTCTGCAGACCTTCTCTGTCGGGCCAGATAGTATTTCAGGTGTTACAGGCCAGATGGTCTCTGTCGCAATCCCCCCCCCAGCGGCTATGAGGAGGCACAGGCAGTACGTAAACAGACGGGTGTGGCCGTGTGCAGTAAAACCTTACCTAGGGCCCCTGAAGTTTGAATTCCATATAACTTCCGCCTGGCACAAAATTCTCTTCTGATTTTTTGTGCGGCCCACGGGCTATGCGAAGATAGGCAGCAGGCGGGATCTCAGCCACTGACTGCAGCTCTAAGTGAAGCGGTCTGATGAGTCTGGGGCTTGAAGTCCTACAGGTTATCCAGGTATCGCTGACCTGAGGAACCCACCAACAGCTTCAAGTCCCAGAACAGGATGGGCAGCTGGGGGCGCATTCTTAGGTAGACCTCGACACCAGAGTGCGGTCTCAGAGCTGCAACCTGCTTGGATTCCAAGGGAGTAAAGACCCTAACCCATGACAGTGCGCTGTTAAAAGACAATTTGCAAAGCCTCTTGGGTGACAGAGGCCCTGCTGCCCCTGCCCCAAGACTGGGGCATGGTGGGGCCTGGCCAGTGGAGGGAGGGGAAGGGGTCACAGACCCCCAGACCCATATCTCCCACAGCAGGTCAGTCCATATGGCCTGGGCCCTCGGGGGAAGGGACCCAATGACAGGGTCCCTGGTCCCTCTGAGTAAAGACCCCCTAGTCGTCGTACAGACACATGATCTCAGGGGTCCCCACCCTCGGCAGCCCACCCAGATTTAGAGGCTCATTCTTCTTTCTGGTGAACATCACTTTCAGGGGGAAGAAGTGGGGCCCCTGGAGCTGGAGATCAAGAGGCTGACCAAGCTGATCGAGGAGCACAACGCCGGCGTGACGCAGGCCCAGGTGACCTGGCTCCGGCTGCAGCAGGAGATGGTGGTGGCCACGCAGGGGCGCGAGAAACACCTGGCCTCCCTGGACATGTCCAAGAAGGAGATCCACATCCTGGAGCAGAAGAAACTACGGATAGAAAGTGAGCTCCCCTTCCCAGCCCCCCTCCACAGCACCTGCTGTTGTGTCCCGGTCCCACCTGGTCAGCCCAGCCCTGCAGCCCCACAGGAAGTGCTGCCTGGTGTCCATGGCCCACTCGGCCTGAACACATCATGCCCATTTCTTCCCGGAGGTCCTGCCGCCTACTTGTCCTGCCCTTGAGCCACCCAAACCCCCCTGTTGGTGGTCAGGGTCGTTGCTTTCCGGCCCTGCCCCTGAGCTTGGCTGGTCTTTCCTAGGGGCTTGGTGTCTGAGCGCCAACCCTGTCCCCTTCAGCCTCCTCTGGCTGGGCGGGGGTGCCCGAAGGTCGGCGGGGCTGGGGGGCGCTCTGGGCACAGACCCGGATCACAACCCCCAGGAGCCACCCCTGACCCCCGGCCGCCCTCCCCGCAGACAAGATCGACCAGGAGAAGAAAGAGCAGAAGCAGATCGAGCGGCACATGAAGGACCTGGACAATGACCTGAAGAAGCTCAACGTGCTGATGAACCAGAGCCGATGCAGCTCCGAGGAGCTGCAGCAGGGCAACCTGGCCACAGAGGGCGAGTTCGTGCGTGCGCTCAAGGTAGGCTCCACCTTGAGCTCCCGCCCGTGGTGGGCAGGCAGGGGGCGAGGCGGGGGAACAGGTGTGCGCCCGCCCTCAGCCCCACCCTCAGCCGCCCCCTCCCCATGCAGGCCTCGGAGCGAGAGACCATCGAAATGCAGGAGAAGCTGAACGAGCTCAGGGAGGAGAAGGCGGCCGTGCTCAACAGCCTGGTGGAGGCGGAGTGAGTGCCGGGCGCGTCCTGTCCCAGGGTCGCTGCCCCGCGGAGCCGTGGGAGGCCACCATCCACGTAAACCGGCCCGGGAGGTGGGGGCGGCTCTGGAACCCGAGGTGGATCCTGGGGAAGAGTGGGGTTCTTGTCTCCTGAGCTCAGGGCAGCCCTCCCACCAAACCCATGATCGTGGTGGCTGGAAATAGAGTGGCTTCCTTTGGGACAGACTTTTTAAAAACTGTATGATCTTTCTGGTGCCTGATTGTAAGAGTAATCCAGACCCAACGGTAAGCATTTTAAACTGTGACAGTGTGTGCAGAGTAGAAAGGAGACTCACACTTAATCCAATCCTCTTCCTTTACCATTTTCTCTGTGTATTTCTTTCATTTTTTTAACAAAAATGAGATTGCTCTCTATGTCCCCCTTTGAAGTAACCTTATATTTTTCTGTGATGTCCTTCCCCATTGGTGCACGTAGATCTGCATCTCCAGTTGCAAGGGCTCTGGAGCGGGTACTGTATGCATGCACCCTGACTGGTGCCATGTGATTGCCAAGGGGCTGAGTGGCAAAGGGATCATCCCCTCCCTGTGGTTTGACAGAATCTACACATAACACCACCTGGAGCTTGCAGAGGACCTTAGTCCCTCCAGGCTGCTCAACAGAGCACCACAGACTGGGGCTTCTAAACAATCAACAGGAATTTATTCCTCACGGTTCTGGAGGCTGGAAGTCCGAGATCAGGGTGCCTATATGGTCGGGTGAGGGCTCTCTTCTGGGTTGCAGACTCCTTGCTGTGTCCTCACAGGGTGGCAGGAGAGGGGGAGATCTGTGGGGTCTCTTTTATGAGGGCACTAATCCCATTCATGGGGGTTCCACCCTCATGACCTCATCACCATCCCAAGACTTGGCATAAGGATTCCAACATGTGGATTTGGGGGCGGGGGGGCACAAACATTCAGACCACAGTGGGTGGGGGGGCATGTGTCTTTGCTAACATTTTAATAGCTTTCAGGCTCTTGGTCTATCTAGGCTTTTGACTTCTTCTTATATCAAATTCTATCACTTATATTTGCTTTTCTCAGTTTCTCCTAAAGTTACATATCTGTTTTCTCCTCTGCCCCAGCCCCCTGCCCCGGCCCCCCAGTGAGGGTGGTGGGCACTGGGGTTGAGTTCACCTTCTGGTCCCAGAATGGTAACATTTGTTTCTATTTAAACCCTTGCCTGGGTGCCTGCAAATTAACCAGGCCACCTGCTAGGTGAGGGCGCCCCTCATGGACGGGAAGGCGAGGGTCTCCTGTAGCCCATTACAGACATTGCTTCTTGTGCTCGGTGCCCACCCCAAGCACAGCACACAGCGATCACCAAAGCATCAGAAAGAAAGCCCCTTCGTTCTCCAGCTCTTACACTGCCTCTCCTTCCCTTAAAGACACCAGATCATGCTTTGGGACAAAAAAATCCAACTGGCAAAAGAGATGCGCGCCTCAGTGGATTCCGAGACGGGCCAGGCAGAGATCCGGGCCATGAAGGCCGAGATCCACAGGATGAAGGTGGGTGGGAGGAGGGAGGTGTGGGGAGCTTGGGAGCTCGGGGTCCTGGGAGGAAACCACTCCAGCACAGCGGCCTGCAGCCCAAGCACAAGGAAACTTGCTGTTCCCTTTGCTGACCTCCTGTATCAGGGCCTGTCCAATTCTTGTTCTTACTGCACCGAAATGGTTACAGGACACACAGCTGTCTGCACAGTATTCATGAACTATTTTACCCTCACTCTGTGCAAGCAATGCACTCCAGTATTTTTAAACGCTGGCTGTGACCCCCACCCCCACCAATCTCACGACCCATTTGTGAGATGTATCCCACTGTTGGACCAGAAAGACTCTCACTCAGTAACAGGGTTCAAGGAACACACCTACCTTTTCCTTCCGAGCCATGTTTTCTCTCTACTGTCATCTTTAGCTGGATTTCATTCCCTTGAGAAAAAGCTGGTAATTAAATCACAGGCTGTCACTGAGCCAAAGGTTCAGGGCCTTAAGGATACAAATGAGAGCAGGTAACAAAAACAAATGTGACATCACTTTTATAACTACGTGGTTAATAATAACCCCGCTAGCTATTGAGTCCAGAGGAATTCTGATCAAATGCATCTACTGCTGATAAGTTTTAGAAAACCACTCCATTTAACTGACTTTTCAAACCGCAGAAGTTGCAGCAGGTCAAACCCTCTACCACGGAGCTTACAGCCACACAGGCATGTGCACACACACACACACATGGACGGACGGGGCTACCGCCCCCTTGCCCCCCAGCTGTGGTTTTGTTTTGTTTTGTTTTCCGTAACAAAAATAGTACATATAATTCAGCAACTTATTTTTTTAAAAATAATCCAGACATTATCCTTCTTTAACAGTTGCAGAATATACTATGGATATAACATAATTTAATGAAACATTCCTAGGTTGATGTGAAGATTCAGAATGTTTCCAGTTTGTTGTTTTGTCACTAAAACAATTGTTACAATGATATCCTTGTGGAAATCAATGACCATATTTGTTTTCATGGGTCTGTTTCTGGGCCCCCTGCTGTGTCCACTGATCCAAGAGCCCAAATCCACACGGTCCTGATTTCTGTGGCTCTGTCCAATGTGATTCCTCCAGCATTGTTCTTTTTTACAAAATTGTCTTGTCTATTCAATATCTTTTTCCTTTCCAAAAACATTGACAATCAGCCTGTCAATTTCTACAAAAGTTCCTGCACGGATCATGGTCGGGATTTAAGGCTACAGATCAATTTAGAGAGAATTGACACCTTAGCATTGCTGAGTTTTCCAGTCCATGAGCAGGTGTGTCTGTCTCCCCATTTACTTGGTCTTGTTTGATTTCCCTTGTTAGTGTTTTTGTCTTCGGCATTCGGGTTTTGCATATGTTTTGTTAGATTTATACCTAAGTGTTTCGTGTTTTCTGGCTGTTGTAAATGGTACTTTCTAAAATTTTCAAATTCCAGTTTCTCATTGTTAAGGTACAGGAATACAATGGACTTTTTCTGTGTGTGTGTGGTACGCGGGCCTCTCACTGTTGTGGCCTCTCCCGTTGCGGAGGACAGGCTCCGGACGCGCAGGCTCAGCGGCCATGGCTCATGGGTGCAGCCGCTCTGCGGCATGTGGGATCTTCCCGGACCGGGGCACGAACCCGTGTCCCCTGCATTGGCAGGCGGACTCTCAACCACTGCGCCACCAGGGAAGCCCCTACGATGGACTTTTTTACATTGACTTTGTTCCTGTGATTTTGCTAAACTCACTCATTTGTTTATCGGTCTATAATATTTGACAACCCACTGCATGAAAAGGGGTTTCTCAGTGGATTTGCGTTGCTGGTTTACACGTGGGGGATTGAGCACACGTGTGTGCCGGTGTGTATATGTGTGTGTGTGTTTTGGCGTTTCCTCCTTGGGAGGTTGCCTGTTTATATCTTTGCCTGATTTTCCTGTTTCTTATTTCTTAGCAATTTTTAGGACCTCCTTGTATATTGGGGTTAATAACCCCTGTCTTTAATACCTATTCTAAACGTTACCTCTGGTCTACTGCTTGCCTTTACACCTTTTTTTTTATGGTCTCTTTCCGCTCAGAATGTGTTTAGTGTTTAGTTGTGTATCAGGCTTTTCCCGTATGGCTCCTGGGTCTCCGGTACTGTTAAGAAGGTTCCCCAGCTTGAGGTTACACAAACAGATTCCTGAGCTTTGTCAGTTGTTTGCACATACTTAGATCTTGAATACACCTGGAATTTATCTGGGGATATGTTGTGAATAGGGGTCCATCTGTATGTTCTCTCTGCTGGGGAGTGAGTTATGCCAGCGGCATGTATCAGGTGATCTGTGCTTCTCTCACTGATTTGAACGGCCACGTTGATCACGTGGATGGAGATGAGGATGCCATCCTTGTCCTGCATCTCTGCTCTGCTGTGACAGTTATTTTGACGGGCTCGTGCCAGCGCAGAGCATTTGGTTACTGTCACCCTTGCTCTGTTTTAACCTCGTGGGCTAGGCCTCCCACCACCACTCCTAACTTAACTTGGGGATTCCTGCCTGTCTATCCTTTTGTTATTTTGAATCAACTTTATTGAGGAATAATTTACATGCAGTAACATGAACTTATTTTAAATGTCCAGTGCACACGTATGCAGCCACCACCCCATGGAGACGTAGAGCACGTCCACCCCTGCAGAAAGCTCCCTGGCGCCCCTCGCAGCCCAGCTCCCACCACGACCCAGCCCCCAGCCCAGGCCCTATAGGCCCTACACACCACCATCTCACAAAACCATGGTGCGTTTTTCCTAATGAGGAAATTAACCTTGGTGCAATACAGTTAACCAAACTACAAACCAGAGTTCACCGTTTTTTTTTGGCTAATGTCCTTCTTCTGCTCCAGGACTCAACCCTGGGCCACATCTAGTCCTCATGTCGCCCCACCTGCCCCGGTCTCTGACGGTTTCTCAGTGTTGCCCTGTTTGCCTGGTGTTCTTTACATGGACCTTAAATCACTCTGACCGGTTGACTAAGCCCCCAGGTTCCTTTCTCCCCTGGGGACATCACCCCTGCGGGTTCCCTGATGGTTCAGTTGGATGTGGTGGGAGGTCCCTCTGCTCTGTGCACCCAGGTCAAGCACGGCCAACTGCTGAAGCAGCAGGAGAAGATGATCCAGGACATGGAGCTGGCTGTCGCACGCAGAGAGACCATCTCCACTCGGGCCGAGGGGCAGTGCAAGATGGACAAGAAGCTGCTCACCCGCACAGACTTCCACCGCAAGCAGACCGAGCTGAGACGGAAGATCAGGGACATTCACAAGGTCGGGGAGCCGAGCGACTGGGAAGGGACCACGCTGCGGGCCACCTGTCCACAGGCGGTCAGCCTGTGTCACCAGCCCCGCTGGCAGGCGTGCAGGCATCACTGGCCAGGGCCGTATTTCTGATGTACTTTCCCCAGCTTGGGCTGCGATTTCACTCTGTCCTTCCTGCCTGCTTCTCGGCCGGTCCCTCCCTGCCCCACCTGCCTTACCGCCTCTTCTTCTGCCCCTCATTCCCAGAGCTATGGTCACAGCTGCTGTGTCAGGGCTGTTTTAGGAGACAGAGAAGTGACAGTGGGGGCTGGGGGTGATGGGAGGAGCTCGGGTGCAGAATCAGACAAGCTGCTTTCTTCTGTGCTGGGGACAAAAGCCTGAGCCTCACACCCCACGTGCTGGTTCTGGGTCAAGATACAGTGGGTGTCAGATCAGTAGGTGCTTCCCGAGTGCCCCTAACGTTCTGCTCTGATAGGGGCTTTCTTTGGGAGTTTGTCTTGGGTTTAACAGAAGATCTATATAGGGAGGGTGCAGCTTAGGACTGGAGGCGGCCCTATTTCTGCCCCTTTCTGCCTAACAGAAATGGCATCAGGGAAGTATGGAGTGCTGGTGAAGGGCATGAGTCCCTGTGTCACTGACCCCAAGTGGGTGGTGGGGATGGGCCAGCGGGAACGTGGAGGGCACCCACTCGAGCCCATGTCCCCGTCCACCAGTCCATATCGACTGAGCACTGTGGTGTGTGCCTTGCCCTGAGAAGGGACCAGCTGTATGGCCCAAGTGCCCCCTCCTTTTGTGATCACCAGGCTGGGCTGTGGGCTCAGACTTCCCTCAGCCCCTGCTGACCAGCTGTGTGGCCTCAGTGCGTATAGAAACCTTCCACGCCTGAATTTCCTCGTCTGCCAGTGGAGATAGGAGCAGTGGCCCCTCCCTGAGAGGCGAGGGTTACATGAGACAGAAAGCGGCCTCGGAGCCCCACCGTGGGTCCCAGCCCCTCCGTGGGTCCCAGCCCTGCTCTTCCACTCATGGCTCAGGCACGTTGTCTGACCTCTCTGTACCTCTGTTTACTGACCTGTGAAATGGGTCCTCACCTTATGGCATCACCCAGAGGACTGAATGGAGAATGTTGGAATAGCCCCTGTAGGGGGAGTCCTGTATGAGGAAAGGTAGCTGAAAATGACAGACTTGATCCAACTGCTCATTTGGATGTTACTGGAGGTGCAGAGGGGCCTTTTCCGGGCCTGGTTTGTGCATTTCTCTGCCACGTTGGCCACTCCTGGCGTCCATCCCTCTCGACCCCTCGTGGCTCCCCAGGGGCCTCCTCTGCCCAGCTTGGTGATGGACTCCTCTCCGCCCCACCCCACAGAGGGTCTGGCCAGGGATCCCTTGCTGGCCTCCCCACCCCCAATACTCTCCTGCACCCCCTCTTTGGGAATCCTCCTGGATCATGTGCATAGAGGATCCTGGGGTCCTCCCAGCCTGACTCTGCTCTGTCGGCTGAATAACCGGTGGCCAGGGTCCCAGGATGCTCCTGTCTAACCCCCCAGGCCACCGAGGAGTGCACCCAAACCATCCTAGAACTGGAAGAAACTCAAAAATCCGTGAGCGACTCCCTCCTGGAGAAACAGGAGCAGCTGTCAAGGATGCAGGCCAAGGCCGACGAGCTCGAAGCTGACCTGTACCAGCTGGCAGCCCTCAAGCGGCAGGTACACAAGTCCCCACGGCCGCCAGGGCCACAGGAACCCAGCAGCAAGGCCCGTTCCGGCCCAGCTAAGCCCAGGCTGATCACAGCTGAGGTGCTGTCGTCCACCTCATGTTTCCCATGAAGTCTCCATGGGCCGGCACTGTCCTGGGTGCCAGGGCAACAGACTAGAATAGAAAAGGTGACAATCCCTGCCCTCCTTCTGAGGGCGGGAGGGCAGGTGAGAAACAAAACGAATAAGAAAAAAGATACCATATATCTGATGGTGATATAGATACTCCGGAGAAACAGGGGGCAGAGAAGGAGCATCGGGTGGGTGGGGGCTGCACTTGTAAGTAGGGTGGTCTGAGACGGCCACACAGGGGAAGCGACACTGGAGTCAAGACTTGCAGGGAGCGAGGGAGTGAGCACCCCCAGGTACAGCAGGAGCTGGAGACTGCTGGGGCCCCTGGACTTGCACCGCTTGGGGCTGTACCACCGTGGCCAGGGGCTTCTCCCTTAGGGAGGGGGTTGGGGGGGAGGAGTAACTTGGGGTTATCGGGATCGCTCGGCTCTCATGTTGAGTGTGGAATGGGAGGACCAAGAGTGGACACGGGAACCTGTTTGAGGCCATGATGGTACTTAAGGAGGATGGGGACGCACGGAACACAGCATGGAACGCGGGTAGCCTGGGGCTAGTGCGAAGCCGTCAGATTCTGCGTATAATTTAAAAGTCGCCCCAGTGGGATTTCCTGCTGGATTGGATGTGGTGGTGTGAGCAGAAGAGAGGGGTCAAGCAGGGCTGCAGGGTTTGGGGCCTGACCAGCTGAGATGGGAGTGGTGGGCGCCGGGCCTGGCCCCTGGCAGGTTGGACGGCGGGTGAGGGAGGGTCCAGGCTCCACCCTGTACATGTCAGCCTCTTTGCCTGGAGCTGGAAACTCAGCACCCTCAGCTGTTCATTCCTGCAAAGTTCTCCTCTGGCATGACCTTGAGTTGGAGTTCGTGCCAGTCCAGAGGGTGTCCTCTTTTTAACGTGTGTAGCCTGACACGGGGTCTCTTGTCCCACCCAAGAACCTTTCCACGCTCGTGGCCCTGCAGTCACGCCTCAAGCACCTGCAGGCCGTGAAGGACGGGCGCTACATCTTCCTGCTCCGCAATAAGCAGTCACTGCTGGCAGAGCTCAAGCGGCTGGACGACCGCCTGGCCAGCATCAGCACCATCCTCCACCACGTGAAGGACAAGTACCCCCAGTTCCAGGAGGCCCTGCTCAAGGTCAGCCGGTCCATCAGCAACAGGCTGGAGTCATCCGGGCCCTAGAGCGCCCACCCCAAGGAGGAGATCAGTTTTGTGTATCATCAGGGGCTTCAAATCTTTCTACCCTCAGAGACACCAGTTAAGAGAAACAGACAGGCCAGCATTGTAGGAATGTTTTTTTTTAAGCCACCCAGCAGTTTAAACCAAGTCAAATTTCAGCGTTTCCAGTTGCATTTCGGTGAGTCTTCCGCTTGCAAAGGCAGTGTCAGTGAACACGAACCCATATTCCCACATTGGGCTTACTCCTCCAAGTAAAATTGGAAACCCAGGTCTCTGCTCCTGCCCCCACTCCCAGCTTGGGTTAAATCCAGATTCCCAGCTTACACGAGCAAGTCCAGGGGGACCCTGGCTGCATCTGGAAGCCTAATGCCTGAGATAAGACCACACAGGTGCATGAACACAGACCTCCTTGTCTGCCCACTTGTCCTGCCCTCTCCTCCAGCCAGGGCTCCTCCCCCCACACTCTGATTCCTGAGCCCCTGCTACCTATGCCTTCTCTGCAGTTTAAAGGGAAAGTGTTCTACAAAGTAATTTTATACTTTCAGCAGAAAAATAAAACTATTTTTCTGAATATGAGAGAAAATCGTATTTATTCTAAAACATTTCAGAAATGCAAAACCCACAAAGAAGCGAGGAGGCCCTCAATCCTGCTCTGACACCGCTGCACCGGGCTTTCTGTGCCTGGTTCCACCTGACAAGGCCACAGGGTCCGGCTTCTGTATGTCATTTTGGAAAGCTTTCTCCTTTTTTTTTTTTTTTTCATTGATTTTTATTGGAGTATAATTGCCTTACGATGTTGTGTTAGTTTCTTGCTGTACAAGCTTGCCCCTCTTTTTTTTTTTTTAAGTTTGCTCGCCTTAACATGAGACTTTGTGTACGAAAAGTTCCTTATTGAACATTTTCATGACAGTCGATTTTATGGGTTATGACAATGTTTTCCTTTTCAGAAGAACTTTAAGTTGCTTTCAAATTTTCGCTATTTTGTCGTCTGGGTGCTAGATTCGCAGAGCCGTGCCTCGGCGGGCGGCCTGGCGGGCTCCAGGATGCTGAGGGTTCGCTCATGCGGGGGCGTAGCGCCCTCTGCGACCCCAAAAGACGAGGCCCCGCCTCTCCCCCAGAGCTCTCCCCTGCAAGGTGCGCGCCCCCTGAGCCCCTCCCACGTTCCAGGGACGCCGAGGCCCAAGGAGGGCGAGGACGCCACCAAGCGCCCCGCCACCAGAGGGCGCATCCCCGAGGCGAGCACTCACTAAGGGCGCCTGCGCAGGGGGCTGTCACGTGACCCGCCGCCGCTGCTCTGGTGGCCGCTGGATCCTGAAGTTGCTGCTACGGGCCGGGCGTGCGTACGCGGAGGTGAGTAGGGGGACGGGCGCGCGTGCGCGGAGGTGAGCCGACCTGACTGCTGGACCCGGGCTGCAGTGGTCCCAGCGAACGGCGGGGCAGGGGAGGTCCGCGGCAACCCCGCAGAGTGGAGGCTTGGCGGGTGCGGGCAGTCGTGACGCCCGAAATGGGAGGGGTCGACCGATAGAGGGATTGGTCAGTGCTTTCCTACTGGAGAAGTTGAGCACACCGTGCCAGGGCCGCGCGCGGCAGGAGGCAGCAGTAACGACAGTGACCCCAGTAACATCGGGGACCCCGGAAACTCCACGGTTCCCACTCACTGCCCCCGAGCTGGGCGAGGAAGGCTGCGCTTGCCCCCGTTCACAGGGAGGAAGCTGAGGCACAGGAGGTTGAGAACCGCTTACTTCCCTCTGCCGGTGGTGGAGCTGGGCTTTGAACCCAGCTTGTCTACACCACCACCGTGGCCTGGGGAAGCAGCAGTTCTGAGACACTTACCTGAAGGCGGGGTGACCGACCCACTGGGTCAGCAGTGCCACTTGATCTACTGACCTTCAGTTCTTCCCCGTTTTCTCTCTAAATTGTCAAGCGCTGTGAGTGTGGCTCTTCCCCATTTTAGGATCTCTTCCCCTTTCTAGGCTCTCTTCCCTGTCTGTAAACTGGAAGCAGGGAAGGGCATGGGGTGCTGCCCTGGCCGTGCTTCTGGACACCTCTGCAGCTTCTGAAGTCTGGGTGGGAAGGGCTGAGGTCATTGCCCAAGAGCTCCCAAGTGAGGACCCCTGGACTCCACTCTGAGTTCCTTAGTTTCTGAGTCATTATGATCACAAATGTGTCTGGCAGGGTCAGGTGAAGCTGGGACACTATGTGGTATAAAAAAAGAGATATTAGTCTTTGTCTCCAGTCCCTGGCACACAACTTCTAAAAACCCTGGAATCTTGGGGGTGGTAAGAGTGTCTTTTATATGCTAATGAGATGACTGGGGGCTTGTAGATAGCTTCAGAATGGGGGCTAGTCCCCAGAAGGACCAAGGCAGGATTCGAGGGTGGGAACTTTCTCCTGGGCTTCCTCTGGGCAGGAAGCTCTTGATTAAGAGAGGGGGCTGGTGATAAGTTAGTCACCAGCGCTCAGTGATTTCATCATTCATGCCCTACATAATGAAACCCTAAACTAGTTGGGGTTTGGAGAGCTTCCAAGTTTGTGAACACATTTTGGTGCTCAGAAGGTGGCCAGCCCAGAGAGGGCATAGAAGCTCAGCACCCCTTCCCCATACCTTGCCCTCTGGTTGTTCCTGAGTTGTATCCTTTATAATATACAGGTAACAGTAAGTGAGTTCTGTGAGTTGTTCTAGCCAGTTGTTGAACCTGAGGAGGTGAGGGGTGCTGTGTGAACCCCGGAATTGATAGTGGCTTGGTCAGAAGAGCCGGTGACAACCTGGGACTTGTGGTTAGTGTCAGAAGTGGGGGAAGTCTTGTGGGACTGAGCCCACAACCTGTGGGGTCTGCACTAACTCTGGGAGTTCATGTCAGAATTGAATTGAATTGCTGGACACCCGGCTGGTGTCCAGAGAATGGGAGAATTGGTTGGTGAGAAAAAGCTCCACGCTTTTGGTGTCATAAGTGTTGTGAATGAAAACAGTTCACTCTTGCATCTAACGTACTGGTGACCCATGGTGGCCAGAATGTTCCAGGCGACCGGTGTGTGTCTGTGACAGGCTTGGACTCTCTCAGTGACCTGGGCGCACTTCTGCCTGGCGTGTGACATTTCCCCAACACCTGCATGTTTCTGGAGGCCATGAGAATGCAGCTCACAGACCTCCCACCACAGGGAGCTTCACTGACAGGCTCAGCCGCCGTGCTCTGAAATCATCACTGCATTTCCTGCGAGGGGCTGCCTCCCGGCCCTTAACGCTAGGGCAGGCCGCTTCTGGGAGACCTGGACCCCTCTAATGGCCAACTTTGGCTCAAGGAATCCCAACCCTGTGGCCTTGCCCAAGCTTCCCTAACCTACATGGCAGTCTGGGGCTCTTGAATCCACACCGCCCTCCCACGGGGTCAGACCTGCACGGGTGTGTTGGTGCTCTCAACCCTCTCTGGCAACCTCCCCAGTTTCTCTCAGACAGATAAAAAGGACCCCCCTAATAAAATCCTTGCATATTTAGTCCCATATCAGTGTGTGCTGCTCCTTGGAGGAGCGGGACCAGCAATGTTCCCTATAAAATATTTAGAACATACAGATAATCAAGACACAGGTAAGAACAGTCTTAGTACCAAAGTAACCAGAGTGAGGCTCCAGTACAGCTGCTGTGACAGAGACCCAGAACCAGACCCCACACGAGCCTGACTGCGGGGGCGGGGAGGGGCTCCGCCTGCCCAGTCCTGGGGGCCAGGCTTTTTCTTCTGTGCTTGGCTGTCCCTGAGTGTTGACCTGGGCTGCAGTGCCCAAGACCCCTCACAGGCTGTATCCACGTCCTGGTCAGCCCAAGAGGGACGGAAGGAGGGAACACTTCCACCCCACTGGCCAAGACTCACCTCGGCCAGTCTTCATACGGGAGCGGGACTTACCTACTGTGGGAACTTGTTTGTTCCACTTGATCTATCACGTGGGTCTTTGTGTGTTATTAGGTTATTTTTACAGACATTCTAGATGCGTTTATTTGTAACATATTAGAAGACTTCACAATGCACAGGATTCTGCAACTCCCTGTTTGGGACTTTTCTCTCCTTTTCCTTTTTCCTCCCTCCCCCAGGTCTGCCCTGCTTCCTCACCAGACCTCACTTCTAGCCTGTGCGCTGCTGGGCTGGCCACAAGTTCATGTCTGGAAGCTGCTTTGAGAGTCTCCTGAGGCCCCGGCCACTCCCTGCTGCCATCCCTTTGAGCCTGGTTCTTCTGTCTGCAGGCCTCCTGGGCCCGCTGCCCACACATGATGAGGTGGCCACCCCGTTCCTGCCCCTTGCTGGGGGTCTGCGCCCTAGTCTCCTTGGCCATCCTGGGGCACATCCTGCTTCATGATTTCGACGTGGTCCCCCAAGAGCTGCACAGCTTCTCCCAAGAGGAGATTTACCCAGCTCGCCAGCCCAGAGCCAGCGGCCAAGGGCCCCAGCCTGTCCCACGGCGCCACGGCAACCAGAGGGCAGCACCCACACAGTGCGACCTGCCCCCCGACGGCCGCTTCGACTGCGCCCCAGACAAGGCCATCACCCAGGAGCAGTGTGAGGCCCGGGGCTGCTGCTACATGCCTGCAAGGTGGCCTCCGGGCACCCAGATGGGGCAGCCCTGGTGCTTCTTCCCTCCCAACTATCCCAGTTACAGGCTGGAGAACCTGACCACCACCAAGACGGGCTACACGGCCACCCTGATCCGTGCCACCCCGACCTTCTTCCCCAAGGACATCATGACCTTGCGGCTGGACGTGCTGGTGGAGACTGAGAGCCGGCTCCACTTCACGGTGGGCGGGCGGGGGCTGGGCAGGGGCAGAGAGTGTGTGGACAGTGGATAAAGACAGACTCTACGGGGTGTTTGTTTATGCACAGACGTGTATTATGCCCTCACCTGGAGTCTGGGTGTGAGCAGACACAGTGCCTATGCTCAGGGAACAGTGGGCCGCTAAGACAGTCACTAGGAGGTTCTACAACATGTTCTAGGGGACAGGGCTCAGGGCAAGGAGGTGGGAGGTTAGGTCACCCCCAGGAAGTGACATCCCAGCTGGGACATAAAGTAGGAGTCAGGAAGGGGAAAGGTGGAGAGGGAGGAAGGGGGACGGTTCCAGGCAGTGGGCCGTGGGATCCCAGCCACTGAGGGCAGGGCCTCTTGTCTGGTTTATTCCCTGCTGCTTCCCAGCCCCTGGAACAGTGCCTGGCACATATTAGGTGCTCAGTAAAAAGTTGTCAACTGAATGAATGTGCAGACACAAAGGTGAGAGAGGCTGAAGCACGTAATTCAGTACGGCCCTGTTATTTTAACAAAGTAACTGATGGCAGCCGTGGGTTACTGAGTGATGACTATGTACCAGACAAGGGCTGGGTGTTCTAATTATGTTTTCTCGTTCACCCTGTGACTAGATATGCCAGGTGGAAAAATGTTGCCAGATTCAGCAAATAAAAATACAAATATGAATTTCAGATAACCCAGGAATTAGTCTTTTTTTTTAGTGTAAGCATGTCCCGTGCAATATCTGAGATGTATTTATACTAAAAAAATTGTTTATCTGAAATCCAGATTTCCTGTGTCTTACCTGGCACACCCCACAGGAGGTGCTCTCCTGGCTCTATAGACGAGGAAACAGGCTTAGGTATGTGGACCAATCTGTCCACACGCTGTGTGCGGCCACCCTGAGACTTGAACTGACGCCTTGCTTCTCTGGAAGGTGAAGGATGGAGTGGACAGGTGTGCAGGGCAGCCAGCCACCAAGGGCCTCATGACACTGCTCTCGTCCTCTAGATCAAAGATCCCACCAACCAGCGCTATGAGGTGCCCTTGGAGACCCCACGTGTCCGCAGCCAGGCGCCGTCCACGCTCTACAGCGTCGAGTTCTCAGAGGAGCCCTTCGGGGTGATCGTGCGGCGGAAGCTGGATGGACGGGTGCTGTGAGTGCCCAGTTTCTGTGCCCACTATCTGCTGGGAGGGTTAGGGAGCTGTAGGGCATCATCCCTGACCCTTTTGTAGTCCACCCTCCTGCTCTGGCCTCCTGGCTGTTCCTTGCCCCGCAGGGCCCTGGTGCTTGCTGTTCCCTCCACCCCGAGCCCTCAAAGGCCCGTTCTCAGAAGGGACATTTGGCAACAGCTGGAGACATTTTTGGTTGTCACCACTGGGCGTTAGGGTGCTGGGATACTGCTAAACACCCTACAATGCACAGGCCGGCCCAGAACACGGAGCGATCGGCCCAAATGTCAGTAGTGCCTCAGCTGAGAAACCCTGGTCCAGTCTAAAGTGGCAACCCCACTCCAGGCAGCAACCCCACTCCAGGCAGCAACCCCAAGCCTGCTTTATTCTCGTTTATGTATCACATACTACACATCAGTATATCAGGCATTGCAGTGATTAACTCGTCCAATCCTCATAACAACTGGGACGTAGGCGCTGTTATTATCCCCACTTTACAGATGGAGAGACAGACATAGAGAGTCCAGGTGCTTGCTGGCAGGTGACGGAGCCCAGCCCAAGCGTCCGTGCTGTCGGCCACTCTGCTCCAGGTCCCTCCGGGGTTTGTGTGCCCCCACGGGACCTTACCTTTGCTTGGACCATGGCTGCCATCTGCCTGAGGCAGGAGCCTTTCCTGTTCCCTCCTGAACCGCCAGCTCCTAGAGCAGTTCTGACCCACAGCAGAGCTCAGGGGTATTTGTGGAGAGGATAAGGGTGTTGCTTGGTCTCGCCCTCAGCCCACCCCCCAGGTATTAGATGCACCGAAGCATCTTTTAGACTCAAACGCTGTGGCTGTGAGTCCAAGTGTCCGGTGTCGCTCTGGCCCAGAAGCGCCCGCCCATACCCCCAGCCACGGGGTCAGCAGTTTTGCCGCGGCTGCCCGCTGGCCCTGACGCTGGGCTGTGCAAGCACCTTTCCCAGGACGCATCCCATGCACTTTGCCCACATAGTCCTACACGAATATGTGCTGGCTGACAAGGCCCTGCTCTGCACCGAACTCTGCTACACGCTCAGAAGGAGGGACCTTGGACTTGCCCAAATCTTCAGAGCACTTGCCTTGTGAAGTGCATTTCTTTCTTTTGTGGCCTGTTCATTTTTTGGCCGGGTGTTGTGGACCTGCTAGCAGGACTGACATAGCAGAGGGAGGTAGAAACGGGCTGTGCAGATGCAGGGTGTGGGCTGGCTCTGCAGCTGGGGGGCCTCTCTGAGAAGATGACCTGCAAGCGGAGTTTGGAGAGAAGTTTTTTAAGCATTTTATCAGATCTTGGTCTTGAACACGCACAGACACCCACAGGCAGGTGAGCAAAGTCTTAACACGGGCTGGTGGGGTGCGGCAGGAACTTGTCCCATGAAATTAGCCGTGATGCGTCTGCCATGCAGAGAGGGACCCTGTACGTGGTTTTTGCCTTCCTCTTGATCCCATGGAACCTCGGGGCACCCTAACTGCCCCCGGCTGGGCAGCTCCACGATGTCTGGGAGCAGTTTGGCCCTCCTGGGAGGTGCTCAGGGCCACGACTCCCAGGACTGTAAGGGTTTTGGGCAGCCCTTGCCCAGCACTTGCTTGTGGTCAGGGCTCGTGGGGCCATTGGCTTCTTGTGCGAGGCCACCTGGTCTCTTCCTGGCAGGCTGAACACCACAGTGGCCCCCCTGTTCTTCGCCGACCAGTTTCTGCAGCTGTCCACCTCCCTGCCGTCCCAGCACATCACGGGCCTCGCCGAACACCTCGGGCCCCTGATGCTCAGCACCAACTGGACCAAGGTCACTCTCTGGAACAGGGACGTCGCCCCTACGGTAAAGGGGCGGCCAGGGAGGGGTGTGCGATCGGAGGGGCTTCATGGGCCAGGACGTAAAGCAGGGTGTCTGCCATGTCCCAGCCCGACACGAACCTATATGGATCTCACCCTTTCTACCTGGGCCTGGAGGATGGCGGTTTAGCTCACGGGGTCTTCCTGCTGAACAGCAATGCCATGGGTAAGCAAGGGGGTACTGGGGCCCTCCACATCCCCCAGCCAGTTCTGCTTCTGAGCTGCCGGCCAGGGTTTCCCTGGTGCAGCCACACCCCCTCCTTCGTAGAGGGGGCTGGGGCTCTCTGCACCTATCTGACAGGCTGGAGGTAGAGGAGGAGGCAGGGGGTCGGGTCTCGTACACTGTTCCGAGAAATGACCATTGGGCTGTGGCCTCTGCCAGCTCTGTCCTTCAGTGCTTCTAAGGTGGGCTCTGGGACCTCTGACCTGGGTGGGGTGGGGCTGAGGCCAAAAAAAGGGGCCCCAGGCCCAGCTGCTCAGCGTCTTCCTGTCCTGCTCCAAGGATCTCAGCAAGCTGGGCTCAGAGTGACTGTCCCAGGGCCCCCAAGCTCCCTGTGGGAGGACCCCGCCTCTCCAGCGGTGGTTTGGCCCATTGGTGCAGTGCCGAAGGCCCTGGGCAAGGGGGGTGAGTATTTGTCTCTGAGCCCCAGGGCTGCTTCCCCCAGATGTGGTCCTGCAGCCCAGCCCGGCCCTCAGCTGGAGGTCGACAGGCGGGATCCTGGATGTGTACATCTTCCTGGGTCCGGAGCCCAAGAGCGTGGTGCGGCAGTACCTGGACATCGTGGGTAGGCCTCTCCCTGGCCCTGGCCCCCGGCCCCTCCCTCCCCAGCCCCTCCTGCCTGCTCACGGTCGCCTTGGCTCCCAGGCTACCCATTCATGCCACCGTACTGGGGCCTGGGCTTCCACCTGTGCCGCTGGGGCTACTCCTCCACCGCCATCACCCGCCAGGTTGTGGAAAACATGACCAGGGCACACTTCCCCCTGGTGAGTGCCGGGGAGGGGCCTGGGGCCCCCAGGGTGGGGCGGGGGCAACGAGCCTGGGTCCCGACCACCCTGTGCTGTGGCTGCAGGACGTCCAGTGGAATGACCTGGACTACATGGACGCCAGGCGGGACTTCACTTTCAACAAGGACGGCTTTGGGGACTTCCCGGCCATGGTGCAGGAGCTCCACCAAAGTGGCCGGCGGTACATCATGATTGTTGTGAGTGCCTCCTCCCCTCTTGTGCCACAGGAAGCAGGCTCTTTTGGAAGGAGAGGGGCCCAGTGTCTGGTGGCTCCAACTTTCAGTGGCATCGACCTCATGGTGGCCATGGTCACTGAGAATGTTTCTGAGGGTCTTTGATATCGAGGGAATATCAGGTTTATAGACTTGACTCCTGCTATCCAGTCATGTCCCTGGAGACATCTGTCTGTGGCTCAGGATCCTTACGGCTGTAGGTTACTTGAACAGCTTAAAGCAAGGGCCGGGTGGAGCTGTGTGCCAGGGCGGCTGGAACCCCAGAAGCTCCGTGAGACTCCTGGCCCTGCCTCCCTGCAGTCAGCTTGTGGGAAGGAGGGCAGGATCTGAGTGGCTCAGCAGACAGACACACTTCCCTGGGCCAGTCCCTGCAGCCAGAGGGGTGTGATTCAGGGTCTGGTACAGCTGGGGGGCCGGAGGAGGGGAGGGGGAGCCAAGACAACCCCTCAGGAGAGGAAATCCGTTTGGAATTGGGCTGATGGTCATTTCCATCCCTGCAGCCCCTCTGAAGGCAGCAGCATCCAGGTCCACTCAGAGCAGGGATCGGGGAGGGCAGACGCAGACCTTTTCTTTTTTTATTCAAAATGAAATAAACGCTCCCTGTAGAACGTTTGTGAAACTCTGGGCCCTTAAAGCAAAAGTAACGCCTGCATCCAGGTGCGCCCTTTTTGGCAATGGGGGCGGGGTCACGTGCACGTCCACGCACACGCAGCGCGTTGGCGCATCCAGGGCACATCCACCTGTGCCTCGTTAACGTTTATCGAGAGCATTTTCCCGTTTTCCCAGCGATGGGTGCCGAGGCTTTGGGCATTTCTCTCTCATTCTGACTGGTTTCTCTCCCCAGGATCCTGCCATCAGCAGCTCCAGCCCTGCCGGGACCTATCGACCCTACGACGAGGGTCTGAGGCGGGGGGTCTTCATCACCAATGAGACTGGGCAGCCGCTGATTGGGCAGGTACAGCAGGGCCTGTGGGGCGAGGGGGAGAAAGCAGGGGTCCCTGGGCAGTGGGGCTGCAGGGGGGGCGGCAGTGACAGCTGGGGGTGACAGTGGCCCCTGACAAGGAAGACCACCCTGAATCCTTTTGTCAGGGGCCCTTGTTTGCGGGCAGCTCAGAAACAAGCTCCACAGATGCTTGCGGAGGCCTTGGGGTCCTCCACATCCTCTGGGCCCCCAGGGGCTTCCTGATGGTTCCCAGGCCTTCCCGGTGGGTGGGGCACCCAGTAGACTCCTGACCTCCCGGTCCAGGGCAGGCCCAGAACCAGGAGGAAGGGGGTCGAGCCTGAGGGGAGGCTGGCAAGGCTCCCAGCAGTGCAGATTCTGGGGCCTCTCCCCGTGCTCCTCCCCTTGCAGTCCACCCATCCCTGGGTTAGATGAGTGAGGCTACGGCTCTGCCTGCAGTCAGGACGGACAGGGCCTCCGTGCAGGCTCCAGGGGCCCTGTCTCCCCTCTGGCCTTTCGTCCAGGTGTGGCCCGGACTCACCGCCTTCCCTGACTTCACCAACCCCGAGGCCCTTGACTGGTGGCAGGACATGGTGGCCGAGTTCCACGCCCAGGTGCCCTTTGACGGCATGTGGATCGTGAGTGTGGCCCCACCCTTGGGTGTCCGGTGGCCTCAGGGACCAGCCCCACTCTCTGTACCAGGCAGGGCACCCACCCCCAGGGCCTCTCTTGCAGGACATGAACGAGCCATCCAATTTTGTGAGGGGCTCAGTGGATGGCTGCCCCAACAGCAACCTGGAGAACCCGCCCTACGTGCCAGGTGAGCTGCCTCTACCTGCCGGCCCCCCAGCACTAGTCGGCTGGGGATTTAATGGCTCAAATCAGGGATTTCCTTCTCTGGTCTGGAAGACTCAAAGCTCTGGTTTCTGAGAAGCTGATGGGCAGCGGCCAGCCCAGGAAAGGCAAGGGGTGCCCTGGGAGTAAGGTTCATGTGGGGAGACCCCAGCCACGTGATGCTGACTGGGCATGTGCAGCTGAGGCGAGACCCTTCAGAGGGGGTATTTCAGGCTTTGGCAGTCGGACAGGGAAAAAAAAATGGTTAGGAGCAGGCAGACATGAAGTCTGGGTGTGCAGACCACAGCCTGCGGCATCGCCTTGTCCTGTCCTTGGAGAAGTGGAGACTGTACAGGGACGCACCCCGTGTCCCAAGGGGTCTCTCAAGATGTGGGGGGCACCAGCCTGCCAGGAGGAGGCTCCAAGGAAACAGCCCCCTCTCCTCCAGGGGTGGTTGGCGGGACCCTCCGGGCAGCCACCATCTGCGCCTCCAGCCACCAGTTCCTGTCCACGCACTACGACCTGCACAACCTGTACGGCCTGACCGAAGCCTTCGCCTCCCACAGGTGAGGGGCCAGGGTGCAGGAAGGAGAGGAGGAGGCCCTAGCCATCCCTACATCCCACCCCCACCCCCCACCCCAGCTCCATGCCTGGTGCCTCAGAGGAAGGGCATGGTGACGAGACAGAGAGGCCAGGGCTGACCAGGGCCTCTGGCCCCCTTGAGTTTGTCCTCCCCGTGACACGTGCATCTTCGAGGGTAAGTCAGGTGGCAGGGCTGACTGCCTGGCAGACAGTGGTGGTGACCTCAGCAAGCCAACTCCTTGCTCCCAGCTTGTCCTTCCTGCTGCACTGCCAGGCACTCTTGTGGGCAGTGGTGGGGCTCCTGGTGACCCTTCTCAACGCAGCTCTCTGTGCCCCTGCTCCACCCAGGGCTCTGGTAAAGGCTCGGGGCATGCGCCCCTTTGTGATCTCTCGCTCCACCTTTGCCGGCCACGGCCAGTACGCCGGCCACTGGACAGGGGATGTGTGGAGCAGCTGGGAGCAGCTTTCGTACTCCGTGCCAGGTGAGCACACCTGTCAGGAGGGGTGCAAGGAGGGGAGGGTGGGCCCTTCTCCGGGCGTGTTTGCCCAGAGCTGGGTCCTCAGAGAGATGCTGCTGCAGTGGCATGGGGCCCGTCACCAACTCATGTGCCATTGGACTCACCTGTGGTGCCCCTCTTCCAATGTCCCCATCTCGGATTCATGCTAACATCAGAATGTCCCTTCTGGTGACCACATTCTGAGCTGCATGAAATAGCATCTGAGCTCAGTCCAAAGAGTGCCCCCACCCCTCTTGTCTCAATGCCTGGCTCCACCCTGCAAAGAAAATTTTGATTTTTGTTCCAAGAGCTCTGATGCTACAGACAGATCTTAGGCCCAGGGATGGCTCAGGAGCCCTGGGGAAGGGGATAGAGGTGACCCCAGAGGTCACAGCTGAAAAGAGCCTCCACCAAACCCCCGGCCTGGAAGTGCTTTCATAGTCGCAGGCTTGCTTCCATGTGCGATGCATCTACAGAGCCTCGGGCCACAGGGATGTCCTGCCGAGCTGAGCTCTCGGGTGAGAAGTCCATTCCTCCTTCACAAAGTGGCTGCTGGCTCTGCCCACGGGTGCCGACCGGCTCTGATTTTCACCCTGGGGCCAGCATGGTGGGTCGAGCCTGAGCACATGCAGGCCAATCTACCCCAGAGCCGGATTCCTGGGCTTTGTGTCCACCTGTCTAGTTCTTGGGTTTCAGTTCTGGTGTGAGCTGTTGTTACCAAGCTAAAATAAGGCTGTGCAGCTCCCAGGACCTGCTGTGACCCAGACCAGCACTGCTCACAGCCCCAGGCTGCGCCCCATCCTGCCCATTGGGCTTCCAGTCTGGGTCCTGGCTCCCGAGGAGACGAGGAGAGGGTAGCCCAGCAGCCTCTAGTCCTGCCCAGCGGTGGTGGGATTGGCACGGGGCCCAGATGCTCTGGAAGCTGTCTGACCCTTCAGCAACTCAGGGGACTCACTGACCCTCTGCTGTAACGACGTACCACACCCCAGGTGATTTAAAAACAACAAACTTATTCTCAGACTGGAAGTCTGATCACGGTGTCGGCAAGGCCTTGCCCTCTCTGAGACTCTAGACAGAATCCCTCCTTGCTTCTTCCAGCTCTTGGTGGTTGCCAGCAGTCCTTGGCCCTCCTTGGTTTGAGGCTGTGTCACTCTAACCTCTGCCTTTGTCACCTCTCGGTCTTTTTCCTGTGTCCTTGTCTTCACATGGTGTTTCACATGGTGTCATGGTGTCTTCACATGGTGTCACCTCCTCTTTTCTTTTTTAATATAGTTCCCTGGGCTATACAGTAGGACCTTATTGTTTATCTATTTTATATTTAGTGGTGTGTATCTGCTAATCCCAAGCTCCTGATTTATCCCTCCCCCACCCCCTTTCCCCTTTGGTAACCATAAATTTGTTTTCCACGTCTGTGAGTCTGTTTCTGTTTCGTAAATAAGTTCATTTGTATCATATTTTAGATTCCACATATACCTGATATCATATGGCATTTGTCTCTAACTTTACTTAGTATAATAATCTTTAGGTCCATCCATGTTGCTGCAAATGGCATTATTTTCATTCTTTCTTATGGCTGAGTAATATTCCATTGTATATATGTACCACATCTTTATCCATTCATCTGTCAATGGACATTTAGGTTGTTTCCATGTCTTGGCTATTGTGAATAGCGCTCCTATGAACATTGGAGTGCATGTATCTTTTTGAATTATAGTTTTGTCCAGATATATGCCCAGGAGTGGGTCACATGGCAACTCTATTTTTAGTTTCTTAAGGAACCTCCATACTGTTGTCCATAATGGCTGCACCATTTTACATTCCCACCAACAGTGTAGGAGGGTTGCATTTTCTCCGCAACTTCTCCAACATTTATTATTTGTAGACTTTTTAATGATAGCTATTCTGACTGGTGTGAGGTAATACCTCATTGTAGTTTTTCAAGATTTAATTGTATTTATTTTTGGCTGTGTTAGGTCTCTGTTGCTGTTCGCCTGCTTTCTCTAGTGGCAAGCGGGGGCTACTCTTCATTGCAGTGCATGGGCTTCTACTTGTGGTGGCTACTCTTTTGTGGAGCATGGGCTCAAGGCGCACAGGCTTCAGTAGTTGTGGCACGCAGGCTTCAGTAGTTGCGGCGCACAGGCTTAGGTGCTCCGTGGCATGTGGGATCTTCCCAGACCAGGGATCGAACCTGTGTCCCCTGAATTGGCAGGCAGATTTTTATCCACTGTGCCACCAGGGAAGTCCCTTATTGTAGTTTTGATTTTGCATTTCTCTACTAATTAGTGATGTTGAGCATCTTTTCATGTGCCTATTGGCCATCTGTACATCTTCTTTAGAGAAATGTCTTTTTAGGTCTTCTGCCCATTTTTTGACTGGGTTGTTTGTTTTTTTGATGTTGAGCTGTATGAGCTGTTTGCATATTTTAGAAATTAAGCCCTTGTCAGTCACATCATTTGCAAATATTTTCTCCCAGTCCATAGGTTGTCTTTTCATTTTGCTTATGGTTTCCTTTGCTGTCCAAAATCTTATAAGTTTAATTAGGTCCCATTTGTTTAATTTTGCTTTTATATCTATAGCCTTGGGAGACTGACCTAAGAAAATACTGCTATGATTTATGTCAGAGAATGTTTTGCCTATGTTCTCTTCTAGGATTTTTGTGCTCTCATGTCTTATATTTAAGTCTCTAGGCCATTTTGAGCTTTTTTTTTTTTTTTTTTTTTTT